>NC_138178.1:87720611-88240220 GCF_964165515.1 Mesoplodon bidens
AGTTTTCTTGTACATCTCTACTCACAGTTAGTCATTTCTTCTCTTTTTCTCAGTAACTTGTTCATGTCACTCTCACGGTGCTTGCTATATTGTAGTATAGTTAACTGCTTATGTGTAAGACTGCTTCTTGAGGACAGGGACTATATCTTGTTTATCAGGACTTTAGAAGGTGATATAGTGGACAGCTTGTGGGGTTTGGTATCATACACACTCTAGTTAAAATATCGGCTCCATACCATCCTGACGGTTACCTCTGCGAGTGGTCATCTCTTTGAACTCCAGTTACTTCATCTGTAAAATGGGACTAATAGTATCTAATATACAGCACTGTTGTGAGGATTAAATGAGTACATTTAAGGTGCTCAACGAGTTTAACTATTGTATCATATTACATTATATTATTAATATCCACCATACACATGGCACACCTAAACACATAGAGGCTGCCAAATAAACATCTGTTGAGTGAATGGATAGTTAGAGAGTTCTTAGGAAACCCCCTGCAATACAATCCATCTTATCTTACCTGGCTTCTTGTAAGTCACATAGATATAGAGGAAGAACTCAATGACATAGGTGATGACAGCTGCCCACCAGTTGATGACAAACATGACTGCACAGCACAAAACAGCTCCAAAAAGGGATACCCACATGTTGTAAATACCGTATGCAGGTCTCCATCCTGAAATTAAAAAAAAAAATCTATGTGGCCAAGAAAAACTTCCACACTCTCACTGTGTATTATTAGACTGTAGGTAACATGTTTTCTTTCCTAGTATGAAAATCAGAACTTTTAGGTCAAGTTCCTAACTCTATTATTTGCTTTCTGTGATCTTGGTCCCTGGCCTATGAAGGTGTAATTACACCAAATAAGAAAGCTGTGAAATGTAGAAAATGTGTCAATCATAGCCCCTCCGCACTTCCTGCATGCCAGGATGTCTTCCCAAACAACGAATCCCTAAGCATCTGATATCTATGCCATCAAGAGTTGAAAGGAGGCAGGAGAGATGGAAAGAATGGGGAGTAGCGGGGTGGGGGGGCGGTGCTTGGGGGATGAACACCTTGGTGGCTCAAGAAAGAGAAGGTTAAGACAATAGGCTTATCGTTCCCATGGGGAAGGCAGAGCCGTCATCAAAGTCAATCCACTGACTTCGTGCTAGCTCTTCTTTTACTCTAAGAGGATCGTGCTTGCCCTTTCAGAAATAATAATCTATGGCAAAAGAGGGAGGAATTTCTCTGTAATGGCTTCTTAAACCTGATGCATTAATTTATCATGCATTTTGCAAAGAAAATATTTCTCACCATTCCTATATGCATGGGGGTTTCCATGTTCTATTAGTTCCCTGAAATGAAAGAAGCTGGGAGACAGTATGGTCAGGATAAAGAAGCTCTGATTTGAATGGCACATTTGGTCTATGGGTAAAGGATATTTTAAATTTGGAGTTGCCAAAACACAACAGAACTTTCCGTCTTCAAGAGCAATTTCCAAAGTGGCCACAAGATGGAAATAGCACTTCAAGAACATCACTGGAAATGCCTTTATTTTTCTCAGTCTGACTGACTGTGTGTGTGTTTGTGTGTGTGTGTTTCTGTGCTTTTCTGTTTTTCCTCTTTTTCTCTCTTCTTCATTTCCACTCTTACCCCTGCCAACCTCAGGTACTTAACTTTGTTTTTTAAAAATGAACACAACATGGTATGGCAGCACACATTTCTATGATCTGCTGTATTCACTGACTAGAACCTTCTGTTCTCTATTTTAAACAAGGCAACAAAACAGAAACAAAAATTCTTCAGTTATCTTCTGGAGCCTAGTGGCCTTGAGTGGATGAGGCTCTCCTTCCGTCTATATTTTGTCATATTTGCAGCAGGTTTTCCAAAGGAGGTTTGAGTTCCTGGCAGACCCTAATAAAGTGAAGATATGTTTATATCCTTGATAAAAGTCCTTGTAGTGAAGAACTTTCTGAGGGTTGATAAAGACAAGTTTCTATTCTTGTGGAAAGGCAGAAGAAAATTAGAATTTCTTCTAACTGGCCAGTGGAAGCAAAGAAGAGGTGAGGGGTGACAAAGATAGGGGAAGGTTCTTTGGTGTGAAATTTTGCACCACTTTAAACAACAGTGTGAGGAGTGTAGGGATGTCACCAGCTTCAATGTGAATCTGCACTGACTGCACTCAGCAGGTAATTGTGGGAACCACTCATCCTTCTCTTCTGCGCCATGGGCAGGAAACAAATTGATAGTAAGGAAGTTGCAAATATATACATTCATTCCACTTCTGTGGTCACTTTCACCCTGGAAATAAATAGTGGTGTTTTTCTATTGCTGAAATAAATGTGGTTTCTCTTGCAATGAATAATTTATTGCTGCAGGAGAAAATTAACTTTATGGTTGGTCAAAAAGGCCATTGCTCAAATGATTCTTTTTCTATTTCAGAAGTCATCCCCCAACTTACCAAAATAAAGTGAATTACACCACCCACTAGGATATAAGGAAACATATAAACACAGATCAGGCACTTTTCACTGACTTATTTCATTTTATTGAGACAAACTGTTTGCTTAGGTTTATTTTAGTTTTGAAACGTCAACTTACCTGGAGATTTGGCATAAGAGGCATGAAAGCAGGAGAAATTAATAAGTGCATATGAGGCCAGGAAAAAGTTGGAGATGATGGGAGCAATGGTATTCAGTTCCGCTGTGAACGAAGCAGAATTGAGTATGTACATATGAGTGATGAGACCAGGGGCTGAACAGCTGTTATAGCCTGGGAGCTTGACTTTATTTGGAAATTGCAAGCATAGCTAGCATCTGTCAAAGTTTAAGAAGTTAGTTAGTGATTTTTCTTTGGGGCTGCACTCATTTACAAATATATTTTCAGCCAGGTTTCTATAAAGTAAGAAACGAGAAAACTTACCAATCAAAAAATATAGACAATCAAGACCTCTACCTACAGAAGATTCGAGTGGAAGTGGATAGACTATTTGGAGATCAGGCAGATGACAAACTCCCCTGGAGCTCTTTCAGAGGTACCAAACATAGTGTTCTTTATCTGCTTTGTATGCAATCAAAAGGCTCTGCAGGGCGACAGGTTAGTTAAATACCAGTGCACCAGAACCATCTATTTGGATGCTTCTCTGCATATACCCAGCTTGCTCTCTCTGCCTTTCAGAATTTTTGTTAGTCATTTGTACTTTTCTACATCTCTAGAAAATTTTACCTCTCAAGGTTTGCCAAAAAAAGTTTTACCCCAGTATCTAAATGTCCAATATGGTTGAATCCTAGCTGGGCTGTTTGCTATATGATATAAAAATAATTTAGAGACATTCTATTTATCTGAAGATCAGACAGCTATCAACCTCAGTTATGCAAATGTAGGTGGCACCTGGGTGTGACTCTAGAACACGGATGCCAGCAAGAAAGTAGGCAAAAGTAGCTGCCACGAAGCTGGCGCCACGAAGCTAATCTACAGCATTCTGAAAGAGTGACCTTTGAGAGTATTATTTCATTTATACGATTTTTTAAATTTGGGGCTATTTGATCACTTAAATGCAGTCTAGGACAATAATTTGAAGGCTTAAAGTTTAAATTACACAATTGAAACATATCTACACATCATCACTTTTTTACTTAATTTTTTAAAATGTAACAAACATAGATTTAAAAAAAATAAAAGAGTAATGACGTGTAGATATAGAGAGTCCCTTCTTGAGTTTATGTGATGAGGAGGAGCCCCCATTGTTTGGCACCACTGCTGAATCTGGCTCTGCCTGTCTATGCGTTGTTACCATCATCCTTGCCTTTTGCTTCTTTTCCTCTAATATGCTCACCCACAATCGTGGTACCCTAGGGAGGAGTGAGGAATGTGCAGGCTCACTATGATGCATGTGCCTCTCCAAGATTGTGTAGCTATTTCTATATTGCTTAGGGAGAAGGAGCCGAGATTATTGCTTAAGGAGAAAGAGCTGAGGTAAGTGGTTCTCAAACCTTAGTGGTCTGTGAATTTCAGGAACTTGTAAGAATCAGATTCCTCATCACCAGAGATTCTAACTCTGGCGTTGGGCCTAACGAATCTGCACTTTAACAAACTCACAGGTGATTTTCATTCTGACACAGGTGGTCAACAGACCACATTTTGAGAGCAGACACTTCAGCTCTCCTGCTGGCTGTCAGGAGATGTAAAGACAGGTGGCAGCTGGGGGACACTGTGGGATTAGACAATATTCGGTGGGTTGGAGGAAGGCTTCGGTTGCATTTGGTTGGATGGATTTCCCACATTCAGATTCAAAGAAGAGATTAAAGTCCAAAGCCCACCTCAAGTCCTCAAAGGCCCTCCACACACAGGATTTCTCATTTCCTTCTTAGACAGACTCCAGTATTCCCAAATGGGGTATTAAACATAAAACAGGTAATGTCTCAAGCTCAAAGGAAAACCCTATGAGTAATCAGAATTCTTTGGCTTTCAGTAAGAACAAGAATACTACAAACCAATAAGAATGAACGCCATGGCTATAACAAAAGTGAGAAAGTATCCTCTCAGGGGCTCATTGTTCTTCCCATATCCCTTTGCAAAGAACTGCAGGGCTTTGTAGATGTTGTCCTTGCACAGAGCCTAATGGAAAAGAAGAGGAGAAATTCGTCACTTATATCTATGCACAGTCATTTTCCCTGGGTGATTCTAACAAGATTTGGGGAAAGACCAAGTGATACATAATATGAAGCACAAGTTAACACTGCAGTTTATCATTCTTTATATTATTTGAATTGATCTTGACTATGTGGTAGACATAGCATTGGAGCCAGATGCAAACAATAAACTGCTTCAGAAAGTGACAGAAAATGATTGCCGATGAGAACGGATATTTCAGCTTGATCCATGTTCAGTGGCAACAGAAGGAGGGAGAAGAACATGCTCTTGTGCCTTTGTCACCTGGAAAACTTTGGGTGCGCTGACGAGGGAGGCCAGGGCTGAGGAGAGTGTTGCAGAAAAGATGCCAGCAGTGATGAGGGGGCCAAACCCTGACACCATGCTCATGACCTTGAAGAGAGAGGTTCAAGTAAGCAGACTCATCCAACAGAGAGTAAAAAAAAAAAAAAAATTTAAGCCAAAATTTTATGCAAATGCTTCCCTTTCCACTTTCTGTGATTTGGAATCTCTTTAATAAGCTAATTGTTTCTAATATATTTTTTCCCCTGCTTCATTCTCAAGTTCTTAATAATTGTTTTTTCAAAATGGAAATGGCTTTGTTATTGTTTTTTTTTTTAATAAAAATAATAAATGCTCACCACAATACATCCAGAACATACTGTAAAGAATAAACAGGGAAATGATTTCAAGGATTTTGACAGCATTTTCCCCCTCTGTCCGTTCTGGGCATCTGTTTCTTGGACAATGGGAAATTCTATTCAGCAGAAAGTGGTATTTTAATAAGGTTTGGGGAGGGACCCAGCTGTTTACCAATCTTTTTAAAGGCATTGGCCTTTCTTGTTCTTCCTGCACATAGAGGCTTTTCAAACCTTTGCTTTTTCTGTGCTCATTAAACATAATTTTAGATCTGAGACATGATGAGATTCTATCAATTTAAGTCATATTTTGGAATAATGACTTCAGCTGAGTTCATTTCTCTTTGTTGGCTGTTAAACTAGATGAATGAAGCCTTCACGACAAATTTGCTTCTCCCTCTGCTCACCAGTCATTCAGACAAATTAATATTTTCTAAGTTCCACAGTTTCCCCAACTTCCCTTTTTCCTTCCCCCTCACTTACCTCCCCCCAACTGCCACTCACAATGTCCCTCTTGGCTTTGTCCTCCACACACTCCAGGACCACAACAGAGGCTTTTCCGGAGCTGAAGCCCAGGCATGAAATGCATTCCTAGTGCTAGCTAATCAAAGTCTCTCCATCTCCCCACCAGGAAGTCTTACACAATTGATTGGAAGATGCATAATGGCGGTGGTAATCTTTCCCTGGTGACACAATTCATACAACTGCCTGTTCTCTCCCCACCACAGTGAGTGTAACCACGTAATGAATGCCTGTATGACTCCCTTTCCTCCCACACGAATTGTTCCTTGCTGAATTCGAATCAGTCAATAACCAATCTGTTGCAGAGTCAGAAGTTTCATTATACATGATGTTCTAAAAATGGAAGCAGTAGCAATAAACATTATTATTTTTTGAGGTTCGAACCTGGAAATTGTTCATCAGCCCATACTGACATGGTTCATGTCGACATCTTGAGAAGTCGTAGCCTAACCCACAGGCTGCTGAACCATTGCAGTTCATCCCAGAAATGATGGTGTCATTCACGCTCCCGGTGGCATCTCGGACCACACAGGCCCCTGGGAAAACAATGAAGCCTTGTCATTTCTTTATATGAAGGGTTCTGCTCCCTTAAGGTTTTTCTTCTGAAAACATACTTACTTTACTTTGACCTATCCTGTCTTCATTGTCAACACTTCCTCTGACTGGTACGTGGAAGTTCCCATCCTCTGAGGCCTGGGAGTGACCCCTATCTCTAAGAGGTTGCCGCTTCCACTGCCTTGGGTAGTTTAAGCCCTAGCTATTTGCCTGCCTCTGGAAGACACTTGGGATTGAGACTCCGTTCCTTTCAGCAGCGCTTTGCACATAATATTGATTCAATTCAAATTTCTGGGTTAGTGCTACTGATTGGGAGTTTTTCAGATAGAAGAATTTATTTTCTTATCTGTGAGAGAACCAAGGGATGACATTACTGAATTCTAGTGATTAGGAGAACTGAGCTCTTATTTTCAACTAATGATTTTCCTTGCATGACTTTTTTAAACCATTATAATTTTACTTATACAATGTTAATGGTTTAAATGATACAGAAAATATTTTGAGACAAAATATTAAGATTTCCTAGGTAATATTCATGGTCAAATAATATCCTATCAAATATTTATCTCAGTCTATTCTGTTATTTTTATACATTTGGGTATTTCTGTTATTTTCCATTACAAACAATCCTATGAACATCTTTGCACATAAAATCTTTCTTCTATAATTAGAAACATTTCTCTAGGATAGATTCCCTAAAATGAGTTATGAACTTTTTAAAGATTCTTGATATATATTTTAATCACTGACTGTTATTATTAATTTTTCTAACTGTAATCTCTGCCATTATGTATTTGATAGGATTATTGAAAGGTATGAATATAGGTGTGAGATATACATATATATATATATATATGTATATGTATATGTATATGTATATGTATATGTATACTTTTCTGAACTACCTGAAGGATAAATACTTTGCAAACTAAATGCCAGTCAGTGAAACTGTTCATTTTGCTTTTCAGTCTCCAGGCAGGGTGAGTTCTCATTCCTTGCTAATTATTTTAAGAGACGTCCCAGCAACAGATACTAATGGGAACCCTCAATTATAGTCATGGAATTCTTGCTCTTTGAATCTGGGAAAGACTTAAAGCTTGTAGAATCTTTTAATTGAAAGAGCCATTTAAAATAATCAGTGCAGGAATCCTTTTTATATAGCCCTGAGAAGTGGCCTGCCAGCCTCTGCTTAAATACTTGAAAGTATGGATGTTGGTTACCAAGCAAAACTATCCATTTCAGATTTTACCTTTTTGCATTGTTCATTTATGTTGAGCTGACTTTTTAAAATCATGTGTTTTAACTTCTGCATAGTAGAACTCCCCAAATTCCTATGAAGCCAAGCCGTGAACCATTATTTGCTCTAATGACAGGCCAGGGACCCCATGACTATCCTTTTCTTACCCTGGAAAAAGTATAGAAACACAGATTTTTCTACCCATAAGAAGCAATAAAGGAGAAGAATCTCTGAAGTCAGGTCTATTCCTTTACTCATTTCTTCCTCCTTACTTTGTGTGAGAAAGAAAAACCATTTGGGAAATTTAGGTGATTTCAAGGTCATTAAAAAATGTGTCGATTTCCTAAAGCACTGGAATAAAATCTCTGCATGTAACTAAACTTGGAAATGTCACAACAATACAATTAACAACATTATCCAATTTCTTGAAATAAGAGACAGTGAGAGAAGAAAGAACCTAAGTTAATTGTTTTGTTTTTTTCTAAAGAATCCAACTCCAGATATATGTACTTTATCAATTTCCTTTATAGTAAGCAGAGGACAATTAGGATGTGCCCTTTTAAATGGCCATCTGGGCTTCCATAGTGGTCCAGCCTGGAACTGTATTCCTGAGTGTGCACAGAAAAGTTTTCTTCTCTGAATGTTCCACATTCCTTCCTCTCCAGTAATGGCATAAGCTTGAGGTGACCCCCAACCAGGAGGAGGTGTGGCTGCAGGCAGCACGTGGAAAAGTCAGCTTAAGAAGAGCAGGCATTACAGTCTCTAGGTCCATCCACCTCACTACAAATAACTCAATTTTGAGTAATAAGACTGTCATACAGAGTGAAGTGAGTCAGAAAGAGAAAAACAAATACTGTATGCTTACACATACATATGGGACCTAAAAAAGGTTCTAAAGAACCTAGGGGCAGGACAGGAGTAAAGACAAAGACGTAGAGAATGGACTTAAGGACACGGGGAGGGAGAAGGGTAAGCTGGGACGAAGTGAGAGAGTGGCATGGACATATATACACTACCAAATGTAAAATAGATAGCTAGTGGGAAGCAGCTGCATAGCACAGGGAGATCAGCTCGGTGCTTTGTGACAACCTAGAGGGATGGGATAGGGAGGGTTGGAGGGAGACGCAAGAGGGAGGGGATATGGGGATATATGTATATGTATAGCTGATTCACTTTGTTATACAGCAGAAACTAACACAACATTGTAAAGCAGTTATACTTCAATAAAGATGTTTAAAATAAATAACTAAATAAAAAAGAACAGCAGGCAAATCCACATATTTTATGCTCACTGAGCGATGTGGGGGCTGGCTGCCCACACTGCTGGCAGCTGGGTCTAGTCTGATTGCCTGCCAGTTGGTGACAGTGACATTTCCATATTAGGGACAGCAGTGCAAGGAGGAGACACAGTCATCAATTCTGTATCTTGTGTACTTTCCTAAGGCTTTTGTCATTGTTGTTTTGTAATTTTGGGCTTTTCTCTTACTCTGTTCCTCACCTGCCTCCTAAAGGCAAGGGAGGAGGGTGCTGGAGATGGTGGCTTCCTCGGCAGTGGAAATATCACCTAGAGCAGCAAAATGGAATCCTTTCTGTGTTCGGGTAGAATGACAATCTGATTACCTCTACTCTATCCCTGGCCCAGAGACACCTGTGTTACAGCTTAATTGCATTCAAACTCCTAGAGCATCCAAGAAGGGAATTAAAATTGTTGCCTATTTAAAAATTTTCAACTTACGTTCCATGGAAAGCCCACTTGACATGAAAAACAACTGGACCTCTTGTAATTCTGGCATTCTGACACCAGAGACACACAACTTACCTACACAAATAGCAACTCCTATGTAGGCGACAGTGGTGATGAAGATGGCCAGCATGGTCCCTCTGGGGATAGCATCTTGGGGATCCTTTGAAAAAATAATGTGGAGGAATGAGGAGATAGAGTGGAATAAGAAACAGGCATCACTTGGAGTTAGTTCTATATTTTGAAAATTTTAGGCTACCCTTCCTGAGGCGAGGTCTAAAGAAAAAGTCAAGCAAATGGCAAAGTGGTGAGCTCCAGTTCTTTTTGGACAAAGGCAGGGTGTTTAGAGAGAATAAAGAAATCTGTATAACTTTGTGCTGAACAGAAGAGATTTATAACTGCCCAGGAGGGAGTTTTTATAGAAAAGTAGACTAGTTCATTCACCACTGCCTTCCCCTCCCCTTTATCTCCTGTGAATTTCATGCAGATGTATCAGACCTTAAAGTATTAGGGGGGACACACAAACATACCCGGCAAATTGACGATATCTGTGTGTGTATTTGTTTTGCACTAAGCTTAGGCTTACTTTTTAAAAAATTACTTTTGACTGAGCAAAAAGATGATCTGCTAAATTCTCCAATCCCTCAAATCTCCCATTTGGAATCTAGTTCAGGAATAAGTACAATGGGAGATATTAGTTTCCATAAGCAGGCATAAAGAAAGAGGCAAATTTAAGCTTATACCAGAAAATGGGCTTTTCTCTTGCCCATAAATATATATAAATTCACTGAGCTGAGCTCACATCATATATAATATACCACTTTATATACTATTTTGGGGGCTAAATCATATAATAATCAATTTCCAAGCAGCATAACTTCTAAATAATAGAATTCAACTTAACAGGGATTATTAAATAGAGATTTCAGTGTATCCATTGCTTATAAAAGACAGTGCTGGCATATAGTAGGAGCCAATAAATACCAAATTGAAGAAAGCACAATCTCAGTAGACATCAGTTCCCCCACCAAAGGACATGAGACTCATCGATACAAGTGAGCAATCGGTGCAGTCAAAGTCTGAGTTTTGTGTTTTGTTAACTTAAATCTGCTCATCAAATCCATCAGAAAAATCAACTCATGGTGAATGCAGACACAACCTGACAGCTGGAAATGTTAACTAAACCAAGCAAATCTGCCCCCACAGGGGAGTAAGCCAGCCCTATGGAGCCACTCTGTAATTACTCTTTCCTTCCCATCCTTGTAGGAATATCTGCACACATGGTTTGTTCTGCTACAGACATATCCAACCTCTTCATTCCAAACTACTGTCTCCAAAAGAGAATGTGGCAAGTGTGTGTAACTGAGTAGTACATAGAAGGAAGAAGAAGGCAACCATGGCTGAAAGCAACCCCACTGAATCTCATTCATGGTATGTTCACATTTTATTTTATTGATTAAGGATTTCTTGGGATCTGAGTGAAATGTGAAGAATTGATGTAAGTGGGAAGAAAGGAAATATATATAAGAAAAAGAGTTATGAAGATGGACAGCAGTCTTATACGTAAAATACAAACACTTAGTTTATATTTAAAACTATCTGCTACAAGCTCTAAACTTACTTATTTAGGACTTACACGAGGGTCAAACTTGACCTGATATAAATCGGGATGCCAATATCTTAATGTCTGGTCATATACTCACGTTGGCTGCTCTGGATACATTTCCCCTAGACAGTGCCCAGGACATAGATTCTTAGTTTTCACTCTAAATGTTAATTTTCATCCCTCAAGCGTAACCCAAAAGCTCACCTTCCTTCACCTTTCTTTATTAAATATTTTATTTTTTTCCTTAGGACAGAGTGCAGTCTACTAGATTGCTGCTGGTTGAGTGTCAACCATATCCTAATCTTACGTCTCTGAAACTGCATCTTAACTGTCCTGATTAGACCTGGGTACCTCCCAAATCTTCTCCCAGGCATATATTTACAGATCATCAATACTGTGTTAACAAATAGAAGGTTCAGGATGGGAACCTTGTAGCATCCCCTTGTGCTAATGCTTGTTAACTGTCACTGGCAGCCTGAAGAGCCATCTTGAGAAGGATTCTGAGGCTGTGAGCAGAGGTAGAGTCTTACATACCCTCATAGTGTATAAACAATACATGTTTACTAAATTGAACTGAATCTATTATGTTCTAGTTTCACTCTCAGAAAGAAAGATTATCTATAAGTTCTGAAGTTTCCTTGCCACTTCCCAACACGTGGTCACCTCTCAGTCCTTAACATGCTTGCCCACTCTGGCTTTTGATCATGTTAATTATTACTTCTCATAGCATTCTCCTCTCTTGACTTTCTCTCTCTTGAGTTCACCTACCTCTTAGCTCTTTCTTTTTCTTCTCTGTGGACTCCTTTTCTACCATTTATATTTTGAATACCCCCTGGGTGCTACCTCGGTCTGCTTCTCTCCTCCTTCTTACCCAGATCTGGATGGACTCATCCATGCCATGGCTTCCAGTCCTGGCCTAGTTTCTTTCCAGAGCTCTAGACTCATAAATGTAGCTACCCATTAGACATCTCACCTCTGATGTCCTTCTGCCATTTCAACCCCAATGGCCAAATCTGAGCTTCTATTCACCATGGAATCAATTCACTAGGTTACAGCCAGCATGAAAAGAATACAGTAGAATAGAACTGGTGTGAAAATATCAGGAGACATCACTTGTAATAAAGTATTGAACTATTCGGAGAAATTTTTGCATGTAGGCACTTGGTTGTGATATATAATGTTTTCTTACAGCAGATCGTAGTAAAAAAAAAAAAAAAAGCATCCTTTCCATTTCCTCTCCTAACTCTAACAAAAGCTGACCACTTTGATCCATTTTCCCTGCCATGGCCTTAATTCAGGCTCATGTCATCCAGACTACTGTGATATCCTCTAGCTGATCTTCTGCCTCTGATCTCCCTACCTATCACCCCCCACCCTCTAATCCATCCCTCACAAGCTGCTAGCAAACTCTTTAAAATTAGATAATCATGATACTCTCTGATCTAACTTCCTTAGTGTCTCTAGCTAATTGTAGGATAATATCCAAACTCCACTGTCGGTAGTTTAAAGGATTTCTGAGTTCTACTTAACAGTATACAGTAATGTATGTGCTAAAAGTTAAACTTAATTGTAAAATCACCAAAGTATTTTTAAATAGAAAAAAAAAATGCAACTTTTTACAACAATATTATGACCACATGTGCCCTAAAAATCATGATAGGACATCTTTACACGTAAACTCATTTTCTTTACAATGTAAACTCAAAATCAGAGGTTTCTCAGTACAGATTGATAGATAAATAAAATTCTTTACTAATACAGCAATCCTAAATCAAGTTAGCACTTATCTTGGGATAAAGGAATTCTAAGCCTTGCCTTTTTTTTAGATTGGGATATCCTATAGTTCTTTGCTTACTCCCAGAGTGCCTAGGACACATAGAAGTTCTTTATAAATATGTTTATTAATATATTGATGAAAAGATTTTACTTGCATACCCCACTCCACACATAAAATAATTTCCATCAGCAGCATCTTCTCTGAGCCTTTTTACAGTCCTGTTTCAAATGTCCCTCCCTTCTTTGTCCTATTGATGAACTCCTATTCATCCCTTCAAATCTAGATTGAGTGTCCCCTCCTCTGAAAGACTTCCCTTACTTCTTTGGGAACAGGCAGTTACTGTTTCATCTTTCCCTTGCACAAGATTTTGTTCTTGTTTTTTTATGACTCATATAGAGTTAATCTGTCTCTCTCTTAGACCATGAGCTCCTTGAGAGAAGGATCAAGCAAGCTCTTCTTCACTTCTCTGGTGCCTGGTATAAGTAATAAGTATTGGTTGAGCTGAACTGACTACTAAGCATCTAATAATAAAAACTTGTTTCTGAGGAGTCTAAATAAAGCACAATATTTTTTAATTTAAATGTGATCTTACAGTTCACAGAAATGTATATCAGTGACCTCTGATACCTTTTCCAAATCTGAGAAACCAGAAGCTCAACGTCCAGAGCTAAATTTTGCTAAGCAGTACTACTTACAACTTGAATCATTTTGAACAAGTTACTTAATTTTTCTGAGCCTCAGCATACTATTTTTTATGCTATATCTCTGCTTAAGAATTTACCATGGAGAGACCTTCAAGATGGCGGAGGAGTAAGACATGGAGATCACCTTCCTCCCCACAAATACATCAGAAATACATCTACATGCGGAACAGCTCCTACAGAACACCTACTGAACGCTGGCAGAAGACCTCAGACCTGACCACCTAGAGGGGTGGGATAGGGAGGGTGGGAGGGAGCCACAAGAGGGAAGAGATATGGGAACATATGTATATGTGTAACTGATTCACTTTGTTATAAAGCAGAAACTAACACACCATTGTAAAGCAATTATACTCCAATAAAGATGTTAAAAAAAAAGAAAAAAAAAAACTCCCCACATACCTGGGTAGGGCAAAAGAAAAAACAGAGACAAAAGAATAGGGACAGGACCTGCACCTTGGGGAGGGAGCTGTGAAGGAGGAAAAGTTTCCACACACTAGGAAGCCCTTTCACTGGGGGTGGGGTGGGAGGGAAGCTTCGGAGCCATGGAGGAGAGCACAGCAACAGGGGTGCAGAGGAGAGATTCCCTCCCAGAGGATCGGTGCCAACCAGCACTCAGCAGCCCGAGAGGCTTGTCTGCTCACCCGCCGGGGTGGGTGGGGGCTGGGAGCTGAGGCTCGGGCTTTTGGTAGGATCCCAGGGAGAGGACTGGGGTTGGCTGTGTGAACACAGCCTGAAGGGGGCTAGTGTGCCACAGCTAGCTGGGAGGGAGTCTGGGGAAAAGTGTGGAGCTGCCAAAGAGGTAAGAGACCATTGTTTCGGGGTGCGGGAGGAGAGGAGATTCAGAGCACCACCTAAACGAACTCCAGAGACGGGCGCAAACCGCGGCTATCAGCATGGACACGAGAGATCCGCGTGAGACGCTAAGGCTGCTGCTGCAGCCACCAAGAAGCACAGGTCACTCTCCTGTGTGTGCAAGCACAGGGCACTCTCCACACCTCCCCTACTGAGAGCCTGTACAGCCCGCCACTTCCAGGGTCCCTTGATCCAGGGACAACGTCCCCCAGAGAATGCACGGCATTCCTCATGCTGTTGCAACATCACACTGGCCTCTGCTGCTGCAGGCTCGCCCTGCATTCCATACCCACCCCCCTCCCCCCACACACACACACCCACTCCTGGCCTGAGTGAGCCAGAGCCCCCTAATCAGCTGCTCCTTTAACCCCATCCTGTCTGGGTGAAGAACAGACACTGGGTGAAGAACAGGTCACTCTCAGGTGACCTACATGCAGAGGCGGGTCCAAATCCAAAGCTGAACCCCGGGAGCTATGGGAACAAAGAAGAGAAAGGGAAATCTCTCCCAGCAGCCTCAGGAGCAACGGATTAAATCTCCACAATCAACTTGATGTACCCTGCATCTCTGGAATACCTGAATAAACAACGAATCATCCCAAAATTGAGACGGTGGACACTGGGAGCAACTGTACACGTGGGGTTTGCTTTCTGTACCTAATTTGTTTCTGGTTTTATGTTTATCTTTGTTTCGTATTTAGAGTTTATTATCATTGGTAGATTTGTTTATTGATTTGGTTGCTCCCTCCCCCCGTTTTTCTATATATAGATATATATATTTTTCCTTTTTCTCTTTTTCTGAGGGTGTATGTGTATGCTTCTTTGTGTGAGTTTGTATAGCTTTGCTTTTACCACTTGTCATAGGGTTCTGTCTGTCCGTTTTTTTTTTCTTTATTAAAAATTTTTTTATTTTTAATTAAAAATTTTTTTATTTCAATAACTTTATTTTCCTTCCTTTCTTCCTTCCTTCTTTCTTTCTTTCCTTCTTTCCTTCCTTCCTTCCTTTCTTTCTTTTTCTCTCCCTTATCTTCTGAGCAGTGTGGCTGACAGGGACTTGGTGCTCCAGCTGGGTGTCAGGCCTGTGCCTCTGAGGTGGGAGAGCGGAGTTCAGGACATTGGTCCACCAGAGACCTCCTGGCTCCATGTAATATCAAACAGCGAAAGCTCTCGCAGAGAGCTCCATCTCAATGCTAAGGCCCAGCTCCACTGAACAACCAGCAAGTTACACTGCTGGACACCCTATTCCAAACAACTAGCAAGACAGGAACACAACCCCACCCATTAGCAGAGAGGCTGCCTAAAATGATAATAAGTTCACAGACACCAAAAGCACACCACCAGACGCGGTTCTGCCCACCAGAAAGACAAGACCCAGCCTCATCCACCAGAACACAAGCACCAGTCCCCTCCACAACGCACTGAAGCAATCTTAGCCACTGCGGGCAGACACCAAAAACAACGGGAACTACGAACATGCAGCCTGCAAAAAGGAGACTCCAAACACAGTAACTTAAGCAAAATGAGAAGACAGAGAAACACACAGCAGATGAAGGAGCAACATAAAAACCCACCACACCAAACAAATGAAGAGGAAATAAGCAGTCTACCTGAAAAAGAATTCAGAGTAATGATAGTAATGATGATCCAAAATCTTGGAATTAGAATGGAGAAAATACAAGAAATGTTTAACAGGACCTAGAAGAACTAAAGAGCAAACAAACAATGATAAACAACACAATAAATGAGATTTAAAATTCTCTAGAAGGAATCAATAGCAGAATAACTGAGACAGAAGAACACATAAGTGACCTGGAAGATAAAATAGTGGAAATAACTACCACAGAGCAGAATAAAGAAGAAAGAATGAAAAGAATTCAGGACAGTCTCAGAGACTTCTGGGACAACATTAAACACACCAACATTCGAATTATAGGACTCCCAGAAGAAGAAGAGAAAAAGAAAGGGACTGAGAAAATATTTGAAGAGATTATAGATGAAAACTTCCCTAATGTGGGAAAGGAAATGGTTAATCAAGTCCAGGAAGCAAAGAGAGTCCCATACAGGATAAATCCAAAGAGAAACACACGAGGACGCATATTAACCAAACTATCAAAAATTAAATTAAAAAAATATTAAAAGCAGCAAGGGGAAAACAACAAATAACACAAGGGAATCCCCATAATGTTAACAGCTGATCTTTCAGCAGAAACTCTGCAAGCCAGAAGGGAGTGGCAGGACCTATTTAAAGTGACGAAAGGGAAAATCCTACAACCAAGATTACTCTACCCAGCAAGGATCTCATTCAGATTCAACAGAGAAATTAAAACCTTTACAGACAAGCAAAAGCTAAGAGAATTCAGCACCACCAAACCAGCTTTACAACAAATGCTAAAGGAACTTCTCTAGGCAGGAAACACAAGAGAAGGAAAAGACCTACACTAACAAACCCAAAACAATTAAGAAAATGGTAATAGGAACATACATATTGATAATTAGCTTAAAAGTAAATGGATTACATGCTCCAACCAAAAGACATAGATGGGCTGAATGGATACAAAAACAAGACCCATATATATGCTGTCTACAAGAGACCCACTTCAGACCTAGGGACACATACAGACTGAAAGTGAGGAGATGGAAAAAGATATTCCATGCAAATGGAAACCAAAAGAAAGCTGGAGTAGCAATTCTCATATCAGACAAAATGACTTTAAAATAAAGACTATTAGAAGAGACAAAGAAGGACACTACATAATCAACGGATTGATGCAAGAAGAAGATATAACAATTGTAAATATTTATGCATCCAACATAGGAGCATCTCAATACATAAGGCAAATACTAACAGCCATAAAAGGGGAAATCGGCAGTAACACAGCAATAGTAGGGGACTTTAATACCCCACTTTCACCAATGGACAGATCATCCAAAATGAAAATAAATAAGGAAACACAAGCTTTAAATGATGCATTAAACAAGATGGACTTAATTGATATTTATAGGACATTCCATCCAAAAACAACAGAATACACTTTCTTCTCAACTGCTTAAGGAACATTCTCCAGGTTAGATCATATCTTGGGTCACAAAGCAAGCCTGGGTAAATTTAAGAAAATTAAAATCATATCAAGTATCTTTTCTGACCACAGTGCTATGAGACTATCAATTACAGGAAAAAATCTGTAAAAAATACAAACACATAGAGGCTACACAATATGCTACTAAATAACCAAGAGATCACTGAAGAAATAAAAGAGGAAATCAAAAAATACCTAGAAACAAACGACAATGAAAACACGATGACCCAAAACCTAAGGGATGCAGCAAAAGCAGTTCCAAGAGTGAACTTTATAGCAATACAATCCAACCTCAAGAAGCAAGAAACATCTCAAATAAACAACCTAAACTAACACCTAAAGCAATTAGAGAAAAAAGAACAAAAAACCCCTGAAGTTAGCAGGAAAGAAATCATAAAGATCAGATCAGAAATAAATGAAAAAGAAATGAAGGAAATGATAGCAAAGATCAATAAAACTAAAAGCTGGTTCTTTGAGAAGATAAAAAAATTTATAAACCATTAGCCAGACTCAAGAAAAAAAGGGAGAATACTCAAATCAATAGAATTAGAAATGTAAAAGGAGAAGTAACAACTGACACTGCAGAAATACAAAGGAGCATGAGAGATTACTACAAGCAACTCTATGCCAATTAAATGGACAACCTGGAAGAAATGGACTAATTCTTGGAAAAGCACAACCTTCTGAGACTGAACAAGGAAGAAGTAGAATATATAAACAGACCAATCACAAGTCTGAAATTGAGACTGTGATTAAAAATCTTCCAACAAACAAAAGCCCAGGACCAGATGGCTTCACAGCAGAATTCTATCAAACATTTAGAGAAGAACTAACACCTGTCCTTCTCAAACTCTTCCAAAATATAGCAGATGAAGGAACACTCCCAAACTCATTCTATGAGGCCACCATCACCCTGATACCAAAACCAGACAAAGATGTCACAAAGAAAGAAAACTATAGGCCAATATCACTGATGAACATAGATGCAAAAATCCTTAACAAAATGCTAGCAAACAGAATCCAGCAGCACAATAAAAGGATCATACACCATGATCAAGTGGGGTTTATCCCAGGAATGCAAGGATTCTTCAATATACACAAATCAATCAATGTGAAGGAGAAAAACCACATGATCATCTCAATAGATGCAGAAAAAGCTTTCGACAAAATTCAACACACATTCATGATAGAAACCCTCCAGAAAGTAGGCATAGAGGGAATTTACCTCAACATAGTAAAGGCCATCTGTGACAAACCCACAGCCAACATCATTCTCAATGGTGAAAAACTGAAATCATTTCCTCTAAGATCAGGAACAAGCCAAAGTTGTCCACTCTCACCACTATTACTCAACATAGTTTTGGAAGTTTTAACTACAGCATTCAGAGAAGCAAAAGAAATAAAAGGAATCCAAATCAGAAAAGAAGAAGTAAAGCTGTCACTGTTTGCAGATGACATGATACTATACATAGAGAATCCTAAAGATGCTACCAGAAAACTACTAGAGCTAATCAATGAATTTGGTAAAGTAGCAGGATACAAAATTAATGCAGAGAAATCTCTTGCATTCCTATCCACTAATGATGAAAAATCTGAAAGAGAAGTGAAGGAAACACTCCCATTTACCATTGTAACAAAAAGAATAAAATACCTAGGAATAAACCTACCTAAGGAGACAAAAGACCTGTATGCAGAAAATTATAAGACACTGGTGAAAAAAATTAAAGATGATACAAACAGATGGAGAGATACCATGTTCTTAGATTGGAAGAATCAACATTGTGAAAATGACTATACCACCCAAAGCAATCTACAGATTCAGTGCAATACTTATCAAACTACCACTGCCATATTTCACAGAACTAGAACAAAAAATTTCACGATTTGTATGGAAACCAGAAGACCCCGAATAGCCAACGTGATCTTGAGAAAGAAAAGCGGAGCTGGAGGAATCAGGCTTCCAGACTTCTGACTCTTGTAAAGCTACAGTCATCAAGACAGTATGGTACTAGCACAAAAACAGAAATATAGATCAATGGAACAGGATAGAAAGACCAGAGATAAACCCACGCACATATGGTCACCTTATCTTTGATAAAGGAGGCAAGAGTATACAAGGCAGAAAAGACAGCCTCTTCAATAAGTGATGCTGGGAAAACTGGACAGCTACATGTAAAAGAATGAAAGTAGAACACTCCCTAACACCATGCACAAAAAATAAACTCAAAATGGATGAAAGACCTAAATGTAAGGCCAGACACTATAAAACTCTTAGAGGAAAACATAGGCAGAATAGTCTATGACATAAATCACAGCAAGATCCTTTTTGACCCACCTCCTAGAGAAATGGAAATAAAAACAAAAAATAAACAAATGCGACCTAATGAAACTGAAAAGCTTTGCACAGCAAGGGAAACCATAAACAAGACCAAAAGACAACCCTCAGAATGGGAGAAAATATTTGCAAATGAAGCAACTGACAAAGGATTAATCTCCAAAATCTACAAGCAGCTCATGCAGCTCAATATCAAAAAACAAACAACCCAATTCAAAAATGGGCCGAAGACCTAAACAGGCATTTCTCCAAAGAAGTTATACAGATTGCCAACAAACACATGAAAGGACGCTCAACATCACTAATCATTAGAGAAATGCAAATCAAAACTACAATGAGGTATCACCTCATACTGGTCAGAATGGCCATCATCAAAAGATCTACAAACAATAAATGCTGGAGAGGGTGTGGAGAACAGGGAACCCTCTTGCACTGTTGGTGGGAATGTATATTGAGACAGCAACTATGGAGAACAGTATGAAGGTTTCTTAAAAAACTAAAAATAGAACCACCATACGACCCAGCTATCCCACTACTGGGCACTTACCCTGAGAAAACCATAATTCAAAAAGAGTCATGTACCACAATGTTCATTGCAGCTCTATTTACAATACCCAGGAAATGGAAGAAATGTAAGTGTCCATTGACAGATGAATGGATGAAGAAGATGTGGCACATATATACAATGGAATATTACTCAGCCATAAAAAGAAATGAAATTGAGTTATTTGTAGTGAGGTGGATGGACCTAGAGTCTGTCATACAGAGTGAAGTTAAGTCAGAAAGAGAAAAACAAATACTGTATGTTAACACATAAATATGGAATCTAAAAAAATAATAATAATGGTTCTGAAGAACCTACAGGCAGGACAAGAATAAAGAGGCAGACATAGAGAATGGACTTGAGGACACGGGGAGGGGGAAGGGTAATCTGGGATGAAGTGAGAGAGTAGCATGGACATATATACACTACCAAATGTAAAATAGATAGCTAGTGGGAAGCAGCTGTATAGCACAGGGAGATCAGCTGGGTGTTTTGTGACCTCGTAGACAGGTGGGATAGGGAGGGTGGGAGGGAGACGCAAGAGGGAGGAGATATGGGGATATATATATATGTATAGCTGATTCACTTTGTTATAAAGCAGAAACTAACACACCATTGTAAAGCAATTATACTGCAATAAAGGTGTTAAAAAAAAAGAATTTACCATGGCACTGTGGTCCTTAATATAACAAATCTAAATGCCTTTATTCATTCACTCGATAAATATTTTTTGAAGCTTTCCTAGCTCCAAGGACACAGCAGAGCACAAATCCAAAGGCAAAGTCCCCTCTTTCATAGAATTATATTCTAGGGTAAGCCTCTCTCGCTCAGGTCTCTTCAACAGCCTTTCTCCTTACCTTATAAGGTTACCCAGCCCGTCAAGCCTTCTCCAGTTGAATCGTGAAAGACTCCTTACTGTCCCACAGTTTTCCCATTCCTGTCTGTCCTTTTGTTTTTTCTGCCTGGAATACCCTTATATTTTCTGACCGGTTGTCAGTATCCAGCCTTTGCTTTTAGTTCCTGCTCAAAAGTTACTTTGTTGAGAAAATCATCCCTAATGTAATTATTTCTTCATTATTTTTATTTCATAATGAACTTGGACACTGCATTCAGTTTTCATTTATACCTATCTCCTGATGACTCCAGCAAATATTTCTTGTCTTCCAAAGTTGATTATAAACTTATTGAGGTAAAACCTGTGTCTTCTACTTTTTTTCACGTGTGGTAGAGACTATTTATTGTCCTCTAATATACATTTTCACCTTCCTCCTTTTAATACTAGAACCCCCTAAAATTTTATCTGGTGACATAGTTGTCCAACTAGAGATTACATTTCCCAGTCTTCTTTGCAACTAGGTAAGGTCACAGAGACTAAATTCCAGTCAGTGGAATGTCAACAGAAGTGATTGTTTGCCCTCTACTTCCTTAACCCCCTTCCTATGGACTGGAATGTGATCTTGGAACTGATCAGTCATCTTGGACCTTGAAGAGGAGGGCAAACCCCAAGGTAATGGTAATACAAGAGAGGTCATCTGGGTTTTCTGGGCTACCTTTTGGAACAGACCTTTCTTATTCCGGTAGATGGCCTATGGCCTTGAATTTTTACGCACTAGGAAAACAAACTTCTGTCTTATTTAGGTCACTGTTCTTGGCCTTTTATAAAACATTGAAACTAATATCCTAACTAATACAATGCTCCTTACAGTACTTAACATAGAATATTATGAATAGACTGCTAAATAAATACCTATTAAATGACTGAATATACCTCTGAATTTAATGACATAAGTATTCAGTAATAAAGTGGTTTGGAGTTTTTTTTTTTTCTTGAATATTCCATTCATTATGTGTTTAAAAGAGAAAAGGTGGTTCTGATATATTTTTTAAATAAATTTATTTATTTATTTTTGGCTGCATTGGGTCTTTGTTACTGTGCAAGGGCTTTCTCTAGTTGCAGCGAGCGGGGACTACTCTTCGTTGCAGTGTGCAGGCTTCTCTTTGCGGTGGCTTCTCTTGTTGCTGAGCACGGGCTCTAGGCATGTGGGCTTCAGTAGTTGTGGCACGCGGGCTCAGTAGTTGTGGCTCATGGGCTCTAGAGCCCAGGCTCAATAGTTGTGGCACACAGGCTTAGTTGCTCCATGTCATGTGGATCTCCCGGACCAGGGCTTGAACCCATGTCCCCTACATTGGCAGGAGGATTCTTAACCACTTTGCCACCAGGGAAGCCTGGTTCTGATATTTTTTTTTCACTGAATTATATTAATTTTGTTGGAAATATGACACACTGTCAATATACTCTGTCCTTCTGATATCACTGAATAAGACTTTTGGAAGAACTATCTGGAATAGGATAGTTTGGCAGTAACGTGTCATTAAAGAGAGAACTTTTAAATAAATAGGAAACCTTGCAGAAATCTTACAGTTTTGAAATCTATAGAGAGACATGGTCACTGTTGATGTCTATAGCTCCTTGTCCTGCCCAAGTGCACCATTACCTCGCAGAATTACAAAGCAGAGGAAACAACATACCTCCAAATCTCCCGAGATATTGGCACCAGCAAGAATCCCAGTTGCTGCTGGGAAAAAAATGGCAAAGACAGAGAAGAAGCCTTCACCTTTTGTGAAGCTTGGCCCAAAGTTTTCTGCAAATATTGATGCTGCAACACAAATAATGAGAAAATTATCATGTAGACTTTCTTCACAGGTAGGAGATAAAGTTACATTTGGCTTCTATAGCCCTAAATGCAAAGTGTCCGTATAATCTAAATGGAATGAGCTTGAAGATATTGGTGTACTCCTGATGAACCTCATGTGAATATTTGCCAAGAGTCAAAATACATGTCAGAAGGTTTTAGATCTGTAGGACATACCCTGAAAAATCAATAATTTTCATGCAAACAGAGGCCCATGCTCTCTAACTTCTTTGAATCTAGAAGATTGAAAAAGAAGGAAATGGAAAATTCTCTCATGACCCTACTGGCATACTCACAAATATACCACACAACATTGCCCTACACACATACAGCTACATTCTCACATATATATGCACCTTAATCAGCACACTGCTTTTCTATGCCTTTTTAAAAAACATTGTAGGAGAAACTTGTGGGTGAGGCTATCTTAGAGTGTTTTTTTTTTTACTAATGCACTAACCTCCCTGCCCCTGTCTCTAGAGTTGGATCTTAGATCCTTATACCAAATTCTCATGTATAGGAGACTATATATATATATTCTCTCTTTATATATAATGCATATATATGGAGAGAGAGAGAGAGAGAGGAACTTTGGTCATAAAATAATAATATCCCACAGGTTGTCACCAAATTATTTAAATGAAAAGGAAACAGGGACTTCCCAGGTGGCACAGTGGTTAAGAATCCGCCTGCCAATGCAGGGGACATGGGTTCGAGCCCTGGTCTGGGAAGATCCCACATGCCACAGAGCAACTAACCTCGTGTACCACGAGCACTACCGGGCCTGTGCTCTAGAGCCCACGAGCCACAACTACTGAGCCCACATGCCTCAACTACTGAAGGCCGTGCACTCTAGGTCCTGTGCTCAGCAACAAGAGAAGCCATCACAGTGAGAAGCCTGCGCACTGCAATGAAGAGTAGCTCCTGCTTGCTGCAACTAGAGGAAGCCTGTGTGCAGCAACAATGACCCAATGCAGCCAAAAAAATAATTAATTTTTTTAAAAAAGAAAAAAATTTAAAAAAAAGAAAAGGAACAATGTAGAAGAAAAACAAGGAAAAGGAAGGAAGAAAAATATGAACAAAAGAATCTAGGATGATGCAAAAATAAGGAAAGAAAATTTAAAACATAAAAATTACAGCAGGAGCTGGAAGAAGGGAAAAGAATCAAAAGGAAAAGGATTTGCAAAGCAAACAAGACAATTTCACAAAGAAAAAGAATCAGGAAGAAAGAAGTGATGTGACATAAAAAGGGTACAAATACTGACAACTGAGTAAATAATGAAGGGAAATGTAAAAAACCCTCAGCAGTGGATTCTTGAGTAAACTAGAGTGGACAGATCGGAAAGAGTGGATAGGCAGAGTAGAATAGAAGAGAGAAGTCAAAATTTATGCCCAGTGCCATGCCATTATCACAGATGCTATATTAATAACTCCTACAATCTTTTATGCTTGAAAACCTGACAGTGATGCTTAACTAGGTAATGCTATGAGAAAGCAAGGTACAAAATTCTAGCAGGAAGAAAAAATGACTGTGTTTGACTTCAGTGCTCTCAGTGGTTGGACACATTGTCTGAGCTGTGTTCTCTTTCTTGTATATGCACTCTACTTCTACTATTTGACAGAGACAACACTGTGTCCAGAACTTTAAGGTTTTCAAAGCACTTTAACATCTGCTATCTTACTTGCTTTTCAAAATCCCTTTAGGAAGTTGTTATCATCACCCCCACCTTGGCAGGAAAATCTGAGAAGCAATCATGTCAGTTTACAGCAGGATTGAGACTCACTCTGGTTCTCCTGACTCCAACCCCAGGCTCTTCCCTGGATCACAATGGGATTCCAGTGGCTGGGGTAGGAATCATGGGGATGGTGATGGGGGCAGGCAATGGAGAACCATTTATTGCAGAGCAAGTTATTTGTCATATGTACCTTGGTAATTAAAGAAACCTCTGGACTTTTTCTCATTGTTGGATGGAATGACAGTTCCAATGAAGAAGTTTGCAATAGCAATGAGAAGAATGATCAGAAGAATCACTTGAGCCTGGAATGACAAAGTAACAGGAGGTCAAATTAGATTTATTCAATGACTTTTTATATAATTATAAAAGTTATAAGTGCCCACTGAAGAAAGACCTTATCTAATAATTCCAGTTAAGATTCTACTATCCAAAGTAGGTAATAAGTGTGTTCGCATAAAATGGCATCTGAATGAGCCTTATTTGGCCTGAGTATAGATGTTACATTTTCAGTGGGTGCATGTACTTGGGTACTTGAAGGTGACATTTCAAGAGCATTTCAAGTACTAAGTGGGTAACTTAGTGCAGTGTTCCTAAGAATATAAATGGAGCCAAAAGATTGAACACTGATAGAGTTGGTTTCTTTCCTAGGCAGAGCACCTATGGATTCCTCCCCTTCACAGTAATAACTGCAGAAGGAGTATGAGAACACAGAATGATGCATAGAATTCCCATGATGCCTAGTGCACTTGACGTTGGGCTACCATACCAGTGTGTGCCCAGCATAAGCAGTCTGCAAGGTTGACCAGCCAAATCACTGTTCTTTAGTCCATCTGACATTTCATAGAGGTTATTGGCTTGGCATTCCCATATGCTGTTCCCTCTGCTGGAAACACACTTTTCCCTATACTTTGCAAAACTGTATCTTTCCTCTCATCCATTATGTATTAGTTACCTCCTCAGAGAGGCCTTTCTTGATCATTGAATCTAAACAATAACAGCTAATGTTCACAGAGGGCTTACAATACAACAGATGCACATCTAAATTTACCAATATTCTTTCAGGTAAATAATACCACCCACAACTATGAAGTAGGTAATACTGCTATCATCATTTTAAAGATAAAGAAACTTGAGAAACAGAGAGGTGAAGTAATTTACTAAAGGTCATATAGACATAAACCAGGTTCAACTCCACTCTAACTACAGAGCTGGAGCTCTAAATTCTACCTTCTACTGTCATGAAACTACATTGCTCCCCTCAGGGAATAATCAGACGTATGTTACCCCTGTTACCCCTGTTATGTTCTATCTCAGTGCCCTGTTTATTTACTTTATAGCACTTTAACAATTTACCATTCTATATTTACTTGTTTATGTGCTTGTTTATTACTCAGCTCCCTGTAGACCATATGCTCAACTATGGCAGGGATTGTGCCTGTGTGGGTCAGAATTGAATATACTGTGCCTAGCAGAATGCCCAGCACATGACAAGCACTTCGTCAATTTTTGCTTAATGTATGAATGCATAATCTGGAAATAAATGCCAGATGGGAATGTTTCCTATTGCCTTATGTAAGTGGGAGGCTTTGGCTGTCTTTTCATTTCTGGTGACCACTTGATGTCTAGTTACTGCACCTCCAGGCACATAGGAACATAGGAGTTTCAACTGTACTAGTCACTGTCTAGAGTTACAAAGCAAGCAAAAGACATGCTCTCCATCATTCAGAAATTTACTAACTGATTTACTAATAGTTAAATACAGATATTCTCTAGTTCCAGGGCTTCTGATGCCCTCAAATTTGCTGCTGGAGTACTGGATTTCAGAGGGGAATGATAGTTTCTGTCTGTTACTTTCTCCCAACACACTTGCCATTTCTTGTGGGCTTCAGCACTCACAGCCAGCTTGGAAGGGGATACCAGGGTGTGAAGATGGCAGTAATCTTGTTGGCTCTGTTACTGTTACTATAGCATAAAGGACAAAGCACAGGCCTGATCACATGAGCTGTGAGTTACGACTGGCTGGACTTCATGCTTTGAGGGCTTGGTGTTCCACCAAGCACTGACCTGGCTCCTTTTATCATAGAAAGTAATAATAGCAATTCTTTTTGAATATGGAGTTCCTTCTATTCCTGCAATTTGTTCAGGAAGCTGACTAGCAGTTGTTGGTAATATCATTTTGAGAAATTCACTAGCAGTTGTTGGTAATATCATTTTGAGAAATTCACCTTTGCTTCCCATTCCATTCCAGCTACTGAAATTCCCAAAAGAATCACCACTGTGATGGAGCCTATTATCCGGATGTCATTGGTTGGATCCACCATCATTGAATCACTCTCCTGGAACAAAAAAAAAATCACTAAAATGGTTAGAAGCTTTTTTTGCCTATATGTCTTATTGTAGAATTTAACAGTAAGAAGAGATACCATGCACTAATGTCTGGGGCTACACAGGACAATGGAAAAATGAAATGTTCATAAATTGGAGAAGATAAAGAATCTAACATTATTTTTTCCTGTGATAATAGGCCTTTGATAGCCAAGGTTAGGAGTTACAAATTTTAGGGATTCATTCTAGGCACAGCTTTTAAATCTATTGTAGCACTAAGTAAAATTATGGGTACATACAGATATCATGTTTTGTTTCAGAAGAATGACTAGTTATTTTTATGTGTCAAGGGAAATCTTAGAAGAATAAAAATGAGTGGTTTCCAATGTGAATATGAAAAAAAAAGTGCTACTCAATTAAAGAACAAACTATGAACTATAATCCACTCATTTATTCATCTAATTTTCAAATACAGGTACCAATTGAATTCAGTGTCTGCTATCATTACCATGAAAGGAGGACTAGAAGTTAGCTCATATACTAGCTAATTAATGTGTTCACATATATACCATCCAGATGGGGCACCTAAACTAAAAAAGGCCCAGTTTCCTGCAGTGAGTTCTTCTAATGTTTGAACTTTCTTTCCCTTTGGAAATCTATAACCATAATAGTAATATTGTTGCTGACAATAATTCCCATTATCTTTTCTTTCATATTTTACACTGTATTTCATGTACATTATTTCATTTGATCTGTACCACATTTCTGTGAAAGACATAAACAATATTATTAGCCCATACTATAGATTTGAAAAACAAGGTTCAGATGAACAGAGGGACTGGTCCAAAATCTCTCAGCTGGTAAGTGTGAGAGCCAGGACTCTGAGCCAGTTCTGATGCCAAGCCTAGGGCTCCTTCAACTATATTCAGCTTCCACATCCTACAGAATAAATCTGTTTCCTCTCATCTTGCCATAATGATATCCCCTAGTGCCCTGAAAAAGCAAAATAAACCAAATTATCTTGCTTGGGTGAAGAAAAGAAAAGCTTTTAATTACCTTAAGAAGATCTACCACAGTCTCAGCAAATCCCACCACATACATAGCAACAGCCACTGCATTGGCAAAAGCAAAGATCAAGCCTATAGACCCACCAAACTCGGGCCCTAAGCTTCTGGAAATAAGGTAGTAGGCCCCACCTGAAACAAGAAATGAACATGATTTACACTGAGGAACTTTTAGAGGATTTAGTTTATATGACCAAATAATTTTGAATGTCTGAGAACATTTAAAATACTAATTATTCTAATAAAAATATTATAAATCCTAGTAATTTTAGAAATCTTGTTCACTGTAATGAATAACTTAGCCCTGCCTTATATTCTGTATGTAATCTACAATAGAACTACTCTGACTAAATAAAATCCAATTTATTGAAACCTATAATACACAGACGCTACTAATAAGAATACAGCAAACTTTACCCCACAAATTCTTTGTCTTTTAAAAAACTTCATTGGAAAATTCAAATTAATAATGTAACTGAAGTAAAATTTCATATTTGAAATTTCCAGGAACAGGCAGGCCCAGGCAGAAAATGAAGTGGATAAAGTTTATCATTGTTGTTCTAACTTCCTTTCTGGTATAATTTCTGGTACACATTTACTACATTAAAAAGGTACCTGTATAGTGCTAGGCATTATCCGTTCTATAAATCAGACTTAGTTTTTTTTTTTTTTTTTTTTTCCGGTATGTGGGCCTCTTACTGTTGTGGCCTCTCCCATTGCGGAGCACAGGCTCCGGATGCGCAGGCCCAGCGGCCATGGCTCACAGGCCCAGCCGCTCCGCGGCATGCGGGATCCTCCCGGACTGGGGCACGAACCCATGTCCCCTGCATCGGCAAGTGGACTCTCAACCACTGCGCCACCAGGGAAGCCCCAGACTTAGTTTTGATGGTTTTAGCTCAAGAAGGCATGGTTATTGCCAAATACCCATATGTGTATGGGTGTGGCAAATGGGAAGTAAGGTAGGGAGGGCCTGGAACGATTGCTTCTCCCTTGGACCTTGAAAAGAAGGTTCTGCTCGTGGCTGTATACTTCTGGGCACAGGAAAGACTGAGCCAGAATAGTTAACTACCTCAAGAGTTCTGAGAGCATGTTACTGAAGGTTAAAATGACTAGATGTTGAAAGGCCTAGATAACTAGATGTTATCACAGACCATAGTGAATCAATGATTTCCTATACTGAGCTAGTCTTAGAAGTAGACAGAATTGGTAAAGGAATGACACTGAACACACGTATCTACAGCCAAAATTATCCTTCACTGAAAAGTTTTCACTGTTTCCTCCACTATAGTAACTCCTTTGGGTTAAGATGACAACATCCTTTCTAAAAATGTAAACTTTTATTTGGGTGGGGCAAATCCCTATTACTTTCTTTGTCCTGATTACATTAAATAAGTTAGCAGCAAGTTACTAGGCTTGGTCAAAATGAGAGACAGGCAGGAGCTGTGAGAGGAGCTGTTTTGTAGGTAGGATGGTGTTTTAGAAGGCCCTGGGTAGGGAGATCTGGATAAGGTACCCAAGCAGAGACCCCAGGAGCCAAAACAGAATTGGAAGGGGAAGAAAGGGAGCTAGAAGAACAATGAGACAAACTTCAACCCCTCATTCTCTGCCCAGGCCTACTTGTTCCTGGATGATTTGAAAGTAACTCTTTGTTTTATTTGTTTTTATTTTCTTTTTAAGAATCTCCTCAAGCTTATTGGCCATTAGGAGCATAGTGTTGGGGTGAACTCTGAAGGCTCACTGAGTAGGAAGTGTCAGCAGTGTCAGCTGGGGTGCTGGAGAAGACCCTTTCTGAGGGGCCCTGGGAGAGAGCCAGTGGGGTCTGTCCAAGGCACAAAGAAACCGTTTATTTCACTCTAATACTTTATGCTTTCTTTCTAGACACCTGATCATTCTCAACTTTATAAACATGTTTAATCACAGGAAGTGGGCCAAAAAAATCTTTTCTGGAGATCTCTTAATTTTAGTTGAAAAGAATCATGCCTTGCTGTTTAAATTTTGGATTATTTTGTTTTGTTTTAGGGCTTCTGGGGACTAAGTATCAATGTACAAATTTTACTTCTGACATTAAACCAACTCTAGACATTACTACATAATCAAAGCTAATAGCCATAAGTACATGAATTGGCTTACCTCCTCTTACTACTCCATTTGTGCAAATAGCAGACATAGAAATACCTGTGAGTGTTGTCACTACCACACTCAGGCCAATGATGATGACTCCGAGACCTGAAAAATCCCCCAAGAAAGGTGTTTGGCTCCAGTACTTCAAGAAGTCACCAGTACTTCAGGAGGCAGCAGTCTGAATCTTGTCAAGGAAGGAACAGTCTCCCTATGAAAAACCTGAAACGTTCTAAAAGATCCCATTCCATCTAGGTGTAGGAAGGTCTAGGAAGCACCTGAAATGTACTAAACTTTAAAACTGAAGCTGTGTCAAGAAGTCATTTTCCAAGAAACACCAGCAAGAGGTGTGCAGTAGCCTGAAAAATAAAGCATTTACCCAAGGAATTTGAGCATCTGGAAATCATGACCTGCAACGTGCCAGAGAGGACCATTAGAAAAGAGACCACAGCTGACGAGAGTAGACCAGGACTATACGCACAGTACCTTGTGTTTCCTTCTGTGTCCAGCTCATCCACATAGTTAGCCAGGCTTCAAGAACATTGGGCTACTTTCTTGTTCCCACCAAAAAGAAGTATAATAAAAAGTTTTTGCCTACCCGTAGCAAGTGATGAGAGCATTTAGATATCTTAGAAATTTTACCTCCACGAACAAACCCGTTAGTTGCTATTGCAGAAGTTGACAACCCAGTAATAGAAGTTACCATGGTGGAAAGAAGAATTATGAGAACTCCAAGACCTGTTAGCAATGAAAGACAGAAGATATTACATTTTACTTTTCTTCCTTGGATTCCCTATTGCTGCAAACTATACTGCTTTGAATTTAAGTGTTCACATCCAAGCCTTGGGCCCCAGTGGAGTTCCTTCGTGCTAAGGAGAAACGGGTTTGCCTGGCGTAAAGACCAAGTTGGAGAACTGCTCATTATGATGAAGGATGGTTTCCAAAAGCAAACACAATCTAAAATGCAGCCCTGGAAAGGAAAAGTTGACTTACGCTGGTGTCCTGGGAGAGAAACTACCCTGGCTGCGAAAAGAGAAAACATAACATTTGACCTTCTCTCTTGCTGGAGAGGAACCTGAATGAGAAAGATGGGGGTTTGACAAAGGTTAAATCCTTCTCCATTTTTCTTGCATCTCTTTTGCCTGGCAGGGGGGAAAAAAAGGAACCAACTTGGATTACCTTTGGAAACACTCCAGAAAGGTCAGTGGTGAACTATTTGAGCCTGTGTTGCCTTTACCTTACAAATGATCATGCGGGTCACAGGTTTAATTACCTCCTCTGACATATCCATTTGTAGCAATAGCAGAGGTGGATAAACCAGTGATAGCAGTCACTGTCACGGCTAAGCCGATGATAATCACACCAAGACCTCCGTTGAGAGAGGAAAAATAAAGGCAATTAAATGGTGGAATAATCCATTAGATCATTTACATAGAAGCTAGCAAGTCTAGAGTAATCACCAAAGGACCACATTTGAGTTTAACAAGCTGGTCTGGAAATCACCACAGAGGAAATGCCCAGCATTGAAGTTTTCTGCCTGAAGTAACACAGATCCAAGAAACTCAAGACCTAAGCTGTGCAGTGCAAAGTTTCACATAACTGGACAACTATGGCTGGTTAAAATTCAACATGAATCTCACTATTTATGAAGTTCCAGACACCCATAAACATAATAATTGGTCTGAACAATCCCAAGCTGTTAATATTACTAGAGTGTAGATGTTCATCCTTCCAGGGAAGTATCTTTTTTTTTTTTGCAGTATGCGGGCCTCTCACCGTTGTGGCCTCTCCCGTTGTGGAGCACAGGCTCCGGACGTGCAGGCTCAGCGGCCATGGCTCACGGGCCCAGCCGCTCCGCGGCATGTGGGACCCTCCCGGACCGGGGCACAAACACGCGTCCCCTGCATCGGCAGGCGGGCTCTCAACCACTGCACCACCAGGGAAGCCCGGAAGTATCTTTTTATGTATATTTGATTGTGTAGGAGTGGAAAATTACATATAGTATAGAAAATTGTTCATCAGGCAGATGAGTAAAGTAGAAAGAATCAAATCAAACTACATTTACTTACTGGCTATGTGAACTCTGGCAAGTTACCTATTTTCTGAACCATAAATGACAATGAAATTAGAAAGAATGTGTGTGTAAAGTGGCCATGTATAAAGAAAGTAGTGGCGTGTATAAAGACAGAATGCATGTGTAAAGTAAAGTAGCATAGTGCATAGAACATAGTACATAATCAATGGCACTGCTTTTTGATCAAATCCACAATAGTCATAACAGCTATTGTTTATTAAAAGCCAACTATAGGGCTTCCCTGGTGGCGCAGTGGTTGAGAGTCCACCTGCCGATGCAGGGGATACGGGTTCGTGCCCCGGTCCGGGAAAATCCCACATGCCGCGGAGCGGCTGGGCCCGTGAGCCATGGCCGCTGGGCTTGCGCGTCCGGGGCCTGTGCTCCGCAACGGGAGAGGCCACAACAGTGAAAGGCCCGCCTACCGCAAAAAAAAAAAAAAAAGCCAACTATATATCCAGCTGTGCTAGGCGGTATGTGAAATGCAAGGAAAAATAAAAATGAAAAAAGCTGCCCTCAAAGATCTTATGGTTCAGAATCATTTATTGTGAGAGGGAGAAAGTAGACCAGAATTCAGAGGAAGGCAAGGCTGCTTTCAGTTTCAGGAAATACACAGCTAGGAGGACACTGAAGGGTAGCAGAATATGCTGTCCCAAAATTTGCCACTTTAGCATAAGGATTATTTTGAGCTAAAGACAGTTGAAAAGAAGAAGATACCTCTTATTTGCCTAAAGGCAGGGCATAAATTTGTAATGGTGTCTCCTCTTTCCTCTATACTGGGGACAGTTATCAGCTAGAGACTGGAGACAGCTGGGGATGGTACTAGAGGAATCTACATAGACTTTACTAACTAGCCCTTATCTTCCATTAGTTCCCCCATGTATTTGCCTTCCCACAATGTGCCACTCTAGAAACTCAGTCTTTTCCTTTGTCTTGTTACTTCTCTAAAAATGTGTTTTTCTCTTAAGATGCTTGTATAAGCCCAAGTTCTAACCACCCCTTTGAGTTACTCAGTGCTGAAGATTCCCATGTACATGCACGATGCACATATTAATAAACTTCTGATTGTTTTTCTCTTGTTAATCTGTATGTTGTCAGTCTACTTTACAGGGCCCTAGCCAATGAGCTTAAGATGAGTAGAGGGAAAACAGTTTTTCCTCTCCTACATTACCCTCCTCAGTGGAGATCAACCTTAAATTCAAGGAGAACTTGTAGGCACTGAAATCACCCTGGCTCCAGCCAGAACATGCTTGCCTAAGTCTGTTTGGTGTGTTCCTTGATATAAAGTGAATGCTTCATAATTGTTGTTGATAGCCTCGCTTGTTCCAAGGGTGATAAGAAGGGCAGTTAGCCAAGAGAGGCTGTGATCTCTCTGGCCACGCCCTAGAACCAGGGGAAGTGGAAGGAAGTTAAGGACTGAAATGGGAATGAGGTATTGGAAGCTGGCTCTTTTGATGCCTCCAGTTATATCCTGGCTCTAGCAGAAGTTTCTAGGCTATTTTACAGTTAAAGTGCAGTAAGAAGAGGCTAACCATGGGTATGAGATGCAAACTTAGACTATATTTGTTTGGTCCCTATAGATTCCTGCACATTTGGTGTTGTAAGAAATGCTTGCACTAAATTCTTTGTATCTTTCGCAGGGATCCTGTGGTGAACATCGCCTCTACATCACTGTGCAGTTTCAAGTCTGAGTGCCAGTAAAGGTGACTTCTTTTTTTTTTTTTTTTTTTTTTGCACTTTATTTTAACTCTTGACTTTATTTTGAGGAAGTTTGATACCAAATGTTTAGCTCACCCCAGCAACAGTAGAGAACCAAATAGTTTGCATTTCAAGACATTAAACCTACTCTGATTTTATTATTTCCCTACCCCTTATATTCCCTTTGCCTTTTTTTCCCAAACAATTCTTAATTTATCCTTTGGCATCATATATATTTCTGTAAACCATTTAAAATCCTGGAACAAAGTTGTATGCATTTAAACAGCAAGGGATTTGCTTCCCTCTCACAATCAAACATAAAATCTCAGGGCAAAAGCAGCTTAGAAAACATTCAGTTCATAGTTTTCTCAAACTTCAGTCCTTGAACCACCTGCTTCAGGAAATGCCTCAGGTGCTTATTAAAAATGCCCAGACTTACTGACTTTGGCTCTTTCCAAGTGAATCCCAGGATTCTGCAGTTTTGTAACTATCTTCCCAGGTAATTGTTATGCACCCCACAGTCTGAAGATTATTGTTGAGCTACCCTCAGCCAATCTCAATTTGTGTCTGCCTGTTCAGCAAGGTTCTTTAGCTTTATCTTCAAAGAATTGATTGGGAAACAATTAATCCAGCTCCCTAATTTTCAGATGAGACAGTGAAACACACCAAATATAAATGACTTGCTTCAGGTCATACTTGCTTTTCGTGCCCTTCTTCCTTGCTTGATGTTTAAGTTTATTGGATACCATCATGCCCCAGCCAAGATGGTCAAGACAGAGAACAACTAGATGGCGTTATCAGCTCATTCTACCAATTGCTTTTGGGGACAAGGCAGCCAGAACTTACAGCCTCAGATGGTTACCCAAGGACTGTAGCTACCATTACTCCTGGATACAGCTTCCTTCTGGCTTTTTTCCCAGAGTCTGAGCTTGAAAGTGTATTCAGGTTTCTTCCCCAGGCTACCCCCAAAGCCAGAAGGGGGTACTGCTTGTACTTGTTTGTCTTCTTTCCCAGTAAAGGGGACCCAATTTGGACCCAGATGGTGACTTAATCAACTCCTTCAGCTTTAAGTTCGGGACAAAGTCCAGTAAAACTGAGTAAGGGTGATAGTAAGTTTCTACTACTCTCTAAAGTCTATTTTCTCGGAATAAAAATTAAAAAAAAAAAACCCTCCATTCAAAGGAAAACCCACTGGACACCCATTTAGGTAGAACTCTACTCTCTTCTGAAGTTGGATTTGACTACTTAAATAAAAGATCCTTATTAAAACAATACTGATGTCTGAAAGTATAATAAACAGTTTAGCAGAAGATAGAATTCTTCATATTCTACAATTTTGCAATAAACATGAAACTGGGTTGACTGTGAAGAATAATGTAAGATCTGATTAAAGTTCAGATTATTACCCAAACATATGGATTTTAAATAAGTTGCATTAAAAAGGATCACTCCTGCCCTGGGCTACACTCACACCTCCAAACAAAGTAATGTTTCCTGATGATCTCAATAAGTTACTAAACTGCCCTTAAAAAACTAATTTTGCATGAAACCCTGGAGCAACAACTTAGCAATATTAAGATGCAGATTTTCCATGGAATAGCATATACTTATTTTGGACCCTGAGGCTGTAAGTGTTCATTTGATATGCATCATAAAGCCAGCAAGAAGCCCTTTGTCAGGAACCCAACAGTTGCCAAACACACAACGAGGAAAAACTATGGGAACTGGTTCCAGCTCTTTTTCGCATTAAGTCTCCTGGTGATTCTGAATCTGTTTTGAGGAGCGAAGGCAATAAATAATGACCAAGTACCTTTTAAATGTGAATTGAGACACATTTTGGAGTAGAATCTGAAAGCACATCTGAACTTCTGTGTTCTTGATACTAATGATTTATAGGTGTGCCCCCCACAAAGTGAACCTATAATGTATTTTCCATATATAGAGTAAAACATCATTAATTTTTATCACATTGAATCAGAAACTTTGATATAGTTCAAATAAATTTTTATATAAATTTTAGTAGTATACTCACAATAAAAATATTTGCCACAGGAAACAATACTTTAAACAAAATACAATATTTAAAAACATTAAATAAGCACTCAAAATAATTTCAACATCATCCATTTCCATTTAGAAAAATTATCAATAGTTATAAACACTATCTTGGTCTTTTTACCTATCTTTTTAAGCTTCTATCTGGCAATAGTTTATTAACCTTTGTTTTCTTACTACTTGTACCTGCAAGTAACACTATTTTCTCTGGAAAATGTTCAACAATTCAGCATTTTTATTAGTCAAGTCACAGTTTCACCAGTTTTCCCACAAGTTATTTTTGTTCAGTGATGTTTTGCTAATAATCTTAAGGGGGATACTCTGATGAATGTCAGTATGTCCCCAAATATGAATACTATTATTTAAAATGAATGTATCTCTATATACTTGTACACCTAAAACTCTATGAAAAGATGAAATATTTACTTGAGCATTTATCTGGTTGGCAAGCTGGAAAATTCCAGTCTCCCAGGAGTTGACACTTTACCTGTCTTCTCTGACAGACATTGTCAAAGAGGCAAAGTAAAAGAGCCCAAGTGCAGATTAATTCTGTGATCTTCATCTCACATTCAGCATTAATGGTGAAAACAAGTTGCTTATTGAGTTTTTAATTTACACTGAAAACTACATAGGAGGAAAAAGGGCTTACCGATCCCAGCTTCTCCAACAATCCAGGAGAGGCGAATGAAGAGCATGACACCCCAGATATTCAGCATACATCTTACCTGTGGGTTGAGGGAGCATGGAAAAGGACATGAGAATGACAGTGGGGCAACACCCAGCCATCTTTGTAACTCTGGTGTTCAGGCCTTTTTAACAGTTAGTCCACTAGGACATTGAACAGATAGTTTTCATTTGTAAACACAGAAGCTTTCTCACCAGCACACCTTTCACCCATCCAAACTTCACAACCCCGGCTTGATCTTCCTCCTTGTTTTCAGCTTGTTCATCACCAGGCATCCCATCACCGTTGGCAACCACGTCAGCTGAACCCGGGGCCACTGATACATTCTGCATTTTTACAGATAGCAAAACATGGTATTTGGTCAACACATGGTTCCATAAAACTTCCAGAGGCAAATAAAAACAGTTGACATAAAACTTGAGAAAAAAAAAACATATTCCAGTCATTTTAATAAGATGATTATTTTTTGCCCTGGGAGTTTATGCGTTCATTTTGTGGGTGATTTTAGGCGCCACTGAGACTGCAAGGGTGGTAAAGGAAACTGGGCAGTTCTTCTACTGTTGAGAATGTTACCTTAGGGGAAAACGATGGGATTTGGATACATTTAGAATACAAAAAATCAAAAGAGAGAAGAGGGAATGCAAGGTGGGGAGGAAAGCTTATCAGGAGTGAATGAGGGTCTTTTAGAAGGCAAGGTAAGAGGGTCAGAAAGTTAACCTTCTCACTAATGCAGTGTTTGGCCTTCTTTCCATTAACCTCCCTGGGCTTCATTTTATCCATCTAAAAAAAATGATAACAAAACTTCTCCACTCACGTCAGAGTATCTTTAAGAAGATTCAATAGAAGTAACACATAGAAGTGTTTTCTTAAAAAAAATAGTTTAGAGTATTCTTAAAATACTCTAAAGTTGTAAAGGCTCTGTATGGCTACAAGAATGACACTCCTGTAGGGGAATTTTCTTTCAGATTTGATATACGTTGCCTGAGAATTGTTGGATGTGCAACAGTATTGTACGGAAGGTAAGAAGTCTCCACACTGACGGCAAAAAGGTAAGCTGAGTAGAAATAAGAAGTAAGTACTATAGAAAAGGTCGAAACCTTTACTGAGGTTTTTTTTTTTTTTTTTTTTTTTCCTGTGGCCTTATTTTGAAAACGATCTTCCTTGTCAGTAGGATAGTCTCTGAATTTAATGGGGAAGGAAATAGCTATGTTTCTCTCAAGTTAAGAACAAACAACTCTAGCTTTTCTTTTAGGTTTGACTGAATAATTTCAGATGCCGTCAACTTAGTTTAGCCTATCTAGCACCTACCTGACTCTTTAATGGTTAGACTACACTCTGTTAAGCTCCCCGAAAGCAACCTTCTCCAGTAAGGATTTTGAAATTATTAGGGAATTTTTTTAGATTCAGCAGTTGATTATCATTATTAAAGAACAACTTTATCTTGTTTAAGTGGTCTAAACTGGTATAAGTCTAGGATGACGTGTTCTGACATTACTAGCTAAGAGGCCTTAGACAGGGCATATTTTCCCTCTAAAATGAGACTGGTATGATATAAATATTCAGTATTTATTATAAGGACTTTATTTGGGGACGATTGAAGTTCTTGCTCTTGCCATGATCAAGAGTTCTTGCTTCTTTGGGCTTTGGTGTACCATTAGCATACCCACTGTAAGATGACCCTAATCTGGGCTGTTTACTCCAAGGTGATTTTGATTCCTTGTCTCCTTCTTCCAGCAAATCCTCTAAGCAAGGATTTCTCCCAGTTTTCTTCTCCCATAAGACTTTTTTCATGATACTAGTGTGACACTTGGGTAACCAATGTAATATAACGTGATAAGAGTTATTGTATGTGAACTGAATTGGAGGAAGATGGTGGTATGGGTTACTTCTCAATACCAACCAAGGGCCTGCCATTCAGCAGGCCATCGATAAACAGTATTGAATTGAAGGCCACCCGATCTCTACCACTTAAAAGCAGATGACCTAGCTTCTTTTTATCCATTCTTGCCTCCTATTTCTTTTTCTTCCTTCTCTATTGGGTATTCCATTTCTCACTGTTTCCTCTGTGCAGGCCACATTAACTAAGAGACAGAAAGGGAATGAATCCCAAGTCAGATCATCTTACTATTTTCTGATAGCATTAGGAAAAATTTGAATGTCATAGGAAACTGAAATTAAAGGTTAAAATTTAGTTTTGAATTACCTGAGAAATATCTTAATCTTAAGCATCCTCAGTCCCTATTTACACAGATAATGGAAAGCTGACATCATATAGTCATATCAATGTAAGATATGGATAAACAAAGTCCATAGAAACTGAGGCTGAACTGGTCAGAAACTGGTGATTTATAGCAGCCACAAATGCAAGTCATGCATGTAATTCAAAATTTTTCAGTAGGTACTTCAAAAACAGTAAAAAGAAATTAGTGAAATAACTTGGGGTCAGATATGGATCCTTATATTAAAAAATACATTTCATTTTTGTAGAATATCATATTTCCCATATTTTTAATATAAATATTCATTAGCAGTAGGGGCACCCCACCTTGTAGGAGGGACCTGAATTACAGACTATTTTAATAATATACTTTACTTAATAGATCTGTATAAAATATTATGTCAGCATATGGTCATTATAAAAATATTGATGAGATATTGTACATTCTTTTTTTCCATACTATGTCTTTGGAATCCAGTGTGTGTTTTACACTGATAGTACATCTCAATTTGTACTAACCATATTTCAAGTGCTCAATAGCCACATGTGGCTAGAGTTATCATATTGGATCCTCACATGTCTATACAATACAGTCAATTACAGATGGATGAAATATTTGAGGCTGTTCTCCAGTCAATTAAAAATTATATTTTTCTCTGAAAGGATTCTATATTCATAAGGCAGCTGAGTAGTTCAAATGTAACTTTTATTTTGCATAACTGGAAAAATCAATGAGAGCAAGGAATTGAGGAATGTGTTAAAATACTCATGAATGTTAAAGAGATTACTTGGTCAGGAGATTCATTTATTTGATCTGATTTGAGAAAAACTTTTAAAATTGTCAGTATTCTAGTTAATCAAGATCCCATGGCCAGGGCTTTCCTGGTGGCGTAGTGGTTAAGAATCCGCCTGCCAATGCAGGGGACACGGGTTCGAGCTCTGGTCCGGGAAGATCCCACATATCGCAGAGCAACTAAGCCCATGCACCACAACTACTGAAACTTGCGTGCCTAGAGCCCGTGCTCTGTAACAAGAGAAGCCACTGCAATGAGAATCCCACACACCACAACCAAGAGTAGCCCCCGCTCGCCGCAACTACAGAAAGCCCGCGCGCAGCAACGACGACCTAACGCAGCCAACAACAACAACAAAAAGATCCCATGGCCAGACCATCAGCGGCTACTCAGTCAAGGAGAAGGCAATTTCCTCTTTCTGGGTTAATTGGGGAGTCCATGCGACAGAGCTTTAGTCACTCACTTTTTAACGGCAATCTTGGGAATAAAACCCATGTTTCCTGATTAAACCTGAACTTGAGGGTTTGGTTCAGGAAACTGCTCTACTCTCTGATGAATTCTGATGGTGACTTTGACCCTTAGATCTGGATTGATGAGAATACCAATGATTGTAAAAAAAACAAAAAACAAACAAACAAAACAATATCTTACAAAGTAGGCTAAAGAATAAATGGGATATTTTAAATTTCTCCTTAAGTGAACATTTCTATCTGATGGATACCCTTCTGGTTACAGTTTAACAGTTCTTCAGTTTATCACTGGGACATCACAATGTGAAGCAAAAATAATATTCTATGAGAGCATGTCAAGGAAATCATTATATATAGAAATTAGTAAGGCAATAATTTTCTAAATTATTAAAAAATAGAGTCACTGTAGGATCTTCAACTCTCTCTTAGGTAAGTATGTTCAACCTGCTGGAGTTTCAAAGTTTTAAATATAACACAGAGGGGAATAATCCCTCGAATGTATATTTCTTCCATTGACAATAAAGGTCTGATGGTAAATTTATAAGTACAGAATCCATTTCCATTCCTTGCTCTCATGTGGGAGCTGAAAAATCTCTGCACCATATAGACTAGGAGACTTGGAATCTAGTTTTGGCAATGCAGTTAATTCAGTGCTTGTCCTCCAGCAAGTTACTTAACCTTTCCTGGATACTGCCAGTGAGGATAAATCCAGTGGGTTTTCTGAAAATCTTACTTTGAAGTAGTTTAATCTAAGGCAAAATCATTTCTCTATGCTTGCCATCTCTCTTTTCTAACATGTCGAAGCAAAACTTGGTTTCACTCTTTAATAAATGCCTCCTTTGTAAGCCCAAACAGCAATTATAAAGTTAACTTATCATCGAAGTACGGAAGGAGACTTCAGGTCGAGGGTTTGTGGGGACTTCATGGCTGTGAGCTATAACCGGTGGCTGGCAGACTCCTGGCTGGTGCATGTTCTTGGGACCAAAGTCTCAAAGACTAAAAGTTTTATGACTGCTACCTGAAACCAGTTTTTTCCTTCATACTTTGAATTAATTTGTTTGTTCACACTCCATTACCATATATGATGACCCACAACCTTTCATAAATGCATTTTAAATTGCATAGCTGTAGGGACTGATTATTTATTTACCAAGAGTTTTACCTGTGCATTAAGTATTCAGAGAAAGTAAAATAAAGTATGTTAGTAAGAAAGAAAGAAAGAAAAGTTTGATAAAGGACTTTCCCCCCTCCAATATTGATAAATTAGTAAAGATTCAATCACATGCAGTTTAAGTAAATTCCTAATGGATTTTTCTAGAAGATGAAAGATTAAATTATTTTATTTAGTATAAAATATGTGATTTTTCAGACCCCAGAAAAATGACAAATGCCTTTCTAGCTATCATCAAAGAAGAAAAAAATACATATCTTTATTCTTTAAGTTCTAAAGAGATAATATTTGCTATGATATATGTTTTCAGATTTTCAGCCTTTAATCTCAGGATGGTGGAAATCTTAGACCATCAAAGAGGAATAGTTCCATAAATATTTAGGCCTAGGTGATTCCCTCCCCATTGTTTTAAAGTTTCTTTTACTATTGAAATATTTAAACATATGCAATAGTAGGGAGAATAATATATCTCATGTACCCATCATTCAGCTTCAACAATTATTGATATATTGCCAATGTTATTCCACTTAAACTTCTCACACCCGTGCCACTGAATAATTTTAAAACCAATCCCAGTAAGGACCAGATACTTCCTAAGGTTCATTTCAGAATAAAATATGTAATTCTAATCATATTTCTATATCTTATTGATCAATATTATTATGTTTATACATTGCTATCCCTTTGTGGTAAAGGGGAGTATTTTAAATTATGAAAATGAGAGGGATTTTTTTTCTTGTTTTTAAAGTTACTATACACCATGCCACCAGTGGGCACACTTTATAATCACAGTATTTTTATTATATCTGAAAACACATAGCTCACACACAAATTGACTTGTATTTTTGAAAGCTTAAGCCAAAAGGTAGCTATGTATAATAAACCAGCATGAGAAAATAAAATTAAAAGATTCTTAACATTTTCCAAGTGTACCTTTAAGGGAACTCCCATTCTATCCACCACCCATCACTGAACTAGTTATAATGTGAAATTAATCATTTTTTGTTTTTTGTTTTGTTTCCACAGATTAGTTTAATAGTGCAAGCTCCCAGGGGAACTGGTCTTGGGTACTAAGAAACTCTAAAAAGTATTAAAATGAATCCTTAGTTGCAGAGTTTCATTCTAACAAATATTTTAAGGGTGCCTTCTGGTCATCACTGGCCTTCAGAGCATTTATTGCCTATTTTATCTGGCTGTCATTAAATTAGTGATTATTTATAAATTTGGATATCCCCAATTTTAATGCAAAAGTTCCAAATTTGAACTTTGAAGTGCTTTAGAAAAGATTATTTTCTAGAGAAAGCATTTGTAGATTTTTGTTTGTTCTTTTACAGATGATAAGCACTTATACATTGATTTATGTGGTTTAATGTTTGTTAACTTGACTATATGTCCTTTACTTCCATCCATAACTATGGCTTTTGACTTATAAAATAAAATTCTAGAGAGTAGAGATGAAATCTCTTTAACTCATTTTATAGAGTAGCTCTTGTAAATAAGTGGCTAGTAAATGCTGTTGATAATGACCATGAAAATGACCGAGACCTACAGTTAATTCTGTGGGAGAAGCAGCATGGTCTCTTGCCACAGTGCCTCCAACAGGGAAGAAATTAGGATCTCCTGCCCAGCCCATCATGACTGAGTTGAGATTTCTTCCTTGCGCATGAGTTCCACCATTTTCTATAGTTGTCGAATGAGCTGAGGCAAAGTGCTGTGGGAGACTAGGCTGAGGATGGAAAATAGTGACAAACAGCTTGGACTCTGGAGTCATGCAGCCATGGGTTCACCTTATTACCCATGTGACCTTGGCTTCTTGACCTTGGAAATTTACTGACTTCTTTAAGTCTTTATTTTCTCTTCTTAAAAATCCTTAGGATTTTATAAAACCTTCCCCATCTTTAAAATAGCAATAATAACAGTACCTACCTTGAAGGGTTGTCATGGAATTGAGTGAGAATTTGTCAAGAGTACCATGTCTGACACATAAAAATTTCTCAATAAAATTTTTGTTATTATTATACCGAGTCACTCTTTTTTTGGTTTTTTTTTGGCCTCGCAGATTGTGGGATATTAGTTCCGCAACCAGGGATTGAACCGGAGGCAGTGAAACTGCCGAGTCCTAACCACTGGACCGCCAGGGAATTCCCCAAGTCACTCTTAATGCTTTTATTTACAAATTATTTTTAGTTGCTAACGGCCTAAAGACCCAAATATGAAGTCATTTCATTGTTTTTGTTTTAATTCAGTTTCTATGCAATTGGTTTATTAAAAATAATAATATTTACATCTTAATTTTCATAGTATTTTATACTTTTCATAGACAGTTTATTTCAATGACACGAGAACAATGACTTTAACTGAAAGGCTTTATATTTTCCTCAATCCTTTGTAATTGTATTTTTCTGAAATGCCAACAAAAATAGTGGTAGTAAGGCTTAAAAACAGTTCCCTTTTGGTTAGCCCTGTAATTAGGAATTGTGTATAAAAAGGTGGGCACAAGAATTAGGTTGGATACTAAAAGAATTATTTTTACAAAGTAGAAATACTAGATATTTTTTTGCCAGATGTCTAATAATCTTTATGCATGTTTTGATGTGGAAAGATCTCCAAAGTATGTGGTATAATGAAAATAGCAGAGTGCAGGACAATATTGTAAAATATGTCCCAATACTTGTTTGAAAAAAATACAGACAGAAAGTTAGACAGATAGGCCTATATGCTTGTATAGGCATAGAAAATTTCTGGAAGGATTTATAAGAAACTCTCAGTAATAATTGCCTTTGAGAGAATAACTGAAGGTTTACTTTAGATAAGAGACATTTCAGTATATATATTTTTAGTACTTGTTAAATATTTTTTCAGTGTGTATTTTCCTTTGTTAATAAAATTAAAAATAAAAATTATCTGGTATAAAAATTACCATGACCATCATCAATAATCATTTATTGAGTTTCTACCCATTATAGGCAATGTGCTAGACTTCGTCTGCATATAAACTAATATTCACAAGCATCCTGCAAGATCAGTCAAAGTTATGTAGCTTGTACAGTACTGCAAGTAAGGGATGGAGTCATTATTTTCTGAATTTAACCAGAGTTTCCAGAAATCTGTAATTCATGGCCACCAGTATAGGCATTTAGCTCTTTACTACATAGAAAATGAAAAGGATTTCTCCACTATGATCTCAAATCACTGAGATTACAAATTCTGTCAGTATCTATCACTCCTAGAGTTTTATTTAAGGTAGAGACTTAAAATAATGTCTTTCAAACCGAGTTTTCATTTTACCTATTAGTACAAACTTGTCATATAATTTTTTTCCTACTTGGAAGCTATAACCAGGATTTTCACAAAATTCAACTGATTTCTGACTAAATTTGTTCTGCCATTTAGTATGAATGTGCCATTCCTACATGGCTTTTAAAGCATTATAATTAGGGATACAAAAAATATCTCCTAACTTATACTATGTCAATTTTTTCCTACTCTTACATTATTTAAGTAAACACTCATTTTTTTGTATACAAAATCAGTGACATGTCTGAGTATTATTGTACAATGTTTGTTCTATTGATCATTTCTAGTTGTGTTTTGAGGAACTACCATAAAATTGTCAAGGGCCACAAGGAGGTGGCAACATAGCTACATTATACTGCAGGTCTTCATCTTTTATTTGGGAGATGGGGGGAAAGCAAGGGGAATAGCAGAATCAAATTCACTAGCAAGGAAGAAATGAATTGAAGAAGGCCCAGACTGTTAATGTCTGAAGGAGAGTACAGAAGTAGAACATGTGGAATAAGTGCTCACAGGCTCAGCGACACTAGAATGGTCCTGGCTGTGGGAATGTGCCCATTGCAGATTCCATGGTTATATACTGATTCTGCTCCCAATTTGGTTATGTGGATAGTTCTGCATGATTTAATCAAGGTGAAGTACACAGAAAGAATAACTATACTTGTTCAGAATTACTTGTTCAAAATAACTATACCTGTTCAAACTATACTTGTTCTCAATTCAGGGCATTGAGACTAAACCTAATTTTTAATGTATTTAATTTGCCATTCCTTCATATCTAAGAAAAAAATACTGTAAGTTAATGTTAAGTCCTTAGTCTCATTTTATCTTTTCAAAAATAATACGATATCCCAAACAATCATCAAAACTGTCAAATGCAGCTATTGCATTCCTCCCATTTAGTCATTCAGGTGGTTTTCTAACAGCAGTGTCCTCAGAGCTTTTCTCCCCTTATATAAAGATTTACATAAACCGTGGCTTTAGAAATTATAAATCAGCTACTTTCCTCTCTCTAGAATATCAGTCCTAACAACAATGTGAGTTGACACCATTTCCTTTTTAATAGAATTAAAATCTTATTTTCTTTTGTTGTAAATTGGGGAAGGAAGTGAGAATATTTATATTTTGATCACAATTTTAACAAAGGATGCAGCTTTAAAAATTAATGAGGTAGGGTACAGTGGAATAAAATTTCAGGTCTATGAAGACTTGGGCTCATTTTACTTCTTCAGGATAAATTGAAGTCTCTTCATAATGTAAATTTCTCTTTCTGCCCTTCCCATATCTTGATATCTTGGAAACTCCTTGTGCCTTCTTCTCTTAACCTTCTTTTCCCTCTTTTCCTTCTCCCTTCCCCTTTTCTCATGTAGAAAAGGAAAGTGACACTTTAACTCCAGGAACTTCAAATTGCCCCGCTTCTCAACAATCTTCCTGGGGGCTGCCTTTTTGTCTGAAATCACTACATTGCTAACTTCTTTTGATTAAAGCAGCAGGTATCCCAGATAAAATCTAAATCTTACGTCTATAAAGAAAGCAGCCATTTGGCAGAGTGCTGCTAATACAGGACACAGCACAAATAAGGCTTGGTGTAGAGAGGGGTAAAGAAACAGGGCATGGCTCCCTCTCTGGAAGTTGCTCAGTCTTCAGTGGTAGGACCCAGAGTCAGGGACCCTGAGCAGCCAAGGGGAACAGGTTATGGAGAGAAGTCTTCTTGTGGAAAGAAGGATGAGCAGAAACTAAAGGGAGCTTTTCACCTTTATTACATCTTTCATGAGAGGAGTATTCCGAGAATTCCCAGAGTGGGCAATCATTTAATTAAAAAATTGTTGAATGAATGAATAAATATGAAAGGAATTGTTCCACTCGTTTTTTTCCCTTACCTTAAAACCTGAGCAAGAGTAGACTGCATTTAGATATGAGACAACTAATTATTCTTCTTAGCAAGTAATTATATTCCATAAAGAATGCTATTCATTCCAAACTGCGGTCCAGAAGAGCAGGAAAATAAAGTGCATCAACATATTTTAGAGCAAGTAACCGAAGAAGAAATCTACTACGCTCTAAATGATTTGCTACAAGATTAGAAAAAGTGCTGCCTCATGCTTCTAGCAGATTGGGAACCCTGGCTATATTCCTTAAATAATGAAAAGTTTAGCCACTTCTGCTGCTTCTGTACTTTAATTTAGTTACTTTTATGTGCTTAAGTGCCTTCAGGAGCCTCAGGCAAGGTTTTGAAGAAGAAGGGATAAAATGCTGAATCTTATAAATCTCTTCTCTCTCTTTAAAGAGTATAAAAAAATACCCACGTGCACTAAAGGCTGGTACAACAGTGTTAACTACAGCAAACACTAGTGACTTTTTTTTTTTTTACAACTGTTGTGGAGGCATTAATACTAAGGTGAAACCAGCTTAGTATTCAGTTTGACATGTTTAACCAAGTGTGAGTTGAATAGCCTATAATTGTAAACAAGATGCCACATATTGCCTAACTTTCAGAATTAAGTTTTTAGTTCTCTGTCCTCAGTCAGTAGACATTTGTGAAGCACTTTTGTATATCTTCTGTTTATTGGGAACTAGGGACAGCTGTATAAGTAAGATGGATGCTTTGCAATAGACCTCTTCACTGGACACTTATATTTATAGTGTTCGTAAGAAGCAGGAGATCACCTGAAGGAGTAAGGAGGATACTTTCCTGTACCTTTAAGCTTACCTTTGCCAGTTGCTCGTGAATCTCAAGCAGGCTGGGTCGGTTGACCTTGGGCCCACTAATGCTGCCAGTGTTGCGATAGTACTCGATCTTGGGAACAGCATCCATGGTGTTGTGGCCAAAGGTTTGTAGGTAGTATGTGTTTGTGTGAGAATCATAAGCATGAAAACTGGCATCTGTTTTAGCAGTTTCTCCAGTTTGGAGGAAGTTGTCATAGCGGTCCTGATTCCCAGGTCTAAAGCTGATTCTGAATCTGTTCTGGCCTTCATCCCCAAAAGAGGTTTCCTCATAATGTGGAGGGTCGGTGTTGTCATTCACAGCCACACTGCTCTCATGGCTCTCATTTATGACATTAACTTGAAAGCGATTGGTATTACTGGGCACGGAATCCAGAAATACATTGGAAGAGTTGTTCAGTGACATCTTCCAAAACGGATTTTTGAACTAAGCTGTCTGCTTTATGGTTGCTTAAAAAAAGTCTATAGATTTCCTCCTCAAAACAAACACTAATGTGTTTACATTAGGGAGCTCTTGGCTTTTGTTCTAGAAGAACTCAATAAATAGATTCTTGATATATTGTCTCCTATACAAGCTTCAGAATGTTCTTCAAAGCTGTCATTGAAAAAGAAAATTAGACCTGTCCAGATAATATAAATATATTTAAGTAGGGTTGGGGGTATGAGGGAACAGTTTTCTTTCATAAGACATACGATTTTAAATTCATTTCCTTAAAAATTACCTGTCCAGGAACCTTAGTTACCTGGGCAATTAAATCCCATAATAAGTAACTGGGGACCTGCTTCGGCAAACAGAATTTCCAATGGAGTCATTAAAATGTTACCTGTATTTGCTTATACTTAGTGCGATTGGATTCAATATGACTTTAGAAAAGATATAACTCTACCAACTGAATAGAGTAAGAGCTGATGAGAATATTCTCAGCCTGAAACAGAGTTCATTGACAGTAATAAATGTGGAAACTGCCAAGTATTTTGTGATTGATATTAATATATATTATAAAATGAATATATTTTAAAAATATTTTTAAAACTTCTAAAAAATGCATTCTTGTCAGGTTATAAATATACATCCTGTCAAGATGTCTCACTGAATTCTTGGGTCTTTTACTAGCCTTCAAAATGTTTCATTTGTTCATACATTTGTTTGTTTAACAAATGCTATTATGGAACCTTTAAAAAAAATAGGAGTATTCAGGGTAAGGAAATAAATCTCAGTCCTTAATAAAGTTGTATGCTCTATTTAGGTAGAATAATTATGTTCTACTGATTCCCTTTAAAGAAATATTCTAGTCTTCAAGAGGTTTTTATTTGACTGTGAGATAGACTACATAATTATTTTAACAATCCACGATATAAGCCCATCTTAGAACATTCTTTCATCAGAATAATATCTCTTTATTGATACCTTAAAATTTGGTTTTTCAAAGAAAGTTCTACAAAGATAGATAAATACAAAAAATAAACAAAAAACCCCCAGAAAACCTTGCTTCTCACCAGCAGTTATTAAAGCTATTTCTTTGAATTAAAATAAAAAATCTCAACTTCAACTCTCAAATAATCATTCCTGGAGAAATGATAAGTGAAACCATTACCTCTTTAGTTTTTATGGAACCTCTCACTTCTCTTCATTACCCTTGACATCCTCACCTTTACTCCACTCCTCAGAATCTACTTTATGACATAATGTTAAGTATGATTTTTACCCTGCCCAGAAATGTTTAACTTACCACCCAGGAGCCTTCTCAGGAAACATAACCTACTTCAACACCACCCAGGCATATATGCAGCACTTAGCTTTCACCCCCAAACCTTAGGCTTCTTCTTATTGGTTAAAATCTTCCTTGAAAAAGATGACGAGAAATGATTGGCCTGGATTAATACTGTAGGCCCCACCCAGCCATTAGCACAGAAGAACCTTAAGTACTACATCAGCTAGTAACCAGGAGTAAACCATTAATCCTTTTAGACAGGAAGACAAAGTTTCTTTAATTCATAAGGGGAGTTGGATTGCTCAACAGCAATCATCCAACAAAATATGAGCAGTGCTTCTGTCTGAGGCTAAATAAATTGAATCTTGCCATCTCGTTTCACATGATTCCTAGTGACCTCCTATTGTTCAGGATATGCAGCAAAATATAGGCCTCCAGAGATAATTTCTATACTTTGTAACTAGACAGTGGTATTTGAGATTATTTTATCTTGCTTATAGCAGATATTATCCTGATTCTTCTCTGCACAGGAAGTGAGCAGATTGAGAGTATGATCAATGATTTATTGAAAATATTTCTACTTAATGGGAAAACTCTTTCAAGCAGAAATCAAACTATGGGTAAGTTTTCCAGTGGCACTGCTAAATGACCTTTTTGCCTCCACCTGGCAAAACGTTTTTATCAAAACTGGTTTTTGAGTTTTGTTGAGGGTAAGGTTTTGCTCAAATCTGTGAAGTGGTGATTATTAAGACAGCACAAACAATTCCTCTGTGCAGGTTCTGTCATTGGTTTTCAATCGGGATGACTGAAAGAGTCCTCCTCGTGTTTTATTAGAGACTATTCAAGTGACTTCCAGTTGCCTGAGCAGCAGAGTTGTGGTGTAATACAGAGATGAGGAGCAAGTCTCTGGGGTCGGCGTGCTTGATTCACATCCTGGCCCTGCCACTTCCTATCTACGTGAACACTGGTAAGTTACTCGGTCTCTTTGTGCCTTTAACTTTCTCATCTGTAAAATCAGTTGTGAATAATGCTGTGTTGTAGACTCACTGTGAGGGTTAAATGAATTAATTTGTATAAAGGGTTAATGTGCTAATTTTAGAAAGCACCGATTTGTACTTAGTGCTTGCTTTTACTATATCGGCAATATTTACAAGTTACTGATAACTTTTGCATCCAAGATTCTGGGGTGAATCATTAGAGACTGGGATAGGTACTATGCCTATTAAAACAGGGGGAAAGGTAGGTTGGTGAACAGATAGCAGATTATAGAAAGGAGTCTGGAGATAACCTCAGTAAAACCCCTTAGAGGCTCTTAGTCAGGTAACTGCCATGCTAATCAGTCAGGCTAATGTCATGAGGCTGTATCAGAAATTGAGACAGAATTACAGGTGCCTATAACGCATTTTGCTCTTAAAGGCCACTGGTACAAGGCATTTATCTGTTCAACAAAGGGTTATGCCTTTCCATATGGTAGGTGTAGGGAGTAGTCTCATTTCAGACTCAACTGGGTGGTGCTGGTTATTTAGATCAGCTAAGATGAAGCTGGGACTCAAAACAAGTCTTATTCACCAGCCTTGTAGAGGAACTGTGAACTTACTTGCAGTTATTTCTGTCACTTCTAGTCTCCCTTTCCTTCAACTGTTCCCTCAACTCTAGTCCTCTTTCAGGAGCCCATCTATTTATTCCTCAACCTTTTCCCTCTACCAAAGACTATGAATGCCTCTGATAGCCATCAATTTCCTCTTTCCTTGCTGACTGACTGCTTGACTACAATGTAGGGTGAATTGGTTTTGGTCTTAGTCTTATATCAACTAGACATTTTCTTTCTAAGCTTTTTATCTCTAACTGTGAAGTGAAAGTCTTTGTTCTCTATTAAGGGGATTCAGACCTTCTGGAGCAGATGGGAGATGGTTTGGGGTATATGGTTGAAATTACACCATCCATAAACCAACCTTGAAAGGCCTTTCAGACAGGTGGGTAAGGTAACAGGGGGAAACTGTCTGGAGGTACTGTCTATCTTTTCTCTTGTCCTCCTTGACAGGGCTCTTGGGAAAAGGCAGCTAGGGGATAATCTGGCTATGACGTTGGACATCTATTCCTAGAAGGGTTAGCATTTCATGAAATTTCCATGTTCTCCATGCTATAATGATCCTTTATATCTCACTTTTTTTTCTAGCTCTAAAAATACCGATTCTAACCTCTCCGTCCCCTCCCCTTCCCCCCAGAAAGTCTAAGGTACACAATAGGCCATGAATGAAGACACTTTTGGTTAAAAGAATTTCTCTTTAGTAGGATTAGAAATAATACTAAGGTGGAGTTGATTATATCTGAAAAGCTTATGGGTGTTGAACTTTCAGAAACAATGCTCATACTTCACAAAGTTTTCTTATCTTTGGTTTTTGGAGTCTATTTTCTTTTTGAGATAAAGATGGGGCCTTTTTAACATCACAGGTCTAGTCACCAAAATGGAAGGTCTTGTTGGGTGTCTTCCTTGGGAGACAAATGGGAGCATCTGGTACTTGGGCATATATCTTAGTGAGTACTTCAAAAGCCTGGGTCACAAAGGAGATGACTAGCATCATGGACATTTACAGCTTTCAGTGTGTCCCGTTGACTTGGCTCAATGAGCTGTTCTTGGACCAAATTACGAACTGGCTACAAGGTATCCCAGGCTGACACTCCAGTACCTACTGGGGTTCAAAGAGTCTCCTTAAGGTGTGAGTTTGGTCCATAAGATCCATAGCCAACACAGATGTGTTCTAAATCTACTACGAGATGAAAAGTGTCAGGGACTCTCACTGAGACACCTGGCTGTGGAGTGCCTTAGACCTGAGCAATAATCATATTTGTAAGATATGTAGAAATGTTGTGGACAGTGTGTGGGAGTATAGCATGATATTTACAAACAATGACTATGATTTTGATGAGAGTGTAATTCCTAATACAATCATGCCCTAATTTGGTGACCTTGGGAAGTTACTTAATCTCTCTCAGCTTCAGTTCCTTATCTGTCAAACTGAGCTAATAGAATGGAAATAGTAGTACCAAACTCAAAGGATTGATAAGAGTGTCAAATTTCATAATAAAAGGAAAGCACCTAATTTAGTGCTAACTCTCAGTACATATTAATCCTTTTTTTTTTTTTTTGGTGTGTTTGGCAGTTCTGTGTTCTCAAGTGACACAAATATTTTTGTATTTATTTATCTCCTGGTATATTCCTCCATTCAGTTACAGAGAGTCAGAATTTTGTAGTTGGAAAAAATTTTAGAATTATATAATTCTATTTTTTTAAATGTATCAAATGAAGAGAATGAAAACTGGAGAGGCTGAATAACTTACACTGAGCCATTATAAGGTTTGATAATCTCTTTAACAATTACCAACAAGGATAATAAATAATGATAGCAAGTTATGTTTAAACAGTATTTTCTGGTTTTCAAATTACTTTCCTACTCATTATATGTAACTTGGTCCTCCCAACATTTTTGTAAAACATGTAGGATAGGTTTCTTTACCCTTGTTTTGCAGATATGGAACTTAAGTTCCCATTAGGTAACTTTCTAGGTCATATTGCTTGTTCTTGGCTAGGCAACATTAGAATTCAAATCTCAGTTGAGGCTCCTAAACTGAAAAACTTTTCATGACGTCTTAAAAATCCTCATTCATCTCAGATCCCTGGGTTTCCAGGTATATTTGTAGAGCTCATAGGGCACTAGAATTAAAAGGGATGTTACAAATCCTCTGGTTAGCTTCCTCAATGAAGTCTACAGAGATAAGATGACTTGGCCAAGGTCGGTAGCTCTATTGGTGGCAGAGTGGAGACTGGACTTCTTGTTTCTTGTTTCCACCAGGTCATGATGAAAACTCCCTTTTTAATGCTATTTATAAAAGAGGAAGAGGAGAGAGTATCGGTATGATCCCAAGCTAGGGGATTTTATTGCAAGAGATCCTAGAAGGAGAAGAAATAGAAGGGTCAAATTGTGACATTTAGGGAACTTTATGGCCTATGGTTGCTTGTAGGGTTTGTATGAACATTGTGGACCTATGGCTATTATTAGGAAAATCATATTCTATTTATTCTTTGGACTGAGGGGTCCTCATCTTTGACACCTAATTCTCTAGAGCAAGGTGGGCAGAGTCAGGAATATGGAGAGAGTGTCTGGGTGTTGCATAAGGGCAGATGCAGGAAGAATAAAGATATGTGTCTGGAGTTATCCTTATGCTCTATTCATTAGAAACCCCAATGTGAGGACGGAGGAAAGTGAGGAACCCCAACAATGGTTTATCACTTACACAGCATGGTGGATAAATTAACCATACACGTTTATTGAATTCAGTGAATGAAATGATCTTCCTCCAGCACGCTGAAGGAAATTACAGTTGTGTCCACCATGTGCCCCAGTGGTATAACCCTAAAAACTATAAAGCTGGAACACTCAGGCAAGTGCATATTCAAATGTCCCTTTATCAAACTCTTCAGTTTCACCTTCCCATGTAGAAGAAGGCATGCTACTATATGGGTCTAACAGGATTTTGAAGCATCTGATGATAAGAAGTCCCAAGAAGATACACAAAATCCCAACAAAAACGAAGCCAGTTTTTTGCTCCAGAGTCAACGAGAAAGCTGACACTTCGTTGACACTCATCTTAGCTGAAGAGTTGCCACAGTAGGTACTACTCATTGTTCACTGTCACATCATTTTGGCTCTTCAGAATTCCTGCTGGAGTCACCTCTTGGCCTAGATACAAAATTGGACTCAGTTTAGTTTTCTCCATACATGGTATTAGGTAGGTAATTGTTTTGTAAAATCTGGCATTTTTCAAACTCTCTTGACTTAACTCACAAAAGATATATGAAAACATTATCAGATATGGATCAGGATCAAATTAGTATTGGAGATGCTACTTCTGTTGTAGTAATTACAGACTTGCCTTTGTGGACACACAAAACTATACCTCTGTACACTAAATACAAGATCAAGTATGAAGGGGAATAGTCAAATAATTAACCCTAAAAGCATTTGATTCATGAAGTTAAGTCATTGAGTTGATTCATTAAGTTAAGTGATTCATTTGATTCATTAAGTCATTGCTTCTTTGACGCAAGTTGTCATCTAATTTTCATTTCATTTTTGCATGTATCAATAAAACCATAAATAATTATAGGGTGTAAGCTGGTCAAGCTCTCTAAAGTCCGTGTTTTAAGGTCTATCTCCAATGCCATTTTGTCTGATAGGTTCTGATCCTTTTTAAATAGGTGTAATATCTTCTTTCTTTTTCACTCCCCTCCTTAGCTTTTAGACTTATGTTCTTGTATCTTCTTTTCCACTACCACTTCATACACTAAATGCTAATTTCTTAAAAAGAGAAATTGTGTTTTTAAAATGATGTTAAAAAGAGCAGTACCCAACATAGTAGCTTGCAAGTAACAAGCCTCAGTATTTGTGGACCATTAATCATCTCACCACCATCTCCACTGGCTCTCACACCCTAAATAGACATAAAATCCAAGTTAAACAGCATGTTTTCTATGAAATTCAGCTGCAAGTCAAGCTCCCCAGACCCCTTGCCAACCAGATTCCCACTATCTCTAAGCTCCTACTATGTTGAGAGTCTAAAACTACAGCAAAAGTGTTCAAAAAGTGTATGTTGAATTGAAGCAAAATAGATTTTTCCACTTGTTGTCTTAAAATTAATTAAATTAACTAATGAAAAATCAAGATTAGTTAATTAAATCAAATGGTTACTAACCCACAGCTGCCCTCTTGAGAGGACTATCACCAAAAAGCTTCTCATCCAATAACTGAGAATAATAGACTGCTGGTGTTTTTGTCTTTGTTGTTGCTTCTTTTGATAATTTTAAGAATTGTGTTTATTAAAACAACTGACCCTTCAGGTTCTTTGGGGTTCAATTTTCAGAAAACAACTGAGACAGAACAAGGAATGGGAGGTAAGGAGTGGAGAAAGGGAGTGATTAATAAGAACAAATCTTGTAGCTTTCAAAATTGTTCACCAACTTGTATGCGAGTTAATATCAAACAATATTTATTTTATACTTGTTTGGATTACAAAAGAGCTCTGTCTTCAAACCTTAAGTGTTAGAAATATTCAATACATTGTGGGATATGCTGGTTATTTGACTTTTTTGTTTAATAGAAGGAAAAAATGTTGTTTCAACCCCATTTGTTGAATTTCTTTACACCAAACCATTTTTCTACCCTAATAAGTATGGTATACCGAATATATTTTAATTTTTAAAAATGTCAGATCACTTAAGTGTTTCAGAGTGATTTTTCTGAAGATTGAGCTCTTGCTGTACAATTTATCCTGTAGAAAGTAGGGGAGACTGGACTGAATATCTAATGACCTTGGGACTTAACTAGAACTTTTTTTTTCTGACCAAATCTTTAATTTTATTGCTTTGTCATTTAAAGGCCTTTTGCTGAGATTCATACACCCTCTGGTTCATTTTTTTTAATGGGTGGACAAACTGAAAAGAAGGATGTTTCTACATGGAGATGCTGGATCAACCATTTGACCGATTCAGCCAAGTAACTTGTTGAATTTTTTTTTTTCACAAGAGCCATGACCTTGCTAGGCTATACCATTTGACTATTTCCTCGGACATGTAGGTAAGAAGAGGCAATAAGCCTGGTTTACTGGTGGACACAGTAAACAAACTCCCTTCAGTAAAGGACTTGTTGCCCAGCATGTGGGAGGGCTACCAGCAGATAATCTTCAGCTGCTAGCTCCTTCCATGGATTGCCTCAATAGCAGAGAGCTGCCTCTCTGTAACCCAAGGTTAACCCAAGGTTACTTCACTTCCAACAGCAGACAGTTTTCAATGACTGATTAATGTGAAAATAAAAAGGCCTGGCCATCTTGAACGCTGAAGAACCATTCTAGGGAGGGAGACGCAAGAGGCAGGAGATATGGAGATATATGTATAGGTATAGCTGATTCACTTTGTTATACAGCAGAAACTAACACATCATTGTAAAGAAATTATACTCCAATAAAGATGTTAAAAATAAATAAATATGTAAAAAAAAAAAAAAAAAAGAACCATTCTACCTCTAGAGTTCATCATGGGGAAAACCAAGGCTGTTCTTTCATCACAGTTCAAATTCTGCCCACTCCTGCTTAACTCCCCAGTCTTCCACAGGTGTTGAGCCCAAGGGCACCACTACTCAGTAAACATCCTGCACACTACTCTCTGTCTCAGAGTCTGGTTTCTGAGGAACCTAACCTGCAACAATTGGTATCACTATAATTAAAACATCTGGGCAGTTTTAATGATCTGTGCATTTTTCAGCTAGTTCATTTTGCCACCATGCAGAAATAGCCTAAACTGAGTATAGTTATGATACTAGCTAAATTTATTTGCATGGTTTTTAAAATCATGAAGTAGACATGTACGCAGGGTCATAACTGATCATTAGAAGACTTAAGTCAGTTCACTCTTAGCTTGTGATTAATCCACTAGACTCTGTTATTCTTATAAAAACCCACCAACTGACCAAACAAACCAAAAGAGACATCTTCTAGCTGTGGCAATAAAACACGCAACTCATTTTTCACTATTAAATTAAAACAAGGTATTTTCCTAGTTAGAGATACAAAATCGCTTAAATTTTATATTACTATTTGTCTAACATGGCAGACATACATTATATGTCTGTCATACGTTAAAACACAGCATAATGTTTTGTTCTTAGAGTCTTAGGCAATCTGTGAATTGAATTACTTATTTTAATGGAAAAATAACTACTTCTCAAGCAGTTACCCCAGTTTCTGGCATGTTGTAGGAATTTAATAAATATTTGAATTGAATTAAACTAAATTTATTGAAAAATATAATTTTTGATGAATTAAGTTCTGGTTTTAAAAAATCTAATTTTAAAAATTTAGAAAACATATTTAAAATGAAATGAGCAAGAAAACTTTGATTTAAAAAATATCAGCTTTGAAGATACACATTAAAATTCAGCAGCTCATTCAGAGTTCAATGTTTCTGGTTTTTTAAAATAATTGATTAATATAGCATTCCCAGAAAGACTGACATGATTTGTAATATTCAAAGGTAGGGAAAGTAGATCTTTTCTATCAGCCTTGTTAGTTCCCTTTTATTATCTTTGGAAAGGTATGTAGCCATCATATTATTTTGGCGTTAACTACCAGGAAGTAGATAGTTAAACTTTGTATTCAATCAGAATGCCTTTGTTAGCTTAAGACTTCTGGTATAATTATCCCTTCTTCCCCTGACTTTGCCTTCTTTATTACTTGGCTGCTCTGGTTACCCTTAGCTAAGAAGGGTAAGATACTTCAAAGATACTTAGCTAAGATACTTCAAGAGCTTTTGGAATTGGGTAGGAGTACAAACAATGAATGGATATATGGAGCCACTGTTAGTAAATGAATAAAGTCACCATTTTTTATACTGTCTTGGAAGAACAGATAAATGGTTGTCTCGTGGCTTTATACATAGTTTATAAGCCCTCTTTGGCTATCTATTGTTGGTGCCAATATAAATGAAATGCAAGACAAAAACTGGGAGCTGAATGAGGTTAAGGTATTATACAATAATGAATATAGCAACTACATTTTAGTTATTCATTCAACCAGTGTATATATTGAATATCTGCTCCATGTCAGCACTGTTTTTGGTCCTGGATTATAATGATGAACTACAGAACAATGTGCACATGCCATGATGAGTGGAGGAAACAGACTCAATTATTTTAAAAATTGTCTATCTATCTATCTATTATATATCAGGTAGTCATAAGTGCAACGAGAGAAAGCAAGCAAGTTAAGAGGAAAGAGAATGATAATGAATAAAGGGCACTTCTTTAATTAAAGAAATCAGCAAAGGCCTCCCTAGGGAGATGACATTTGACCTGAAGTCTGAATGATGTCAAGAAGGGAGCCATGAAAATATCTGGAGGAAGAGCATTGAAGTTTGAGGAAACAGTCATTGCAAAGGCTTTGAGGTGAGAGGATTTCATACACAATATGTTCAGATAAAGAAATTGACCAGTAACACATTAAACTCCCTACTTGTACAAGATGGTTGTACAAGATGTACAAGATGTATCAGTTGACAAAGAAAAGGCAGAAGTACTTAATCTACTTCTGTCTTTTTAACCCATGTAGAATGCTCTTTAGAAATGACCCCAAAATCAAACAATAAAAGGAGACAAGAAAGTAGTAGAATAATGTTTAGCTGCATTAGATGAGTTAAAACACCCAAGATAAGATGATTTATAACTTGATGAGCAAAAACCTTTGAGAAATACCTGACCATGAGGGTGCTGCCAGAAGTATGGACTTGGACAAACAAATGTCTCAATTTTCAGAAAGAGCAATGGGAAATTGTGAAAATTATATATTGGTAACTTGGAATTAATCTTTGTTACAAATCTGTAATTAATTTTTTTAATTAATTAAAATTAATTTAAATGCTAATTTGTTAGCACTTAAGAAATCACTAAAAGTTAAGATGAGGTTAATAAGAAGTAATGCCAAATTCACTTCTTTTTTGGAAAGTTTACTACTAACATGGAATATCAGGGAAATAACATCGACATGGTTTAGTCGATGCAAATTAGCACAGCAATGCATTTAACAGTCTCCCATGATATCTTTTTTGGGGAAGATGGTGAGATATGCTTAGATAATATTATTTTTATGTAGAGTCATAGTTCACTGAAGTATCGTAATAAAAATTGGGCTCTGGGGCTTCCCTGGTGGCACAGTGGTTGAGGGTCCGCCTGCCGATGCAGGGGACACGGGTTCGTGCTCCGGTCCGGGAAGATCCCACATGCCGCGGAGCCTCTGGGCCCGTGAGCCATGGCTGCTGAGCCTGTGTGTCCGGAGCCTGTGCTCCGCAACGGGAGAGGCCACAACAGTAAGAGGCCCTCGTACCGCAAAAAAAAAAAAACCAACTGGGCTCTGTAATCATAGAGACAGCTCCCTAATGTAGTATCACAAAGGTCTAACTCTATCTACATCCTCTTCAGTGTTTTTGAACAGTAACTAGGTTGAAGACATTGAAGTGATGATTATTAAATTTGACACAAGGCGGGGCTGAAAACTATAAGTTAGCTCACAGAATCAAGATTCAAGACAATTCTGATGACTGGAATTCTGGATTGAAACCTGAATATAAAATGTAATTTAAAAAAATTTAATAGAAGCACTTCTCAAGTCCCACATTTAAGTGGGAGGGAAGGAGGGAGATACACCAAACTTAGATGGGGGACACTTGACCTGGAAGTTCATGTGAACAGATGTTTTATTAATATCTTAAAAGGAAGAACTTAGACTTTTATATTCATCTTAAAATTCTACCTTACACCAAAGGTGAAAACAAAATACAAGCCAAGGAGAACACCTGAAAGGGTGGTACTCAAATGTTGAAAAAAAAAAGGCTGGCCATTGCTGCAGGCATTGTGTCCACACAAGCAAATGAGTGAAAAGCTAAGCAATTGCCTAACAACATGTTCAGAAAATAGATACCCTTGGGAATTTAAGCCATATACGTAGTGGTATAACAAAATACCAGTATTTTCAGGCCTAAATTTTTCAAATATTTGCCCAAACTTTCCATTTTGCTTGCTCTATTAAATGAATGACTTGTCTCATTTCAACACCAAGTCTAATGTTTTTGAGAATATACTGCTAAGTGTGCTGAGCTTTGCACCTTTCAGTTAATATAGAGCATAATATGATATGATATTGTAATAACAAAATATTAAGAATCATTAGAGGTCTTCATATGCAACACTGATTTCTTCATAATTAATAAGGTATCCAAAATTACTGGACGACTGTGGATAAAAGATACATTTCTTTCACTTTCTCTAATCTCTGGAACAGAAGCAAAAAAAAAATTAGCAGGTTCTGCAAAACAGACATTTTAATGTCTACCTCAAAGGGAAAATATCATCTTAATATCTTGTATATAGGGAAATAGAAAATGAAAGAAATATGGGAGAATTTAGACCATGAAGTTACAAAACTAAATAAATAAACCCTTATGAGAAAAAAAAAATTGAGAATAAAGGAATAAATTTTCAAAATAAGAGTAGAGTGTAAAATTATGTGGTAAAAGTTATTTTTAATATGCGCTACCACAAAAAATGGGTAAAATTATCAACATTGTACAGTTTAAATATCAGTGTCTATGTGTTTTATGATTAAAGTATTTAAGTATGTTTCTGGAGTTCTACTGTAAATGATAAAATATTGCCTCAAGCTGTGTTAACTGGCATCAATGTTTAGGTATTCTAGAAATGAGAAAATGAGTTGAAAGCACATTATTTCCTTCATGGCAGTTGTCAGGAACTGGGATTTCTAAGTTCTGTTGAGTCACAGGATTGGGCCAAGGGTATACCTGTAGATCCCAATAGGCCCAAATCTCACTGAGCTGCTTTGTAGTTAGTAACCAATAAATAAGCAAACACAGTCTTTCTATGACCAGTCATACAAATCATACTATTGTAAGGAGTCAAGCAAAGATAACAGTATTTTTACACCTGACTTATAGACTTTCATATACATGAATGTTATGTGTGATTTTTTTTCTGTGAAATAAGTTCATTGATTGGAGATATAAAAACTCACTTTTCAGAAACAGTCATTTAATCATGCAACAATGTGTAACTGCAGAAACCAATATTGCAAAGTACGTGCCTATTAAAAAAAGAAATTCTTGTATTTTATTTTAATCAACAGGTTTTTTCCCCTGTTTATTCATCTATTAATAATATTCCAAACATACCTAAAATAACTATTATAGTGGAATATGGTGTTCTAGATGAAAACTATTATGCTACTGGTCATTAGATATAATAATCTCTAATGCTAATGTTATGAACATTCATAATTTAATGAAATGAGACATATAGGGAAACCCAAGCTTAAAAAATAATGAATTCTCCCATATACACACCCCTTCAAATATCAAGATTATTAAATCCCATAAAAAGAGGGAAAAGAAGTATTATTGAGGCCACATCTGTACAGAGCTAGTTAGTAATTTGGAATGGAATATGTGGTAATCAAAGGAAAACCTTAAATAACAAACCCAGATGTCTTCATCATGATGAAGTACATAAATTTCAGGCCTCCACAGGAATCCAAAACCTTGAGATATGCCAAAATCAACCTCCCCCCAACCTTTCAGATTTCAACCTTTAGAGAATTTCCCTCTTAAGAGAACCTTCAAATGGCTCCTCAAGGACTCTGACATTCCTTTTTTTTCCCCAGAAGCACTAGAAACCTGGTCTGAAAATGCTCAAAATGTCTCACTAGAGAAACCTGGACTGTCATTATCATTCTGCCTTGTTTGTCTCCAGTTCTCTTTGGACATATTAAACTTAAGAAGCATAGAAATCACCTACCAAACATTATGGAAGAAACATCAGCAAGCACACAACAAATCCACTTTTTTTTTTTTCCTTTTGTCAGCAGCATCAGCAGAAACATTAGGGCTCTTTCTTCTTTAGAATTTGAACTCAGCAGACCTACAGGCTCCTTCCCCCTCTCCTCCTTCCCCACCTCCTTTCCTGCTCCCCAGCTTCAGAAATACAAGAAAAGGAGACATGCTTTTCATCTGGACCTGCACTAGAATCCTAGAATCAGTTAATGCGAAGGGTAGGGGGAGAAAGTTACTCCGCAGGGAGAGACGTCTCACCTTCCATGCTTGTTGCCATGGAGATGAAATCCAGCCAGTAGATTTAAGTGTTGGCAGGTTCGTCTGTGTTCGCTGATCGGTTCGGTAACAATGTAAAAGACGTGTCCTGGGAACCTGCGTGGAGTCCCAGTACCGCGGTTATCGCTTTACTGGCCTACGTGTGTAAATGTCTGTATCTGTCGGTGAGGGGCAGAAGACGTGTGAGCGCGCGAGTATATTTGCAGGAAAATGTGCACGGATTTCTTCCATGTGGCAGTGTGTAAATATTTGCGTGCGCGTGTGCGTATGTGAGGGCGTCTGACCGTGTGTGTCTGTGAGAGAGAAGCGGTGGGCAGTGAGAGGGGGTAGGGAATCGGCCACGGCAGCAACAAGCTTCATATAGTCCTCAGCTCTGCAAAAAAAAAAAAAAAAAAAAAAAAAAAAAGGCTCATTTTCACTCATATCACACTTGCAGGTTAGCAATCGGGAGTTCATCACCAATTTGTCTTCCTAAGGCAGTGGAGGTGTTAATTAATGTATTGTTAAAATATTTGTTTTCCTCTTCTGTCTGCATCAGTAGCTGTGCCGCGGGCATTTTGTTGTGCTCAGTGACTGCAGTCTCAGTCGAGGAGTAGGCAATCAATTCCTATGTCTTTCTTCTCATCCTATAAAGGAAAGAAGTGGGTGACGGGTGTATTGGTTTAACTGGGGACCGCATGCGTCATTTGGAGTTATTTTTCCCTACCCTTCGCCTTGCCTATGCAAACCCAACAGGATCCCCTCCTCTTCTTAGGAGTAGGTGCCTAGGTGCTGTCCGTAGTGCTGAAACATTGCGTAGTATGACCTAGCTCCCACAGAAGAGCTACAAGACAGCAAGCGAGGAACGCTCCGATAAAGGCCACAGGAAGTTGTGAGACACGTTTTCTGAACGGTGTTGAATATTTAGAAACCAAACCTAAACCGCATTGAAAGCAAAACAAAGACAGGCAAACAAACTCAGTTGTAAGGTTCCAGTTCTATTCATCTTTGGATACTATATCCAGAACCTACAAGTTGCAAACACTTGTAGATTCCTTTAAAACTTAATTATTGACTTTATGAATTATTAACTATTCAGAGATTGGGAAAAGTGTAGATGCGGAATTAGGTCATTATCCATGTAAAAAATGCTGAAAACAAGTAAAATGTTATAGTTCAATAATAAAGTGAAGACAAACTTTATGTTCATTTAGAGTATTTACTAAATTAGGAAATTTCATGGTCTTACAAAAAATGCGCAATGTATGACTGTGAGTTCATACAACACTATACTCAAAAAAAGTTATTCTTTTTCATTTCAAACTATTAAATACCCTATAATATAGACCCACCAAGGAAGAGAGTGGAAGAAGTGTCTTCTTCTGGGAACATGTTCATTGCCATGGTTTTATTGACTCTTTTTTTTTTTTTTTTTTTTTTTTTTTTTTTTTTTTTTTTTTTGCGGTATGCGGGCCTCTCACTGTTGTGGCCTCTCCCATTGCGGAGCACAGGCTCCGGATGCGCAGGCCCAGCGGCCATGGCTCACGGGCCCAGCCGCTCCGCGGCATATGGGATCCTCCCAGACCGGGGCACGAACCCACATCCCCTGCATCGGCAGGCGGACTCTCAACCACTGCGCCACCAGGGAGGCCCTGACTCTTTTTTTTAAGCTTGCTAAGGGCCACATCCATTTTTGGTACTATATACTAGAGCAGTGCTTCTTGAAATTGAACGTGAATCCCCTGGGGATCTTGTTAAAATGCAGGTTTTCATTCAGCAAGTGTGAGATTGGGTCTCAGATTCTGAATTTCTAACAACATCCCAGGTGATTGCAGAGGTTGCTAGTCTCAGGACTAAACTTAAAATAACAAGGTTCTAGAGATACTGTGTTCTGGCCATGCAGTCACCCACAGAGTATGCAAAAGGAGGTCATTATCTTTCATCTGTCATTCTCTGTATGTTTCTAGACTGTTGCAAGAATATTCTATTCAAATAAGTTCAGAGATTAACCATTTTATTTGTACAATATTAACAAACTGCTTATGAATTTATCATTTGATTGATTTTGACATTGTCTAGACACATGCTACAGTTTGCTCCACTCTATATTTCCATAGTATGATCTGCAATCACCCATTCTCTTTGCAAGCCAAGCTTAAGGAAGCAGAACCAAGTTACATGATTCTACTACTGTTATATGGGCCCCACTCCAAGAATTTGTTATCATGATTGAAGACTTAAACTTGTCATTTTATGGCTTTAAATATGGTTCTGTAGTAAATGCTCATGATACCGATTTTAAAAATTTAGATATTATAGATCTAATTCTCACCCAGTTTAGAAAGTGGAAGAGGACCATTGTTTCACAGACCTTTTGAATGAAATATGATCTGTCATATCATTGACATAATACATTTATACTTAGATTTTGAAGAAATCATCGTCTGGATGATTTTCTGAGTTAAAAAAAAATCCATACCTACATCAGTTGTACAGTGCTTTCAGTAAATGCTTTTGAGTTGATGCCAAAGGAAAGTTTGACTATAAATTAGGTTCCTTGGTGTTAGTTGGTGCATGACCTTGACCTTTTTCAAGCTATATGAACAGTGGTGATGTTCTGGAAAGTCTGCAAAGTGGTTCATTCAGGAAAGTGTAATGGATTAAACATCAATTACATTCCACTTCCTTTGCTATGTGCTGGGATACAAAGATGAATGAGATTTGGTCTCTGCCCTTGATGAGGTATTTTGCAAAACAACATGGCAGATCCTACAAAGCTCTATAGAAGCACAGAGATTAATAATGTATGTTTTATTCTCCATTGCCAAAGAAGTGATGAAGAATAGCAAAATAGAAAAACCCAGGTGTATTTAAAATACAGGTGTATTTCAGGTCATTGCCAATGTCTGCTGCCCAACTTTTAATTACAAATTGTTGAAAGATATGATATATATGAACGCTTTTCTAAAGCACACATGGTTAACCTGTACTTCTGGATGGTCTATGATTTAATTTCAGAGGAATCCAAATTATTAGAAAGGTAAATATATGGGTGGCATTGTTTAGACCTCCTCCCAAATTAATTGCCTTTACGATGCATTGACTTTACACTTTCAGCCTATATGCAAGTATTTTATATACAGCAATCCTTAGCTTACACAGCCTGCTCTGTGTCTGCTGTGGGATTGTTACTAAAGACTTGCCCAACACATCCTTTACTATCCCTAATATGACATCCCTCCAAAAACATTTTTTTCAATACCAGTTTCATGAACTGAACTTTCATACCCCTCCTCTTCACTTAAATCATCCCAAGGTAAGTGGTGTATTCTCTTCTTATATACAATATATATCCTGTAGCTGATCACATGTGCCTTTTCTTTTAGTTACCAGGGATGTCAGGGTCAAATTAACAGCTAAAAATTAGTTAACTATATAAGATCTTCAGGCCTCTATATGTGTGTTCTTTCTTTATTGCCTTGAATACTGCAATTTTCTTTGCTCAGGTATTGGTATATTATTTTCTTGTAATTATCTGTTTTAATGTGTGTCCTCATATAAATGTCCTCATGGAATCAGAACTGGAGTAAATAAATAAATAAATAAGTAAATTTTTTCTCCACTTTTTGGCAAAAAAATGTTGACTACTGGCTAAATATATATGGTTGTTTTATAGATTTGTTTTTAACAAGATATTAAGTATAGAAGAAATGATTAGTTAGCTATGAAGATACAAATCTAATTTATTGTGACTAAATAATAAATGTTAAGCTAGTAGAAGAAAATTTCACTTTATATAACTACAGGTCAACTTTATTTCAAAACACATCCTTTCCCTGTTTCTCCTTCTATACACTAAATAGTGTCCCTTGTATGACCAGGACTTTTTCTTATGTCAGCGGGCAGAAGTATTAATTATCTACCTTGTTAGAAGATGTGGTAACTATAGAAATTTAAAGAACATGACATCCCCATTCTAATGAATATACTATAGTATGAGGGTGTCACAAAGGAACTGAAAGCAAGAATTTCCTCCAACAAGTCACCTCAGGATTCTTTTCAGAGGAAAATTTTGCTTGCTATGACTTCTACTCATCTTGATTCCAGCTGACTTCTTGCTCTCAAGTTTTCTATAGTGGGATCGGGATCCTCTCTTAAACTTATTAGGCCAACATGTTACCTCCAGCTTTTCATGGCAATCTACATCTTGTCTGGCTTAAAGTTTGTTTATTCTTTCTGAGCTAAAATGTTTGAGAGTAGCTCTGCTTTTCTATTTGAAAAATATTGTTATTTACTCAAATATTGGATACTACAACTTTCAAATGCACAACTTAAAAAATATATTAAAGACAAATGTGAATTACTTTTGTTATAAACATTAAAAAATTAATCCAACGCTTATTTAGCTTTAAGTGGTGTTAGATAATTAGCTATGTCCAAAAGTCACCTGTTTGCTTTCTAAAAATACATTCCTGTTTTGGAATTTTTATGTACTTATGCCTTATTTTCTACATAAGTGGTTTTAATCTTTTGGAGGATTAAGAATGATTTTGAAATTTCAATAGGAAATATATGCCCTCTCCCTAAAAATATACACATGCAGATAATTTCATTCACAATTCAGAGCGTTCATGGCCACTTGGAAATCCACTTTTGTAATCCCAGAGTAATCCAAGGAATGCTTTAAAAATTTCTGCTATAAATGAATGGTCCATGGTCTCATTCTCAGTTTCACAACTAAGTATTGACTGTCTTAAAGTCCTGTCTTTTTTTTTTTAACATCTTTATTGGAGTATAATTGCTTTACAATGGTGTGTTAGTTTCTGCTTTACAACAAAGTGAATCAGTTATACATATACATATGTTCCCATATCTCTTCCCTCTTGCATCTCCCTCCCTTCCACACTCCCTATCCCACCCCTCTAGATGGTCACAAACCACCTAGCTGATCTCCCTGTGCCATGCGGCTGCTTCCCACTAGCTATCCACCCTACGTTTGGTAGTGTATATATGTCCATGCCACTCTCTCACTTTGTCACAGCTTACCCTTACCCCTCTTCATATCCTCAAGTCCATCCTCTAGTAGGTCTGTGTCTTTATTCCCATCCTACCCCAGGCTCTTCATGACATTTTTTTTTCTTAGATTCCATATATATGTGTTAGCATACAGTATTTGTTTTTCTCCTTCTGACTTACTTCACTCTGTATGACAGACTCCAGGTCCATCCACCTCACTACAAATAACTCAATTTTGTTTCTTTTTATGGCTGAGTAATATTCCATTGTATATATGTGCCACATCTTTATCCATTCATCTGTTGATGGACACTTAGCTTGCTTCCATGTCCTGGCTATTGTAAACAGAGCTGCAATGAACGTTTTGGTACATGACTCTTTTGAATTATGGTTTTCTCAGGGTATATGCCCAATAGTGGGATTGCTGGGTCGTATGGTAGTTCTATTTGTAGTTTTTTAAGGAACCTCCATACTGTTCTCCATAGTGGCTGTATCAATTTACATTCCCACCAACAGTGCAAGAGTGTTCCTTTTTCTCCACACCCTCTCCAGCATTTATTGTTTGTAGATTTTTCGATGATGGCCATTCTGACCAGTGTGAGATGATATCTCATTGTAGTAGTTTTGATTTGCTTTTCTCTAATGATTAGTGATGTTGAGCATCCTTTCATGTGTCTGTTGGCAATCTGTATATCTTCTTTGGAGAAATGTCTATTTAGGTCTTCTGCCCATTTTTGGATTGGGTTTTTGTTCTTTTGTTATTGAGCTGCATGAGCTGCTTGTAAGTTTTGGAGATTAATCCTTTGTCAGTTGCTTCATTTGCAAATATTTTCTCCCATTCTGAGGGTTGTCTTGTTTATGGTTTCCTTTGCTGTGCAAAAACTTTGACGTTTCATTAGGTCCCATTTGTTTATTTTTGTTTTTATTTCCATTTCTCTAGGAGGTGGGTCAAAAAGGATCTTGCTGTGATTTATGTCATAGAGTGTTCTGCCTATGTTTTCCTCTAAGAGTTTTATAGTGTCTGGCCTTACATTTAGGTCTTTAATCCATTTTGAGTTTATTTTTTTTGTATGGTGTTAGGGAGTGTTCTAATTTCGTACTTTTACATGTAGCTGTCCAGTTTTCCCAGCACCACTTATTGAAGAGGCTGTCTTTTCTCCACTGTATATTCTTGCCTCCTTTATCAAAGAAAAGGTGTCCATATGTGCGTGGGTTTATCTCTGGGTTTCTATCCTGTTCCATTGATCTATATTTCTGTTTTTGTGCCAGTACCATACTGTCTCGATTAGTATAGCTTTGTAGTATAGTCTGAAGTCAGGGAGCCTGATTCCTCTAGCTCCATTTTTCGTTCTCAAAATTGCTTTGGCTATTCGGGCTCTTTGTGTTTCCATACAAATTGTGAAATTTTTTGTTTTATTTCTGTAAAAAATGCCATTGGTAGTTTGATAGGGATTGCATTGAATCTGTAGATTGCTTTGGGTAGTAGAGTCATTTTCACAATGTTGATTCTTGGATTGGAAGAAAGTCCTATATTTTTTAAACCACCCTATTAGTTTTCTATTTTCTTTCCTTGGAGTTCTTCCTCTAGGTCATTTTACCATCTCTAGAGAGTAGCCAATGCTGAATATGCTGAAATAGGATTAGAGAGTACTGTAATAAGATGATTAAATTTGATTACAAAATGACGGTGGGATTTTTGTCAACAGTGAAGAAATTATCTAAGTAAGTGGACTCATAAGTGAATTGAGCATATGACACTTCAGTGTAGATAATGATCTAATGCAAGTCTATTTGATGAGTCCCATTGAAAATGAGATGTTATGTTTTGGTGGTAAATATTTCTGCAAAGAAAAATGCTCTAAATGTGTCAGTTCAGAGTGAACTATTTAAATGAAGTTTCATTTAATTGATTTTAATTTTACTGCCCATAAGCCTTTCATTTAGACTGTATTTCAAGTCCTCTCTATATTTACTGTTGAGTATAATGAGTATGATAAGGTACCGTGGGTACAATCTCCATGAATGTGTGAGCCATAACCACAGTATAATATTTAATTGGCATAAGTTATTTTGCTGGGTTAAAGAAACAGAGAAATAGAATCAGTTTATTCTACAGTGTATATGTAATATGAATCAGTTAATATGTAATTGACAAAAAAATGGGGATGTCAAAAGAATGTGAAAATCGGTTGGTTTAGACAGGACTTTCCCCAATACATTACTGTTTTGACTACCAAATAAAAGCAGTTTAACTCTAAGTCCACTAACAAAGCTGAATGCAGCAAGTTGTGGAGGAAAGCAGTCCTATACACACTGCTCGTTCACTCCTCCTTCTTCCTCTTGGCTCAATTTGGCCGTATGCTCTGTCTTGAAAACGCATATTGAGTAATTGTTCCTGATCTTTGTGCATTTGCCCTTGTTTTCATAATTCACCCTTTCCTTACACTTTTTCATCATTCCCTCTTAATTAAAAAAATTTTTGTGGAGTTGTAGATATATTGTAATGTATATTTTAACTTGTATTTTCATTAGGTTTATAAATGTTTTTATCGTGTTTTTGTGAAGTTTCACGGGTTTTACACTGGTTTTTCCCTAACATGATTTTTTTTCCCTAAATATTGCCAGTTGTTTTTTAAATTGAATGAACTTTATTTTTTAGATAGTTTTAGGATTATATAAAAATCAAGCAGAAAGTACAGAAAGTCCGGTAACTTTCCTTCACCATTGGTGGGAATGTAAATTGGTACAGCCACTATGGAGAACAGTATGGAGGTTCCTTAAAAAACTAAAAATAGGACTTCCCTGGTGGCGCAGTGGTTGAGAGTCTGCCTGCCGATGCAGGGGACATGGGTTCGTGCCCCGGTCCGGGAGGATCCCACATGCCGTGGAGCTGCTGGGCCCGTGAGCCATGGCCACTGAGCCTGCGTGTCCAGAGCCTGTGCTCCACAACAGGAGAGGCCACAACAGTGAGAGGAATGTGTACCGCAAAAAAAAAAAAAAAAAAAACAAAACTAAAAATAGAGCTACAATATGACCCAGCAATCCCACCCCTGGGCATAGATCCAGAGAAAACCATAATTCGAAAGGATGCATGTACCCCGATGTTCACTGCAGCACTATTTACAATAGCCAGGACATGGAAGCAACCTAAATGTCCATCAACAAAGGAATGGATAAAGAAGATGTGGTACATATATACAATGGAATCTTACTCAGCCATAAAAAGGAATGAAATTTGCAGCAAGATGGATGGACCTGGAGTCTGTCATACAGAGTGAAGTAAGTCAGAAAGAGAAAGACAAATATCATATAATATTGCTTATATGTGGGATCTAGAAAAATTGTTCGGATGAACTTATTTGCAAAGCAGAAATAGAGTCACAGATTAGAAAACAAACTTATGGTTACCGGGGGGTGGTGGGAGGAAATGGGAGATTGGGATTGACATATATATACTATATATAAAATAGATAAAATAGATAACTAATGAGAACCTACTGTATAGCACAGAGAACTCTACTGAGTGCTCTGTGGTGACTTAAATGGGAAGGAAATCTAAAAAATAGTGGAGATATATATATATATATAACTGATTACTTTGATGTACAGCAGAAACGAACACAGCATGTAAAGCAACTATACTCCAATAAAAAATAAATTTAAAAAAATCACCTGACATATCATAAGTAAAAAAAAAAGAAAGTACAGAAAGTTCCCATGTATCTCTTTCCCCCTTACCCAACAGTTTCATCTATTATTAACATCTTGCATTAGTGTGGTACATTTGTTACAATTGATGAACCAATATTGATATATTATTACTAACTAAGGTCCACAGTTTACATTAGGGTTAACTCTTTGTGGTTTACAGTTCTATATGTTTTGCCAAATGCATGTCATGTATCCAGCATTACAGTATAGTTTCACTTCTCTAAGTATTCCTTGTGCTCCACTTACTCATTCCTCCCCTTCCCCCTAACCCATGTTGACCCCTGGAAGCCATTGTCTCTATTATTTGTCTTTTCCAGAATGTATGTATGGAGTCATACAGACTCTTACCTTTTTCAGACTGGCTTTTTTTCATTTAACAATAAGCATTTAAGTTTCCTCCATGATGTTTCATGGCTTGATAACTCATTTCTTTTTATCACTTAATAATATTCCATTGCATGGATATACCATAGTTTGTTTAGCCATTCACCTATTGAAGGACATCTTAGTTGCTTTGAATTTTGGGGAATTAAAAATAAAGATGTTATAAACATCACATGCAGGTTTTTGTATGAACATAAGTTTTCAACTCATTTTGGTAAATAAGTAAGTGTATATTTGTCTTTGTAAGAAGCTACCATGCTGACCTTCAAAGTAGCTGTACCATTTTGTATTACCACCAGCAATAAATTAGAGTTCCTGTTGCTTCACATTCCTCATCAGCATTTGGTGTTGTCAGTGTTTCGGATTTTAGCCATTTTAATAGGTATGCAATGGTATCTAACTGCCATTTTCATTTTTGATTCTCTCATGGCAAAAGATGTTGAATATCTCATGCTGATTTTTCATCTGTATATCTTCTCTGATGAGGTGTCTGTTCAGATGGTTTCCCACTTTTTAATTGGGTGGCTTGTTTTCTTATCATTGAGTTTTAAGAGTTCTTTGTATAGTTTGGAAATATGGCCTTTATCAGATACATGTTTTGCAAAGATTTTATCCCAGTCTGAGTTTGTCTATTCATTTTCTTAAGTTGCCAGATATTTTTAGGGAATGGTTTTGTAGGACATGAGTTTTTGTTTTTGTTTTCAGAAATGCATGCATTGTTAAAGAAGAAACACTTGTATACTTGATATCAGATTTCTAAAACTAAACCAGCTAAACTGAGCTCATACCTCTCATAAGCAAAGCTAAGATGAGTATTTAGTGAGATTGGAAAGGCCTACAAAGGGACCTTATCTCAATACTACATAAAAGTTGGTATAAAATAAGTTGAAGCTAGTGGCTATTGTATAAAACAGTACTTAAAACTATGAAGATTTTGGGCTTCCCTGGTGGCGCAGTGGTTGAGAATCTGCCTGCTAATGCAGGGGACACAGGTTCGAGCCCTGGTCTGGGAGGATCCCACATGCCACAGAGCAACTAGGCCCGTGAGCCACAACTACTGAGCCTGCATGTCTGGAGCCTGTGCTCCTCAACAAGAGAGGCCGCGATAGTGAGAGGCCCGTGCACCGCGATGAAGAGTGGCCCCCGCTTGCCACAACTAGAGAAAGCCCTTGCACAGAAACGAAGACCCAACACAGCAAAAATAAATTAATTAATTAATAAACTCCTACCCCCAACACCTTCTTAAAAAAAAAAAAAAACTATGAAGATTTTAAGGACAGAGTATAAACCTGATATTTTGAGGACTGATTAATTTCAATATTTTTTACATAGTATTCTGTATACACAGTAATTCTTATATGACTTCCCCCAAGACTTTAGCTGATGCTCAAAGCAATAAACAGTTGGGAAGAGTAAGATATGATTTTTCAGAAATGTTTTTGGCACTAGTTTCCAGAAATACTAGGAGTCCAGATGCAGAAATCAAGGTTGAAGTAAATGGACACTTATGCAAGCCTATATTTCCTTGATGACTTTGGGACTGTCAGACAGAAATACCATGCATAATCTGAAGAATACTTTGGGAAATTCACAATTGAGATTTGTTAATGGACTCAAAAGAATAATATAAATTACAAATGTTTTTACATATTTAACCTTATTTAGAGATGCAGGGATTCCTGTGTCTAACAGACACAATGACTGAATGGATGGATGAACAAATAAATATAGTTATTCTCTCCTTTGTTTTGGGATACCTCAGAATATTTACCAAATGGCTTAGACACTGTACCAAATATACTTACTGATACTCAGCATCATCCTCAAGCTTCTAGTCTCTCCCTTGTATGACATTTCTCAGACTCTGTTGCCAACAGTATTCCAACCTAAATTCTACTAATGAGAGGCACTGGTATAAAATTTAAGGGGAGGGAGAGGAGAAACCACCAATCTCAGCAGAAGCAACCTTGTACGCATCAGCAAATGGCAGATGAGATGTTATGCCAGCAGCTTCTGGACATAAGGAAGTTCTGAAACTTATCTGCTGCCACATGAAACAAAGATATTTGATGATGGTTCCCATGATTCCTGCCTTTCCTAATTTTTCAAACCCTAGCAATAGCTCCTAGACCTTTGCTCCATCAATCCTACTAATTATTGTGTAAACCTCTGTCTTTGTGCATTAGCTCCTACATGAAATATCTACGGCTGGATCGAAAGCTTTAATTCTTTTCCTGACTGACTACTGAATAAACCAAGAAATGAAAATCATGAAAATATACCTAGTCAACTTTGTTTATATACATCTATATGTTTATAGTTGTGTGTATATACGTATATATTTTTAACATGTTTAAACAGTTTGTGAATTGAAATAAAATGACATGAAATCACTTCAGCCTACCATTCTACAATACACCATGAAAAAAAATATCACATTTGTATACTACTGAAAAAATATTGTTTCCAACAAAGTAGGCTCATACGCAGCTATCAGGAATGGTGTAATCCTTGTTTGTTTTTTTTGTTTCTGTTTTTGTTTTTGTTTTTGCGGTACTTGGGCCTCTCACTGTTGTGGCCTCTCCCGTTGCGGAGCACAGGCTCCGGACGCGCAGGCCCAGCGGCCATGGCTCACGGGCCCAGCCGCTCCACGGCATGTGGGATCCTCCCGGACCGGAGCACGAACCCACGTCCCCTGCATCGGCAGGCGGACTCTCAACCACTGCGCCACCAGGGAAGCCCGTAATCCTCGTTTTAAAGGGTTGCAAAAGGGTAGAATTTTTGGATTCTGTTCAGTTTCATGAAACTGAGGTAACAGAAATCAAATGCAATGCCTAAAGGCAATGGAGGTTCTTTCTCTCCCCAAACAAGAAGTTTGGATATAGGCAGTCTAGGGCTTACACAATGGCTCTGTGAGGTCATCAGTGTTTCAGACTCCTATTTTTCTGATTTGTCATCCTTAGCTTGTGGCTCTTGTCCTCAAACCTGTTACCTCATGGTTTCAGAGGGATACTTCACCCTCTAGCCTCACAGGAAACAAGGAATGCAAAGAACTTATTAGGAAAGATCCCTCTAGAATCCAAGTGTATTTATCCTTACAACTTCTTAGATAGAGTTGTGTCCTATGGCCACTCCCAGTATTTTAGCTGGACATATTGCTACTAGACAAAATTGTGATTCTGTCAGTAAGAAAAAAAGGGAGAATGGATATCAGGCAGGAAACTTGTAGTGTTCTACAGCATACAGGAAAGGAACAAATAAAAACAAATGTAAATGATGTCCTCAGAGAAATTAAAGCAGTATTTGTGTGACCACACTGTAGAGGAAGCTATTCAAGCAAATTGGTCATTACAATAAAAAATTATGACCATCAGGATTAAGTTCAACTGTGCATAATAGAAAGACTCCAAATAGTAGCAAATTAATCAGGATAGAAATTTTCCTCCTATTGGAAACAAGTTTGAGGTAGGAATGTGAGCGTTGCTACTGTGGCTTCATGGTGTCATTGGAGACCCTAATTCTATTTTCCTGTTCTGCCATCCTCAGTACTTAGCTTTCAGTCATAAGGTCACCTCATGGTCCATCAAGGTTGCTATTGCTGCAGACATCATTTCTCCATTCCAAGCCAGCAGCAGAAGGAAGCAAGAGAGGACAAAAGGCATTCTTCCAGTTAAGTCAGTTCCTTCTCAGGAACCTCCTACTCAGTCCTCACAACATTTCTGCTCATACCTTAATGGCCAGAACATAGTCACGTGGCCATGCACAGTGGCAAGTGAGGCTAGGAAATGTGGACTTTTGGCAGTATTCACAGTCATCTAAAATAAATTTCTATTATCAAATAAAAAGAGGAATTGGATTATGTTAGTTATTAAGTCTATCATCACCATTTATAGGAATATATTCAAATATGCAGGACAGTGTGTGGATTGAACTTTATTATTCAACACTCCAAGAAATGTATTTTCCCTTCTAAATGTTGTCATTGAAAATTGAGAATGATATTGCTAAAAGGGGCAATTATTTAAGTTAAAAACAATATTTGCTATAAAGTAACCATTTTCATTAATACTCTTTGAGTTAGGATACCAAATTTGGAATAGTTAAAAATATTACCATACGATATCCATGGCTTTGGGCAGATGAAGCCTAATTCATGGAATTACTCAAGAGGAGGGAGTAACTATGCCCATAGGAAGGGAGGTAGGGCAGAGCTGTTGGAAATTTGCTCTTCTGATCTTCCTTTTAATGGAGTTACTGGGGTGAGACTGAGGAAAAGGCGGGGTGATTTAAGTTAAGAAATTAGAACGTGAATAAAAATTGAGACTCAAGTAAGTAACCAGGAATTACAGCAGTCTTTAGTCTCCAAAGAAAAAAACTGTCCCAATATTGCTTGCAAAAATCAATAGTAAATCTGTTAATGGGCAATGACCCTAGCATTGTAAAGTGGGAAAATGAAACAATTATCTAAGGAATTCAAGCAAAATTCTTGGTATTATCTGAATTATTTGAATAATTGAGGTGAAAGTGGAATTTCTGCCTGGATTATTCAGATAATTGCTTAATTCTAAACTTATCTTGGCTAATAGAGAGCTTTCTTCAGTATGTAATTTTAGAATGGTAAATGCTTAAAAATAGACTCCTAAGTTAAGCAGAGTAATAGAAGGAGGGAGAAGGAGAGAGAGAGAAAGGGAGAGAAAGGAAGAGAGAGACAATAAGTAGTTAATTGTCAGAATAAACCTGTTCTTTCCAGTGACAATAACCAACATCCACTTTTTCACCATAGAATTCTATGGTGAAAAAGTAAACTATATATGGATTTCAGTATAACCTGTTGTATTTTTTAAAGTTATAAATTCCTTTCTAAGTTCCAATTCTCTAAAGTTTGGAAACTGGCTTCAAATCCAGCCATTTCATTTTGTAAAGCCAAGTAAACTGACAAAAAGCATACTTTTTCTTTGACTTCATATTATTGATATTTGCCTTCAGTTCTTTAAGGCAAATTAAAAGGATGCTAGTTGCTACTCTATTCTCTTCTTTGGTAGCAGAACCCTAGGCAGTGAGCCCAGCTGAAAAATTATTTGCCCACCTCCCTTACAGCTGGGTTTGTCGTGTGACCAAGTTCTAACCCGTGAGTCGAAGTGTTGGGTGAGATTTCTGGATAGAATTCTTTTTTTCTGAACTGCTTCTGGCCTCCAATGCAACAAGATGCCTAGATCTCCTGTAGCCATCTTGGGCCATAGGGTGACCTTAAGAATGTTAGCTACACACTAGGATGGTGAAAGGTTAAGATAGAAGAAACCTGAGTTCATGGTCATTGTGGAGCTACTGTGTCTGCTCTGGAATGCCTCCCTCTGCACTGTTTTTACTTAAAAGTGTAATAAGTTCTATCTTGTTTAAGACACTGTTATTTCTAGGCTCTGTTACTAGCAAGTGAACACAATTCCTAAATGATACACATATTAAAGTATTATTTGAAAATATTTTGGAATTTTAGGGTTAAGTTGCCAGATATGTATAATGGTTCTCCCTCTCTCTCCTTTCCACCTTCCTTCTGCTACTCTATTACAAACACCTGTAAACACACACATTTCAATTTGTGAGAGAAAACTATGTGAGGTTGTATCAGTAATACATTTTGTGCAATTGCAAAGGAAGGATTTTGCAGTAGGAATTGTGAGAAGATAAAAGCTAAAGCATTAACTCGAGGATTTTTCAGTATGTGTATATGGACTAAAAAAAGTAAATAAGGAAGGAAGGAAAATACAGAAATGGAATGTAGCAATAGGATGTTAGTAAATTTTTTTAAAATTTTTTTCAGGTTTAAGGTAAGTACAATATTAATAGCAAGCGAGGGAGGCGAGATCAATCTACAGAGCATTCAGACGGAATAGTAGGTATTAATAAGCTGCCCCAATTCTCTCCATCTTTTGAGATTCTGCTCCTCTATGAAGTTCTCACGGCCCCCCGTATAGAAATTAACCTCTGCTATTTATGCATTTATCAGGACTAGGGCTAAAGTACAGTGAAGGAGGTGTTTATCTTAGGCACACCATTTAAGGGGTACCAGAAAGCTCAGTAATCAAGATAAATATTTTAATGAAATATTTTAATTAGCACACTACAGCATGCAAGCCAGTTTCCTCTTTTTCTAAATAAATTTTTAATTACACTTCACATTTATCTCTATTACAGCACTCAAATAGTGCTTTTTATAAATGTTCTCTCCCAACAGAATAGGCTGTACTCATTTTTGTATTCCTCATGTGCCTACTACTCTATTTTAAGCATAAAGACCTCCTAAAAATATTAAATTGAATCTACTGAAGGATTTTGCAAGAATATACTATATTAGAGACTGCAGGGTTAAGTTTTTATCTTAATTCAACAATAGCCAAAGAATAACAGAGTGATGAATGTTTTCAAAGTACCTACAATTCAGTTCTATGAATATCACCTGACTTCTCTTTGACTAAAACCCTGCTCAGCCTGGAGAAAGGGAATTGTAATACTACTTTATATTCATATAGCACTCTGCCCTACATAAAGTGTTTTCTTTTAATCCTCATCTTAATCTTGCTAAGTAGGTATTATTATCCTTATTTATTATGGAAAGATTGAGAAGTTAAGTGATTTCCCCAAGGAGTTACAGGCAAAAAGTGTCAGAGCTGGGGTTCTAACCCAGGTTTTTTGTGTCAAAATCCAATGCCCTTTCTGTACTCCGAATGCTAAATCTTAGGGGATTGACTGAGGAGAAACAATTCATGCAGCAACTATAATAGCCTGTGTTGTGTTTATGAAACAATGTCAGTAGCACCCTAAACAGCAGTATTTTACCAATTGTACTCATCATGATTAAAATTGTCCTGATTCTTATGTGTGTGTGTTTGATGAAGTAGCTCAGCTCTTCTGGCATAGTGTTGGATGTTTTATGGCATTTTTTAGTCCAGGGAAAAAACCTACACATTGAAATGTCAAAGAATGGGGGAAAGTGAAGAAATTATGTATTACCTGAGTGTTAGTTTCTAATACAGCTTTACTGCTAATGTGTGCATGATATTCTGCAAAGCATGTAAATCATACATGTTTGCCTCTTTATGAAAAGAAAGATTTGGTAAAGACTTTGAACTTTTCAGCTGAAAACGTTTATTTCAACATGAAATATTATTATAGTACTCCCAAGTTAGGAGTTAAGTTTAATGGGTTTCTTTTTCATACTTAGAGGAAAAACTCTATGACTATATTTTAAAATTCCATACGGTAATTAAATTTGTTTGAGAACCTCTAACTGCTTCGACTATAATTTCCATCAGCATATAATAAACACAACCCAAAAGCAAAATGTCCATTATTGGCCAATCTAGTAGAAGATTTCTTATGAAAAGTATAGTTTCTCCTCATTGATTGCCACCTGGAGAATTAAAAACTTTAGTCTTCTTTTTGTAAGCTCATGGCGTCATTCTCAAGAACAACTAGAACTCAAAGAAATTCAAAGCCATTCATTCTGGTGAATTGCAGCCTGTCATCAATAACTATTTATTGAATGTCCACAGGGTGCATAGGCATTGAAGTGGCAAGTGATTTATTTGCATTATTCAAAGGATTTCTAAGGGAAGTCTGAAGATTTGAAGACGTTTTTTAAAGATGCAAAGCTGTGTGTGCTACTCTAATTTAAAGTGCCCCTACACGGAATGGTTAGTATAGTCTGGGTTTGAGAACTCTAGGGATTTCAAACACCCAGAGCCGACTTTTTTAAGCGAAGACCCCATTGAGTGCCAAACGACAGATGGAGCTGGTGGTCAGAACACGGCCCCACCAGGGGCTTCTGGACAAATCAAGCCCTCCCCGGGCTGGAGCAGGGCCGATTGCGGCCGCGTCGGTCATGACCCGCCACCCCATGCCTCCCCTCCCCCCCCTCCCCCCCCCCTCAGCTCACACTATCTCCCAGTCTCCAAGCCCCGACCGGTTCTCGCGAGATCCGGGCAACTGAGCGCTCGGGGCCTTTTCAAATCGGGATCCGTTACCGCTTTCCCAGCCGCCGCCATTGTGGCGCTCGGAGCCCCTCAACGCAGGCGGCGCAGGCGGAGGCCGTGGCGGCGGGATGGCCGACGCCGACAAGCCCGAGGTGCTTAGGGCAGCTGGCGACGACAGCCCGCATCGGCAGCCCGCGGAGCCGCCGGGCGAGCCCCGGCGAGAACCTCACCCGCCCGAGCAGGAGAAGCAGCCGCCGCAGCACAGCAGCAGCTCCAATGGCGTTAAAATGTATTGTCTTTTCCTCCGGGGACCGGGACGAGGTGGGGGGGGGCGGGAAGTCGACCGGGGGTGCCCCACGCAGGGCTGAGCCTTGGGCCGTGGGCGGCGGGAGGTGCAGGTGCAGCCGGCCCTCTCCCGGACCCTCCCCGCCCGCCCCGAAGCGGGGGATCCCGGGTGTGGGCCTGGGGTCTGGCGCCCCTCCCCTGCTTCTGGCCCAAGACCGCGAGTCACCCCTTTTTCCCTGACTTCGGCTGGAAAACCTTTAAGCAGAGCTCGGCGGCCGCCACGGTTTGCAGAAAAATGGTCCCCCTTTTAAAGGCCAGTAGTTAGTGTTCATCACTAGGGAGTAACTAGGGATGACATCATCGGACATTTTCTCTTAACCGCCGAAGACGTTTGTAAAAGGAATATCCCCCATCTCCCCGTCCTCATTCTGAGCTTTATAAGTTCACTGTTGTTTTCTAAAGTATGTATTCATTTCTTAACTGATATATAGCAAGAGGAAGTTTAGTAATATGCTGTGAGACTGAATCCATTGTTACCCTTGAACTGGTAAGAGGTACTTTAAAAAAGGAACTGTGCGTGGTGCCTTGCTCCGCCCCCCCCCAGCTCCCTCCCCATGTTTGTCAGCCACGCAGGCTATTTAAAAAAGAACTCAGTGCGGGATGGTAGGGTCTTAATTTTGGTAAAATGGTAAAATGAGATCTTTTTTAGTTGAAGAAAACCCACTACTTTTAAGATTGCAGCTGTCATCAGTACCGATAAAGAATGTAGTCGATTCGAATCCATAATAATGCTGTGCTCCCCTTTGTTCTTGTTATATGGGGGGAATATGAAGTCAGGCATTTGATTTGCACATGCCCAGCTCTTTAAGCCTGAAGTTGAAAGTATGTTAATAATTTAGTGAAAACACTAAATTTAGTAGAAAGTGAAAGTGAACATAATGCTTACACAAAAATAGGACAGGTGAATGTTCTTACTTTCCTTTTGTATAAGAACCTGTATAAGAACAGAACTGGACCAGTCTGTTTAAGGGTTGACTGCAGATAGATAAGGTAGGTCTCGCAGCTCTGTTATGTACTCTTGCTCTCAACTGGATTTGAATAGGATAGGCAGTATCTTCTAGGCAAAATAGAGGTGGAACCTGGTGCACTTAGTAACTGAAGACCCAGAAAGTGAATGAAGCACTTTCTACCCTGCCTGCCAAAATGTGGGCTTTCAGGGATTTGGCATCATAAATACAAATGAAAACTAGTAGAATGATAAAAGCCTTTTGTTTATACCTAAATATGGGCCTGCCACCTCCTGAACAAAAAGTACAGCCTCGAATTATGGAGAGAAGCCGTGCTATACTTGGGTATGATTAGTGTAATGGTCTTGGTACAGATAAAGCTGGTATCTAAACCTCCATTAGATCTAAAAGGCTCTAATCCCTTTTAAAGTCTCACTGGGGTTTAGCTAGACAGAAGAGGACAGAGGTGGGAAAAGAATCCCTTTCACTTCTGATTGAGGAAGAGGAAAATATAAGGTGAAGCAATGTTACCAGTAAATACAAATGCAGATTCTTTTCATATTTCTTATAATTCATCTCTCTCCCTTCCTCTTTTCCCAGTTGAGTAAAGAAGCCAGTTTACTCTCAGGGGTTTCTTGTACTGCTTATTCCTTAAGAACATATAATGGTCTATCATGGGTCACTCACACTGAATAACTAGGGACATTTACCTGCATCAATCTAACATTCTTTTTTTTTTTGACCCTGGGCACCAACTGGAGTAGTTTACAACCCAACACATAAACCTTGAGTTGATTCACCATATATTTTTAATGATAAGAATTCATAGAGGTGATTAAAAATTACCAAATATTGCCTTAAAATATATGTTGCTTAGAAGTGGACAGAGTGCTGTTTGTCATCAAGACTGAAATGATTTTTACTGAGGTTAATTCATAGTAATTAAGGATGGAGGCAGCTATGTCAGAGACAGCTATGTCTTACTCCTGTTTGTATTTCCCAAGTCCTTATATTTAAAAAGGCGCACTAAACATTTAAGAAATGCAGAAGTGAACTTATATGATCATGAAACTCATGTCCAGAGGATTTATTTGGCATGTTCACATCTTTTGACAAGAAATTAAAGATGTTTCCCTAGGTCTAGTCTTTTTATAATGCCAAAACGGTAGACTAGCTCTCCTTAAGTGAATGGGAAGAAAAATAGCCGTATTGTTATAACTCTTTATTATTCATGTGTGACTAAGTAACACCTTGGAGCATATGGAGATTCAGAGTTACATTACAATGGTTGTATAAAATATTAAGTATTGGTGCAAGGTGTAGTGTTTGAAGTGGAGTAGTATTTTTTATTATATTAGGAGTAAAAAATGGAACCGGGCTTGATTTTGGATCTCATAGCATTATGCTTTTTAAGTCACATATTGAAACTGTGTGTCCTCATTTGTTGCTGGATACTGATTTTTCAGAAATTGATGTCAATTCGGGTAGACATAATTTAGTCTTAAGAGAAGATAATGTTTTTGTGGCTTAGAATCATCACAGTCTTTATTTCAAGTACATTACAAGGGAGATTGCTTAGATGAATAGTTCTGGAATTATTACATGGAATTCTGGGTATAGTGCCAATATTTTGATATTATGTAGTATTATTTTCCTACGAGTTTTTACATATATCTTTACTCTCTTTCCCATAGTGTATTTATGACTTGGAAATGAGTTCAGAAATTGAGTAATTATAGTTCACCTTCTTAATAATCAGACTACACCTCTAGCAACTAAACTGATCTACCTTCCATAGTAATCTTAATTTATGCACTGTAGATGCGCAGTTTAACAGTATCTTTAAGATGCCACTAATTGGGGAAAACTTGAAGAAATCTCTCCCTCTGGTCATCCCTTGAGTAATAAAGAACATATCCTATATAATAACTTTACCGCTTCTTAATGGAATTGTTAGATTGTTGTAAGCTTACAACATCCATGTAAGAATAAAAGAACATAGCGAGTGATTCAGAACTTTGTGCAGTTTTCACAGTTGGTTTCATCTAGGAATAAAATAGGCAGGGGAAGGTGTATTTGGATAGGGACTGTATAGATGTCTGCTCACCTGAACAGAGACTTAGTTTATTTTTAAAAACCTTCATTGAATTCAGCCTATTATGTAAATAGGTTCTTTGGGGGATTAAAAAGAAGTGTTTGTTCTTGTATCTACTGTACTCAGAAACCAGAGAAAAGTGCTCTGTGGCTTTTTGACTGCTTGCTGCCATTTATAGGAGTGCCACTCTGTTCAGACAGGTAGGTACTTGCTAGAGTTGGACAGTTGGGAAGACCACTTCCAGGCATGCTGTTTCTGATGAGGGAAGATGTTTGATAGTGAAGGTGTCCCTGTCAAGTCTGAAGAGGTAGCAAAGCATGTTTGGCCCTAATGTGTCTTCCTTGATTTTAGCAGTTTTTCTGGCAGACAGTAGCGTCATCTATGGGTTCTTAATTGACTATTCATTCAAAAATTAATATTTATCAAGCACATGTTACCACGCTAGATGCTGCTGACACCAATGCAGATAGTTTTTGTTCTCACAGAGTTTTACATACTATATTTATGGCTGCGTTGTTACCTGCTTAGAAAAACAGTGTCTGAAAACTGCACTATATTGTGGAACAAATGACTACAGTAAGAGGTGTGTGTGGAGCACTGCAATGTATAGATTCCCACAGTCGCTTGGCTCAGAAGATAATATAGAGCCTGGATTATGAAATCTGATTGGTTGTCAGAATAATCCAGAAAGCTTTAAAAGATTTAGATTCCTGGATGTCATTCCCAGAGATTTTTCTTAGTATATGTTTGTGAAAAATTGCTTTAAAATCGAAGTTTTAATTAAATAGTTTTAAATTCACTAGAGTAATTAGTGACTTAAAAGAAATCTATTGTTTCTTCTGTAAAAAAAAAAATTACTTTTGAAAAGTAACTTGCATTTTTAAAATGTATCTCCAGATTTTTATCTTTAGGGTTTGCTTTAAGTGTATACTTAACATGTTATAGGTGCTTGGTGGATAGCATCATATAGTTGTAATGTGATTGCAATCTTATAAATTAAATATTTTTCCAGTTAGGACCTCATTAAAAAGTAGATTTATAAAATTCTGGTTCATGTTGCATTTAAGTACTGCTTCCCTTCTCCATCCCATCCCACCATTTTAGGTGATACTACTAATAAAAATGGCATGATTCTATGAAGTACGCTATCCTAGTTTATAGGTTAAAACACAGAAAATATTGGGCATGAAAATAGGATACCTTATCATTTTTCTATGTTGACCAAATTGGGAAGAGACAAAAATTATGAGAGTCATATGGGAGTATATAGATAAAATGGTGTTTTAATTATGTTCTTAAAGCAATGGAAGAGGAAAGTTCTGGGAGGAAACCATTAACCCTTTAAGAGAGAAACTTTTTCTGGGTCTCATTTTGTAAATTAATTTTTGTAGAGTTCTGAATGAGGCCCAGAAAGTTAATTCTCCATTAAAGGTGGAAGTTTTAATATACTCGAGGAATAAAATCACCCATTTTACCCTCTTGTTAGGTTCTAACAACGTTTATTAAGTAGTATGATGGGAAAAACTGGGTTTGTTTGAATGCTGCAGCTATTTAATACGGAAAAAAAGGAGGGTTGTTAAATGAAAACTTTGGTAATATGCCCAAATCATTGCTTTGAAAAGACATTGGGTAATTTCGAAGCTAGTAGGCTGAGTCTCCAGCTGCTTTGCTGAGGTCTAACTTAGGGGAGAATTTTGTGAAGCGAAGTGATAAATATGAAATATTTATTTAACGTAGACTTACATTATGGAAGCCACTCTGAGGTTTTCTTTTTGTTGTTCTGTTTTTTGTTTTATTTTTAATTCACAGGGAGAATGATGAATCAGTCAAAGAAGAGAAATCTGAATTAAAAGAAAAATCTACAGGAAATAAGAAAGCCAACAGATTTCATCCTTATTCAAAAGACAAGAACTCAGGCACTGGAGAAAAGAAGGGTCCAAATCGTAACAGAGTTTTTATTAGCAACATCCCATATGACATGAAATGGCAAGCCATTAAAGATCTAATGAGAGAAAAAGGTAACTATTTTTTATAAACCCATTGTTGGTAATTTTCATATAGAATGAGGAGGGAGCTAAACAAACATTTTTTTATTCCTCTTAGCCACACAGACTCAAAAAATTGATTTTTTTGACACACAAATTAATCTTTTCCTCTTCTTTCACTTGACACAATTTCATTACAAGGTAGTATGGATAAATGAAGTTTTTTTTTTTTTTTTTTTTTGCCATTTTAGTGGGGTAGTAGCGAACCAGCATATGCATGCCACCAAGAATTTTGTTAAAGTGATTGCTTTGTCTAGTTGAAGTTTTTATAGATTTTTAAAGGCCTATTGCATTAGGTAAGCAATACATTTAGAGCGTTAACGTATGAATAATAAGGTCTGATTATTTTTTTTTCCAAAAGCTGTTTTGTTATTATCTTGGTGGAGTCTGGAATCTGGCTGTGGAATTCATTTTGTTTGCATTGTCATGAATGTCATGATGCTGTCTCTGCAGTTCTATATTAAAATTGCGTTACTGCTGTTGCAGTTTTGTTTTCAGAATAACCTGAAAACCTTCATTTTATATACATGGTTGATTTTGGGGAAAAATATTTTTAATACTTGATCTTGTAAAAGTTAGTTTTGTTATCTCTTGAAAAATTGAGTTTCAACAGTCCTGCAAACTACTTACTTGGTTTTGAGGCTGATCTCTTCTAATAAATAAAAAAAAATTTGCATTGGTGTATCTGTTGTAAGGTGACAACTATTTGATTGGTTTTATTCATTGACTTTATTTAGAAAGTGTGTGGCTTGCTGTGAAGCATGACTTGTAAATTTAGTTTACTGACGGCAAACAAGATTGAAGACATTCAGGTAGAAAGTCACCTTAAAACAGCTGTTGTGTGTAGGCGACCAAAGTTATTTGAAAAGTGCTAATGTTGATGTTTTTAATATGATAGGCTAAGGGACCATTTGTATGTATACGTGCATTTGTTCACCAACTATATCATGCTGGCCAAAATATGATCTGTAGCATGAATTAGGTTAATATGGTTGTTAGCTTTTTTAGAGAATGTGGATGATGTACATTTCTGAAAATTAGTTAAATTTACATAGCCATTGACAGGAGGTACGTTGGTCTGGTTTTGATTGTTGGTGAATAATAGGTGCTTTTCTGTAGAGTTGTGCACAGGTGTGCAGTAAAGCAAGATATTGGTGTTTAAATGTATTGTTTCTTGGTATCTTCCTTTTGTATGTCTTATGTAGTTGGTGAGGTTACATACGTGGAGCTCTTTAAGGATGCGGAAGGAAAATCAAGGGTAAGTGCTGTGGGCAATAATCTGCTTGAGGTTTAAAAGTTCCTCGGCAGTTCACTTCTTGTATAATACTTGTACCAGTTTTTGGAAACTTAAGTTTCATTTTGTTTTACTTTATTATGAAAGATTTGAGGCTTTATACTAGCAAGTCTGACACTTATACAAACCAAACTAGCTGCCTTGAAGGGATGGGTTTTGTAAATGCTCATAAAGGGCGTTCACTTTTCTAATGCTCTAAGGTAATGCTTCTTAGCCAATAGATTTTAATATAGGATATTTTTTGTTGTGTTTTGATGTCTTTAAGGATATTTTAAAAATCACTGAATTGATAATATTTCCTAAGAGTTCTATGAGAGGCCTATAGCTTAAAGGTGTTAAATCAGAATGTACGTTTGAAACTTGCACTGAAGAGCCTAATTTGGTAGCCTGCAGGACTACATAAAAGGCAGTGCTCTGACCAATTGGTATGAATAACATTGATGATTAAATTGACATAGAAGGAATTGGTTGATAGTAGATTTTGATTTTAGCAAGAAAGCAATATATTGAAGAATATAATGGAAAGCTTTTTAACAATGTTTAATTATACTAGCAAAAACCAGTTGGGTGCATGAGAAATAAAAACTTTGTCATCACATTCAAATGGCACTTTGAACAGTAATATTGACAAGGAATTATTTAAAAACTGATTCTACTAATTTGTTTCTTTAGCATAGTTTTTTTTTATATACTTACAACTGGATGCTATTAAATTGTGTGCAGCCAGTTTTGAGAACTTTGTTTAACATTAGATTAATATTTCCTATTTTGATTTTAATAAAATTGAAAATTTTACATTAAAAACTATTTGTGTACCATATATCTTTCAAAAATACTCGTAACAATGTAAAGATAGGTATTTGAGAGCCGTCAGTTACTTCCTTGAGTTACTTTTGATGGAATTTGTGGTATGACATTACTTTAGTTTTAAAGAAGATCATCTAAAAGTTAAAATGTGCTCCAAGCTTGTTAGATGCTAGATTCTACAATCTTAAATAGATAGATCTAAAAGTTTACAGAAAATTTGTGGTCATGTGCCTGTTACGTTCTGGAGGTCTAAAAGACAAAGAATGATTGTATTACTGATTTTTAATGATTTAAATGTTAGAATCTGCCATTAACTTCGTCTACTGATCCAGAACTTTTTTTCTTTTGCATATATTGACAAATCTACCTGGATATAGGGTTGTGGGTAAGAATTTTCTTTTTTTAAGTATCTTAAGTCAAATTTAAACTTATGTTTGCAAAAAAAAATCTTAGTACATAAACATTTCCTATAAATTTTTTCCCCCTTAAGTGTGGTTGAGTTCAAAGATGAAGAATTTGTCAAGAAAGCACTAGAAACTATGAACAAATATGATCTTAGCGGAAGACCCTTGAATATCAAAGAGGTAAGATTTCTTATATTTGGAATAATTTAAACATTTGAATTGTAAGGACATGTCTTCTTTGGATTTTCATCTAGTAAGGTTATTTATCTGATTACAGCATTTTTTTTTAAAGGGTAGATGCTTACTAAAGCATTATATAATTGATGATAGTTTTGCTTGTACATGATTTCCTATTTGCCCTTAAGCAGTATCCTATGTATATGATTTAGTCCAAGTTATTATAAGCAGGGATGTATGATTCTAAAAAATTACAGGACACAGAAATTTAAAGATGACAAACTTAAGGTGCTGACTTTTTTATACCAAGTTTATACTTGGTATAAACATTTTCAGTTTTTAGACTGTGTTATTAGATTTAAGAAATATTGTAGATATTCTAGTTGATAATTAGTTTGCTTAATAATGCAAATACCTTATGGATTTGAATAAAATTGATATTCACTTTTAATAAAATTAACCTGAAACTATGCCAGATTAAAATTTAAGAAAAGTTATAAATCGGTTAGTGAAATTTATAACTGGAACTTGGAAACCCCTAAAGTGTAGATGTTCCTGTTGTATGAAGCAGTGTATAAATATGTTGACAAAAGAATGATCGGAAGATACGTGAAAAACTGTTTACAGTTAGGTGTAGTTTACCTTGGAAATGATTAGTTTGAATAGAAGTCATTTTCATGTCTTTCTTTAGTTCATATTGTTGATCTTATCTGAATAGTTGATCACAGACCACGTATGTATATATCCTTGCTAAAGTCTATAGTAAAAAATGATAAAGGATGTAACTTTGGGACCCTGAAGAGTTTCCACCAACATGGATACAAAGCATTGTAGAGCAGTACTGTCAGTCACAATTTAATTTAGTATGGTATTGGTTTGAGTCCCAGCTCTATCACTTTCTAGCTGTGTGACTTAGTTGAGTTATTCTCTAAACCTTAGTAATTATGATAGTATACAGATAATACTTACCTAGTTAGGGTTTTTATGAGGATTAAATGGGGATATATTTATGAGGATTAAAAAAACTCAGGCTCTGGCATCAGAGAATCTGACCCAGGGCAAATTACTTAACCTCTCTGTTTTCTTATCACTAAAATGGGTATGATACTAGAATCTATCTGATAGTGTTATGAGGACTCAAAGAGTTAATATATGTAAAATAATAAATGTTACATATTTGTTATAATTATATAAAGCACTTAGCACAGTGCTGAAAATGTAACTACATAATAAATGTTAGCTGTAATAATAATTTTTTTTAACTTAAAAAAAATTAATTTATTTTGGCTGCGTTGGGTTTTTGTTGCTTTGCGTGGGCTTTCTCTAGTTGTGGCTGGTGGGGCGTTCTCTTCATTGCAGTGCACGGGCTTCTTATTGCAGAGGCTTCTCTTGTTGCGGAGCACAGGCTCTAGGCACACAGGCTTCAGTTGTTGTGGCACTTGGGCTCAGTAGTTGTGGCTCGCAGGCTCTAGCGTGCAGGCTCAGTAGTTGTGGCCACCGGCTTAGTTGCTCTGCGGTATGTGGGATCTTCCTGGACCAGGGCTCAAACCCATGTCCCCTGCATTAGCAGATGGATTCTTTACCACTGTGCCACCAGGGAAGTCCTGTAATAATAATTTTGATTGTTGTTATTCCCGCCCAAGGTGGGAGTGTTACTGGTCCTTGGTCTCTTGTTCCTGGATATGAGGTGATAATAGCTTAAAATTAAAGGCCATGCTGCCAACAAATACAGGTATCCCATATCCCTTTATTGGAGTCAGCTTCTGAATTTCTCTAATTCTATTTGAGCCTAGGGGCTTATTCTTTCCTTTCTTTTTTTTTCTTTTTAAATGTTTTGACTGAGATGTAGAAAATTGGTAGAGAAAGTTTAGACTGTTGTAATCTGTGCCAGCCATTTATTTGGTAATTTTTATGCGTAAGCCAGGACCAGTTTTCCGGAAATGTGCTGATAACCTAATAATTTCCCATAAGGGTGACATTTGTAGAACAGCCACCATTTGGGAAATTATTGTTTTGAGATTTATGACTTGCTTTTTTATGATGTTTCCTATTCCTCTTCAAATGACCAGTGTTATATGGAATTCCCTGGCGGTCCAGTGGTTAGGACTCTGTGGTCTCACTGCCGAGGGCCGGGGTTCAGTTCCTAGTCGGGGAACTAAGATCCCACGAGGCTCAAAGTGCGGCCAAAAAAAAAAAAAAAAGACAAGTATTATAGATTCTGTGTCTTTTTTTTTTTAAACTGGAAAAAAAGTTTATTGGATGCTAAAGGCCAAGCCCGTATTGTTTGTGTTCTTTTAAGTTTTAACACATTGTAGATCCTCAGTAATATTTCAGAGATCCTATAATAGAGTTATGTGATCCAAGTTGATATAGGATACTCCCATTTTTTTACTTCCTAAAGAGAAAAATGGTTGAGTTTGGCCTGGCTAAATGATGAAGTATTCTTTATTCAGTTAACTTTTTTGGATTAATATCTCTAAAGGTCCCTTTCTTGGAATTATCTGGTTTTCACATGGGTGGCTGGGATCAGTGCTGAGAAATACTAGTTCGAGTCTAGGGAAAAGTATATTTCCAATGTTCATTAACAGATACTAGAATTGCATTTTTAAATTTAATTAAGTGAGGTTTAGTAGCAGTTGTAAACTTATTATAGGCCCTCTCATGGCAGTAGCAGGCAGTGACTGGCAGGCTGACATCTAAGGAGAAAAGAGGAATAAAAATCATGCTATATAGTAGGTGGTTTTACATAATTTGTATTTTATATATGTTTTATATGTGTGTTTATATTTTTGTGTGTATATATGTTTATATGTCATACCTAAAAAAATCAAAATATAACAATATGTTTTATTAATGTTAAGATGTAAAGGACAAACAATCTGACTATCTTAGTGGTTCATGAAGCATCTTCCCTGCTATGTCCTCCTCCTTCCCCCATAGGTAACCACTATTCTAAGTTTTGTATTTGTGCAAGGTTTTGAAACCTTAGACCTGAAGCATTTATTTATTAACTTGAAGAGTTTTATAGCATTCTTCAAAACATCAATTTCTTTGCTTTTGTATTTCTTTTTATTTCTTCATGGTGATGGAATACATTGGATGCCAGAATATCTTTATTCTTACATTCACTTCACCTTCTGTTTTCCAGCCTTTCTAGAAAATTTATTAAAGTCATCCAACTTTCTTTTTATTAGTATTCCCAGATGGAGGCCAGCAGAGTAGAGTTTATGGTTACATATATCATAATCATTTGGTATTGCAGATGATAGTCTATCTGTGTGTTTATGTGGTTTTTGTTTGTTTTTTGTACTCTACTTACTGAGATGAGTGAGAAGTATGTTTAACCTTGCCTTTTTTGCTTTGTTTAAAGGCAGCATATTTCTCTTAAAAGTCAATGAACTAAAGAAACCAAAAACAAAAACCAACCAATGTTTAGTACCATTCTTCATGCCTTTCTTTATCTCCCTTCTCCCTCCATCTCAGATCATAATCATTGTTGAGGATGGAAAGAGGTTGGAAGGTGGATAATTGTATTTTGTTCGGGAATGAAATTTACACATTATAACAGTTCCCCTCTACCCCAGTATTCGGGGGTTTTATAACAGGCTGTTCTTCTGTTGAAAGCTTTGAGTTAGTATGAATTTGGCATTACATTGGGCATATAGTGGTCAGAATAAGAGTCACAGTAAGTATTTTGTTCCTCTTTGAGTTATGTGGATTTATGTGTGTGTGCCATATACTTGTATACCTGTATGAGGACAAAATTAAACTAATTTCAAGTTCTTAAGTGACTTTAGTGATTGGAAAGAGGTATTTAATTGACATCCCTGGAGACTGAAATCTTTTGTCTATCCACAGGTTTTTATGGGACTGAATTCTCTGGATGAGAAAAAAGCTCACTCTTCAAGAGGGCCACTAATTTGAGCCAGTTGGGATAGCTGCTGTAGAATTTGAAGTTGTTATTTTAGTGATATAGACTTACTGATGTATCTGGTGGCATTTAACATTCACTGTGTGTTATAGGATCCTGATGGAGAAAATGCTCGTAGGGCACTGCAACGAACAGGAGGATCATTTCCAGGAGGACATGTACCCGACATGGGATCGGGATTGATGAATTTACCACCTTCCATTCTCAATAATCCAAACATTCCTCCTGAGGTTATCAGTAATTTGCAGGCTGGTAGACTTGGTTCCACAATTTTTGTTGCTAATGTAAGTTTAAGCTTTACTCTAAAAATTTGCCATTCAGATATTTAGTTCTAATCATGAGATTATTTAATTAGATGAATGGGTCATAGGTTTATAGAACATTTTGCTTGTTTTTAACTAAGCAAAACAGTAATTATTGTAAACTCAAACCCAATTTAAGTCCATAAATATAAAGTCAGAGTGTAAATACGAGTATTTAGGATTTTTTAAAACAGAACTGTGGAATTTATAAATACTTAAGCAGTTCTTGAAATTATGTACTTACATTATATGTGATTTTTGTTCATACTGGTAAATGGATTTCTTTCTTTAGCTTTGATATTTGATATTTGTGAATGTGCATGTGGTAGTTGGTTTGTCATTTGTTCTAAGCTTTTGGAAGTCAGTGATATCAACCATACTTTCCAAAATCTGAATTTCTGTCAGTAAAAATAGATATGAAAGTTTCAAATGTACAAAACAGGATTGAGCAGCTCTGAGAGACTGTTTTGGGAATTAAAAAAATTAAGGGTAAGGAACAATGTAGATGTAGCTTAACCGATCTTTAACAGTTTAAGATGTTTCTACGTGAAGACTATTGATACACTGTTTAACAAGAATTATAGTTCTTTATATTTTTGAGAGTTTAGAAAAGATTTGTATTATTTATAAGTGGGGAGAGGAGTTAATAGGTATGTAACTTTATATAATTTTATATTAAGCTTGACTTCAAAGTTGGTTGGAAGAAGCTAAAGGAAGTGTTCAGCATAGCTGGAACTGTAAAGCGGGCAGATATTAAAGAAGACAAAGATGGCAAGAGCAGAGGAATGGGCACAGTCACTTTTGAACAAGCAATTGAAGCAGTTCAAGCAATTTGTATCCTGATTTACACTTTAGCATTATTTAATAAAGTTGAAGAAGTTTGATACCGTTTTGTGGGGATTATGGAATTTAAGGTTGCAGTTTGATACCGTTTTGTGGGGATTATGGAATTTAAGGTTGCCTGGCTTAGAAATGTGTATTAGAATTTGGTCTCCAGCACATAAAACCTTTACTATGTCCAAGTACTAAAGTCACTCTTAAAACTTGAATTAGCCATATTGTATAGGCCTGGTATGAACTTTTTTCTACTTTCTCTTCCTACCACAACTAATTGTATACATGCTGTTGACAGTAATGTAATTCATTGTGCATTAATACAGTTGCTTTAAATGAAGCCTTGTTAATTTTCTTTTTGCAGTGGTTGAATTAAAAGATATTTATAAAATAAAACTATAAAGCAAAGAACTGAAGATTTTTGAGTATGCGGAATAGACTAATACAAATAAGTAAAATACTAAGGATGTTTTTTAAAATAACAGAGATAGTCTGATGCTAAATATGATTATTAAAAATGTGTTTGTGTTCAAGTATAATTTCATAGTTGCCTAACTGGCTTTCCTTGACTGAACCAACAGCTATGTTCAATGGGCAGTTTTTGTTTGATAGACCTATGCATGTGAAAATGGTGAGTTCCTGTATATCACTTCAACTCTCCAACCTCTTCAAATGTTTTATCTGCTCTCTTCTATGTTACAGATCTTTTAAATTATATATTAACCATATAATAAACTTTTTTGCAATTAGGATGACAAGTCTGTCCCTCATGAAGACTACCGTTCACATGATAGTAAAACACCACAATTACCACGTAAGTAAAAGCTATTATTAGAAGTAATACAGACTATTCTTTTTCAATTTCATTATATGCTAAGCAAAACTTTATTTTTGTGCCTACTTCCCAAGTTGCCCACAGTTTGGTGTTTGGAGTTATGGAGCTAGTTTGGCATAATTGATTATATGTGACAGACACTTTTCTTTCTTTTTGTAGTTTTTCCTGATTATAAAAGCAATATATACTAAAAAATTTGTTAAGCTCATATGTGAGGGGGAAAAAAAATCGTTGTGATTTTACCACCCATAAGTAACCTCCATTATAACATTTTTGTGCATTTCCTTCCAGTCTTTCCTTCTAGGTGTATTTTTTTACATAGTTGAGAACTACCATATAAATAATTTTCTATTTTTTTGTTTAACAAAAACATTATTCTATGTTAAAAGTTCTTTCCAAAATTTATTGGCTATTAATAATCTATCATATGGATGCTCCATAACTATTTCACTGTTATGTATATTTTAGGTATTTTAACATTTTCCCTTTAATCACCAATAGAGTTTTTTCTTTTTCTTTCTTTTTGTATACAAATCTTTGGTATGTTTTTGGTTATTTCCTTAAGATAGATATCTTGATGTAGATTTACAGGTTTTCAGGTATGCGCATTGATCACTATTATCAAATTGTTTTCCAAAGGATTATAAAACAGCAATATGATGTACTTAACATCTGTGTCTCAATACCCCATGTTCAAAATGAGGATGCTTGATAGTACCTACTTCATGGGGTTGGCATGAGTATTACATGAATTAATATATAGTATATGTAAAGCACTTAGAACAGTTCTGGCATAATGTAAGCACTCAGTAAATACTATCTCGTGTTCTTACTTTTTGTTGTATTTTCTCTGGTTATTATTTAAGTTTTTTTCCATAAAATATTTAAAATATACAGACAAATATAAAATCACTAGTGTAGCTGTGTAGACCATATTTGTTTTAGGTGATTTTTCTTTAAAATAAAATTTTACAGATAAAGATTCTTCTCCCCTACCATCTCCCACTAGATACCTTACCTAGAGGAAACAACTTATGAATACAGTGTTTATCATTTAGGTTTTAATAATGTGATCACACATTTATACATCCATAAACATTATATGAAATTGTTTTGCTGGATTTAAAATTTGGTGTGAGTGAAATTATATTGTGCCTATTATTCTGCAACTTGCTGGTTTTGGTTTAACATTGTTTCTGAGATTTATGTTGATAGATTGTAGCTCTAGTTCCTTTATTTTAACTGCTAATACCACATTTTACATATATATTTTTTAGGTTATTCTAATTTTTTGTTATTAGAAACAATACTAAGTTGAGTGTTTTGTTCTTTTTGTCTTAGAATAATATGTTCTCAATGTTCTAGAAATTATTTGTAGAACTGGCCTTGTATTGTTTGTGGGAAGATTTTTAACTATTTATTGTTCATATTTCCTATTGCTTCTTGACTCAATTGTGATAATTTCTACTTTTCTGAGAATTTTACTGTTTTTCTTCATCTTCAGATTTATTGGCATAAAATAGTCTCTAAATTTTTGCCACATCTATAGTTCTTTTTTAAATTCCAGTGGTTTGCAATTTGTCTTTTTTTCTTTTTTTAAAAAAATGTATTTATTTTATTTATTTTTTGCTGCATTGGGTCTTTGCTGCTGCTCATGGGCTTTCTCTAATTGCGGTGAGCGGGGGCTACTCTTTGTTGCGGTGCATGGGCTTCTCATTGCTGTGTCTTCTCTTGTTGCAGAGCACAGGCTATAGGCGCGCAGGCTTCAGTAGTTGTGGTGCGTGGGCTCAGTAGTTGTGGCTCGCAGGCTCTAGAGCACAGGCTCAGTAGTTGTGGATGGACTTTGTTGCTCTGCAGCACGTGAGATCTTCCCGGACCAGGGCTCGAGCCCGTGTCCCCTACATTGGCAGGCGGATTCTTAACCACTGCGCCACCAGGGAAGCCCCCTTAGTCAGTTTTTCTTAGAGATTTGTCCGTTTTATTAGTGCTTTCAAAGAAGTGAGTTCCATTTTTTATATTTTAATTTATTCTCTTAGTTTTATTTCCTTCTCTATTTCTTTGGGTTTAGTCTCTTATTTTTGTCCTAACTCCTTAAGTTGAATGTGTACTTCACTAATTTGCAGCCTCTTTTTTAATACAAGTAGTTAGGACTAAATTTGGCCACTATATACAAATTTTGCTATAGAGTGTCTTTATTGTGATTTAATTTTTATTAAATTGCCATTATGATTTCTTCCTAAGTCATATATTTTTGAATTTCCAAATGTAAACTTTTTTTCTTACTAACTTCTAACTTAACAGTGTGGTCATAGAAGATGGTCTCTGTGATTCCTTGGAATCAATTAATTAATTTGGACTTTGCATTGTGGCCTAATATATGATACATTTTAATAAATACTTCAGGTGTGCAGTATACTGTTCTGTATATGTCCATTAAATCAAGTTTGTTAATCATTTGAATTATATCTCTGCTAGTAATTTTGTCTGCTTGTGCTATCAATTACTGAGATAAGTTTATGGTAAAATCCCCTGCTGTAATGGTGAATTTGCATATTTTTTCTTGTTTTTACTTGAACTATTTTGAAACTAATTCAGTAGGTGCATGCAGGTTTAGAACTGATATATTTTCTTAGTGAATCAAGATTTTATCATTATAGAGTGATTTCATACTTAGTAACTACTATTTTTCTAATAGTAATGTAGATACAACAGCTTTGTTTTGTTTATTCACATTTGTAGATTTATTTGGATTAATTCCCATTATCTTATTTTGTGTTTTATTTTTCTGTGTTTTACAAATGTTTATATTTATTTTTCTCCTACCTTTCTCTTTTGGTGGTTATTCTGGATATTTTAATATGTCTATATAAAGTCTGAAGTTAATATAGTTATTCTCAATAGTAGAATGACCTTTGAATGCTCTAATTCTAATCACTTTCCTACTGAATTATATGTTGTTATTGCTCAATGTTTTAGTTATATATTGCTTTGTTTCTGGTCCCACAAATTAGGCATTATTATTACTTATCATCTGCTTTCACAGGCCCTGGCACTATTTTTTTCCCCTGAAGCATATATTTTAAAAGCTCTTTCAGTGAGTATCTGTTGTTAGTAAATTCTCGTAATTTTGGTTTGTCTATAAATGTCTTCAAAGATAGTTTCACTGGTTATATAGTTTAAGGTACTTATTTTCTCTCAACACTTTAAAAATATTCCAGTCTACTGGCTTCTATTGTTGCTATCGAGTCAGCTATCATTTGAACTGTCCTTTCTTTATAGATAAGCTGTGCTCTTCATGTAGCTGATTTTAAGATCTTTGTCTTTGGCATGCAGTTTTACTACAGTGTGGATGTGGATTACTGTTTATTGGGCTTTCACAATTGAGAATTCAGTTTTTTAAAATAAATTCTCGAAAATTCTCAGCTTATATGTCTTTGAATATTACCTGTTCTCCCTTTGTAGGGCAGTCCTTTCCTGCCCTTCCTTATCCCTCAGGGTGTCATCTATTAATATCCTGGTTTTATAAAGTAGGGGCTTTTGATTTACCTTTCCACTGTTAGTACTTTTCAGTTTATTTAGATTTTAAAATTACATTCATACTTTTATATCTGTTCTTTTCAAGATTTATGGTTTTATGTACTCTTTTCTATTGAGATGTAATATGAACTCATAGACTTTAACAGAATCAGTTTGTTGTTTTAGTTAAGTTAATCATTATTAACCTCCCTATTTTTTTCCTTTCTCCCCAACCCTCCACTTCTTTTTCTCAAATTATTATAACTTGGCAAGTGGGGACCTCTCATTTCCTATGCCTCTGCTATTACTTTCTGGTGAGAATGGGATTTCCCAGATCCATGAAGATTTTTCTTGTTCAAAGACATGAGATTGGCCTACTTTCAAAGAGCCCTGGTTCCTTTTAGTGAAGAGTGATATCAGAGAGGAAAATAAGAGTTTTAGGTGTAGACATGAGCATTGTTGATAGTCAAGTGTGCTATTGCTTTGAACCATTTTTAGGGACTGAGCTAAAAAAGATATTTCTTTTACCAGGTCACATTGATCTCTCTCCAATTTAACACGACATGCTTCTGTACTCTTTTTAAAAATATATATATAGTATATGGTTTTCTCAGCCCTTACCACTTACTAATTGCTACATTGACTAGCAAGAACTTTTTAGCCAAACTCAGATTTAGTAGAATAAAACAGTTCCCACAGTCTTTAAGTCATCAGATTATCTTCTTACAGTCTCTTTTCGGTGAACTTAGTTTAAGAGAGAAAGTAAAAAGAATACTGGATTTAGAGACAGAAAACTTGAATTCTAGTCTTAGCTTAATCACGTAGTTAAATGGCATTGTACAAGTAACTTAACGGTCTCAAAAATTACCTCATCTGTGGATAATAGATGTGAAAATACTGTATACCATAGTATATAAATTAAAATACCATATAAATATAAATAAATGTATTTATTTATATAAATAAATATTTATGTCAGTGATAAAACTAGGTAATGTAACGTTTGCTTTATTCAATGTTTTCATGTTTGTTGACGTTTTAGTTTTATTTGAACCATCTGAAAAGTAATTCCTAGGTTTTAAGAGGGTCTACAGATTCAAGCAAGATTCTTATTTTCAGATGTGTATGTCATTTATAAGGTGGTTCAAAATCCTCTTGGTATTTCATTACTCTTTCAGTATGCCTTTAACTGGGATATAAGATGGATCTGCTTCATAAAACACTTCTCATTAGTAAATGATATTATAGTGAGGCTTCAATGTGCTGCATTCCAACGAAAACAAGAACTGGTGCTCTTATTTACAAATTTGCAAAATTTTAGAAATACTACTACAGGCATATAGCTTTAAAAAATTTTTCAGTGCCAGTTAATTGATCATATATGAGTTGGTAATAATATTCTTATTTGTGTTTTAGGTGGTCTTGGAGGCATTGGAATGGGACTTGGTCCAGGTGGACAGCCTATTAGTGCCAGCCAGTTGAACATAGGTGGTGTAATGGGAAATTTAGGTCCAAGTGGTGAGTATTCTAACTTTATTATTTCTTTTTAAATGATACATTTGCTACATTTAAAAGCTTATATTTACTAGTTTGTAATAATATTTAAAGGACTGTAGTTTATAGTTGAATATTTAAGATGTTACTTTAGTCTGAAAAAGGAATGAAACCTTTGAGAGCAGAGAACATGAAAGAGGTTGAACAAAAGGTCAGGAGGGTTCCTCTGAGGCCAGCCACGTTACAGCTAGCCTTTTAGCACTTTTAGCTAGCCTTTAGCCTTTTAGATTTTGAATTGTCTTTAAGGTAGAAGGAGAATATTCAACATAGTTTATGCCTTGTGTATCATGGATATACAATATTTGTGGAATGGCTGAAATACTACCATATAAGCAATTTAAGTTTGAATATCTAGTTGGGAGGGTAACTTTTCAGATAGCTGTTTGGCTATTCACATAGACTAACCTACAGTTTATGTTTGAAGATTGATTTTTTTAAACTTTTTGGTTTCAGAACCCTTTTATACTCTTAAAATTTGTTGAGGACCCCAAAGTGCTTTTGTTTATGTAGTTATATTTGTCAATTTTACTGTATTCGAAATTAAAACTTAGAAATGTAAAAGAATTTACATATTTATTTAAGATAACAGTGATAAACCCATTATGTGTTAAAATGAATGTAAGTTTTAAGAAAATAAATTGTATTTTCCAATACAAAAATTAGTGAGAAGAGTGATATTATTTCACCTTTTTGTACATCTCTTTAATGTTTGGCTTAATGCAAGACAGTCATGCTCTTATATCTGCTTTTGCATTCAATTTGTTACAGTGTCATCTATCATGTAGTTTCTGGAAAATTCCACCTTATACTCATGAGAAAATGAGAGTAAAACAGTCAATATCTTAGTGTTATTTGGATAATGAAGGAGTTTTGACCTATTGAACCCTCAAAGGTCCTTAGACCATATTTTGAGAATTGCTGTTTTAATTGATGGACTAATTAATGCTATCTGGTTTCTATTTTTGTTGAGATGTTATAGTTACATTTTAAATTGTGAGGATAGTTATGGTAATCATTATGATCTAAACAGATGGAAATCTTCTCCCTTACTCTTAGGCCCTCTACCCTCCTAAACACATACTATTTTTATTCTTTCATTTTTTACTGCTCCCTTAGCTGCCATGTTTAAAGGAGTCCTTACTTTCTGACCTGATCTCTCAATCTGCTGTAGTGATATTTGTGTGTCTGAGCTGAAAAAAAAAAATGAACGATTACCTAGTCCTAGATATTCTCTAACTGAATGTGAGTATGACCAGTGAATTTTGTTTTCTTGTCTAATAAATATTCAGAGGCCTTTTTGAAGACTCATGATTAGACAACTGCTGTGGCATAGCACTTTAAACCGTCCCATCTGTGCCCTGCTGCTTCTCTAGTATTCCACTGTGACTAGACCATTGGTATCTATTTTGCTGTGTTGCATTATGTCATTCTTTAGTCATTAAAATAAGATTTACTGAAAGTACATATTGTGTATTTTATTTGAGGTATGGGAATGGATGGTCCAGGTTTTGGAGGAATGAATAGAATTGGAGGAGGTATGTATAAGCATTTGTTTTCTTGTATGTACCCATCACCATGTTTAGTAAGTTAGAAACTACGTTGAGAATTCCAAGGGAAACAAAAGTCATGGTTTATTGCTGGCTCACCTCCTAAATGCTGCTAGCAGAAATTGAGCCTAGTATATACTTAAGGGATATGGAAGGTGATGTGTTAAAAAGCAGTTGCACAAGGTAGGGTGGATGAAGAGCTTACTGATGAGACTTAATATTTACAAAATGTACCTTTCAGCTATATAACTGACAGATCTCAAACTTAATCTTTATTCCATAGGAATTGGGTTTGGTGGTCTGGAAGCAATGAGTAGCATGGGAGGATTTGGAGGAGTTGGTCGAATGGGAGGTAGGTAAATGTATATAATGGGATGTGTTTGCTACATTTCATTTTCCCCATTATTAAAAGTGTCCCCCCTTTACTTAGGAATGGATACTGTAGATGTTTTCAGAGGATGTATGGGCACCAGGGGATAGGGACAGGCAGAGCGGGACTGGGATATCTGTGTCATGTGAAGTAGGTTGGGTATATCATGGACTTCTTGTATTGTGACTTTTGCTGTCATTACAGTTTAGTTTCAATAAGTTCCTAAATGGATTACTGTTTATTGATAATACTTGAAAAAGGGTTAATTTGTTGCATAATCTTTTCAGAGCTATACCGTGGTGCGATGACTAGTAGCATGGAGAGAGATTTTGGACGTGGTGATATTGGAATAAATCGAGGCTTTGGAGATTCCTTTGGTAGACTTGGTAGGGCTGGCTGTTTACTTCTCCTTTTCTTTTTGCAGGCTGTATTTTTCAAAGTTTGGCTGTCTTTTTTTGTATGAAAAATTAGAAATTTATAATGTTTCGTGCAATTTATTACTTGAAGAAAAATACTTAAGAGGTTTTAATGTACTAGCTCTCTTTTTCAGTGTCTTACATATTTGAACCCTATTTGTAGAAGACTTTATACTTTTCAGTTATTGTACATCTTCTGAGAGCATAATACCTTGAGAATTTTAAAGTATGATTATTTAAAATTAATTAGTATATTATCTTTCCATCCTTGTTTAGGCAGTGCAATGATTGGAGGGTTTGCAGGAAGAATAGGAGCTTCTAACATGGGTCCAGTAGGATCTGGAATAAGTAGGTTTAAATTTTACTAGAATTTTACAGTAATATTTGAATACTTGCAAAAAACTTTGCAAGAGTAGTTATTGTAGTATTGTAATACTTTGTTCTTATATGTTAATATGACTTGTCATAATTTAGAGAAACTTTGATATTTATTGAGCTTTACTGTTTATCGCTGTTGGAAATTTCTAAACTAACTTTGAATTTTACTTCTTTGACATTTCTAAACTAACACCAGAATATGTGTTAACTGTCACCCAATTCAAGAACCTTTATTCCAACTAAAGAATCTGGGGCTTTTTCTGATCATATGTCACGAACAACATTAGCTTTAGCACCAACTCTGTCTCTTTGCTTATTCTCTATAACTGCTGTTGGGGAGACTAGCTTATTTCATCTGTGAAAAAAAGTTGTGTCTTTTGGTAAACACAGGTGAATCGCCTCAGATCTAACACTTCTGGAGACCTCCTGAGGTTGAGGGCAAGGTTAAAAGAAATGCTTATTTCCTTGCTTCTTAAACCTTTTCTTTGATAGAATCAAGAGTACTATTGTTGCAAAACTGGGGAATGCCAAATTTCTTCCGTCTGTTTCCACTACTACATTTTAGGCCTTATATTAAGCCTTAACACAAGGCTTAGTTTTTGACCCGTGTTGCTTACTGAACCATGTCTATGTGAGCTCTCCATAGTTACCGACTTCCTTTAATTGATTGAAAACTCACAAATAGGAAACAAAGTCTACTTGAACTCTTCTAAGAGTGAGTTAAAAAAATCTTGTCAGCTGAAGATACTTACTTCCATTGTACCTTGCTTCTCATTTTATTCCTTCTTTTCATCATCTTTTCAGCCTTGGCCATTTTCCTGTTAATCATAACTTCCCTACCTTCCTTTTTCACCTCAGTGTTTATACTTCTGTTCCCCTAATCTTATATTTGTTATTCATAGAAAGCCAATTTGAGGGTGATGTTAATTTTTAGAATGGGTATATTAGGTACGAGAAAAAAGGATACGATTGAGAAAGAGTAGGATTGGAATAGTTAAAGGGGACTCAATGTATAAGAATCAAGTGGGTACGAGCTACAAGCTAGATTTTTAAGCTCTGGCTAAAGGAGCGCGATTCCAGTTTTTGTTGTTATCTCCACAAGTTCTGTATAACATAGAGACTAAAAGTTAGGTTTTTCGGTGGTTATTGAAAATTGAATTGATATGAAAAGAGCAATTATATGCGAAACAAGATACTGAGGTGAAAGGTAAGCTAGGAAAAGAATATTATGTAGGACAAGTATGATGAGAGCAACAGTTGATATGTTGGAGTTGTAATTATTTGAATTTACCCCATATGTCTTTGTTCTAACAATTACTAAGCTTGGTATTATTAAAAGATAAAAATGAGGATACAGACTACTATAACATTAATGAATAAAGTCATTGATAGAAAATTTATATAACTTATGTTTTATGATCAGAATATAATTTTTTAGAAATGTATATGTATAATAGTATGAACAGATTCAGTTAGCCATTAACATTCAACTAACTGAATACATACAAAATTAAAATCTGTTCCTTGGAAGATTGTTATAGTGTGTATAAAAATAATTTTGTTTATATATTGTCTAATTACATAAATGAATTAATTTTTCTCTCTTTCTTTCTCAAAAATGATTCCCTCCTCTTTCTCTCCTTCTTCCTCTTCCTTCTCCTTTTCCTTCTGTTTTTAAAATAAAAACACCAAACTCCCAAATCCTCCCTTCCCTTCTTGAAAATCCAGGTGGTGGAATGGGTGGCATGAACAGTGTGACTGGAGGAATGGGGATGGGACTGGATCGGATGAGTTCCAGCTTTGATAGAATGGGACCAGGTATAGGAGCTATACTGGAAAGGAGCATCGATATGGATCGAGGATTTTTATCAGGTCCTATGGGAAGCGGAATGAGAGACAGAATAGGCTCCAAAGGCAACCAGATATTTGTCAGAAATGTAAGCAACTAAATGTAAAGTATACTTAAAATTATTTTTTTCCTTGTATATCTGTTACTAATACCTTTTTTCATTCTAGCTGCCTTTTGACTTGACTTGGCAGAAACTAAAAGAGAAATTCAGTCAGTGTGGTAAGTATGCCAATGACTGTAGATATATTGATATTGATTATGGAGGAAAACTTGATTTTAAACTTTTAAATACTGCTTAGACCTTTACCTGTCCGGATGCTTATTCCTGGGTAGTATGACAGGTTTAATTCCACTTCAAAGAAATGAATTATTTTGCTATCCTCTGACATACAGCAGTGCAAATTACTACTAAATAACAAGATTTAGAGTAGAGTCTGACATTGTCTCCTGTGGATAAAGAAAGGGCTTATCTTATTACCTGATTTTTAAATGGTTACTAATATCATCAGTGCTTGAATTTAAAAGGATGTTTTTTATGTGGGAAATACTAACGAATGGTATATTTATTTCTTTGTTTATAATGTAGTACAGTGCTTTGTCAACATGACCCAATGAAATGCTGACATCCAAGTGATATGGAGTTAATAGATGAGACCCATTCTGCGCACTCTGTCACCTATACGATAAAGGAAACTTAGCTGATAGCGTAGAACCCACTGCCTAGAATGCCTTAGACAGGTACATTTTGGTGGCCCTTCTGTTCCTTTTATAAACTGTTCTTGGCTATAATGATACTACCTATACGACCGTAATATGTTCATTAGGTCTGTAGATGATTAGGTGGTTTATTACTTTTAAAAGAGGGCCTTTTTTTTTTGTAATGATAAGAGATTTAGTGTGAGTAAAACAAAGTAACAGATTTCTTGTAATGATGAGAGATTTAGTGTGAGTAGAATAAAGTAACAGATTTCCTGCTAGTATTTTTTTGTTATTGCATGGTAACCCAGAGAGTATAATTATTAATAGTACAACTATGTAGATGGGATATAATGATGAAAAATAGCTAAGTAAAAGTGGTACATTCAACCTTTGAGAGTTAATGGAAAGTTAAGAGTATTTGGAATATATCTTTAATTTCTGGAGATCATGAAGGGGATAAGTTTAGTGTTCTCCCACAAAAGTAGCCTTTGTAGCCACTGTCACAAGGGATCAAAGTGATCCTTCTGGAAACTGTTCTCTAATGTGTTCTCAGAGTACTTTATACCTAACTTTCTTATAGTAATCTGTTCACATGTTTTCTTCCCTCCCAGTTGGAGGCCCTTGAGGGCAAAAACCATAATCTTTTTATTCTAGCACCTTTCATTGCCTCTGCACGTATAGTAGGAGTTTATTAAATGTTATGAATGAGTTAAGCATTCTGAAAAGATCTTCATTCATTTATTTGGTTATTTATTAAGTAAATCTACAGATATTGTATTTTGGGTAGTCTGCTTGTCATTAGGATTAGAAAGGGGAAGAAAGTAAGATACCACCCCTGCCTTCAAAGAACATACAGTGTGGATCTGTCTACAATGTTCTAGTGGCTCCTTTTTGTTGATCATCTTTATATTTATTTACATTTTATTCAAAGAAGAGAAAGATAATTTTTCTTGATAAAAAAGTTGCTGTAAACAAGTCAACTAGTAAATAGTCGCTACTAAGAGAAAGCAGAATTATCAAGTTTTGAGGTGTTGGTAGTCTTTGTAGAAGTAAGGAGATCCACCAGGGTGAGTAAGCAGCATCTAGCTGTGAATCCCATAGGCTACAGGGGAAACGAGCACATTACGGCCTTAGTGAGATCCATCAAATGAAGAGCGGTGGCAGCAAGTATAGATAATCCCTGCTGTTGTAGTTTCAGTGAAAAAGAATCTCCAGATGACATATGACTTTATTTTACAAAGTAGAAATGAAACAAGATAAAGAACAAAGTGGGGCAAACAAATGACATTAGTGAAAATGTGACCAATACTGAGTTGACTGTTTCCTTGTACGTAGGCAGATTTCCTTTCAAGATCAGATATGAGCAAGGGTTGCAGCAAATTTGAGGTCTTTTGGTGGGCTTCTATACTTGTTGCTGGCATTGTTTTGACAGAAGGACATCAACAATTCAAAAACATTTTTTAAAAGGAAAAACTAGTCCCCAAATCTACATTTAAAAAATCTGTACAACATTTTAGCCAATAAAATAAAGTGCTTAACTCTGTTATTTTAGCTCTATTTTTATGTCCCTTTTTGATCAGTCTGTATTATATCATGAGAGTAATGATTTTTCATTTTTTCTCAATTCTAATTGTAAAAGCTTTTGACTTTCAGATTTATATTAAAGTAATACCATACTAAATAATTTCCTACCATCTTCCTGTTTTTAACCTTGAACTTACATTGATGGAAAGGAAGATAAGTTACAGTAATAATTTATAGAATTAAGTGTCCAGCTATTGACAGCTATGGAAATTATCTGGCTTGTATGAACTGAACCATCTATTTTTCTGCCACATCACTTTATTTATTTTCAAATCTTAGAGCTTTTCTTTCTTAGAATGGAAAGTTTGTTTTTAACCTGCTCCAAGCCAGTAGTGCCCCCTTTTCACAGTAGAAGTCAGTTTTTTGCTATTTTTTTAACCCCCTGAGCCCAAGGTGAGTAAGTATATTCTCTTGATTACTTCTTAGTAGGAGTCTAGTGGTACTCCATGCTCTCCTCTAGACAGTAACTGCTAGTAAATGGCCCATCACCAAGCCCTCTGATTATTAAAGGTCTTGAGTGGTTAATTGTCCTTGGTGGGGCAATTACAAAGATTGAGAAAATGTTGGAGTATGAGTTATATAACCCTCAATACAACATTTCCTTAGCGGGTATAATTCAGGAAAAAATGTGTTCAGATATCCCCAAATATAACAAGATGAGAAGGAAGTGAGTATAGTAAAGTAGATCTTCTTTTATTTTGCTATATGTAATTCCTCAATACACATTTTTAAGAAGACTGAGTATAAATAACTGACCCATTCAGAGTTGGACCCCGCATTAGTTCAGGTTGTGTTAATGAAGTCAAATAGGTGTAGTTTTTCAAACTTCCATATTGTCTATACACTTTAACTATACTCTGGCTTAGTGTGTATTAGAACTGCAGTGCAAGGAAAGCCCATTCTTAATTATTCCTGCTATAAACCATACCAAATATAACGTTGTTCCACAGGTTTCCATTATTTTCATTTTTTACATCAGTATGCTACCTGTTAACTGCATAGAAAATGGAGACTTGTGGTGGATTTTATTTACTAAAACACATGGTGCTTCAAGCATGGCTAGTGGACTCTAACATAACAGTAAAAATAATGCAGTAAGAGTAAAAACAATATATGAAGAATATTCATAGATAGTCACTTTCTTATGTTTGTAAAGAAACACTCAAACTTTGTCCCCCATATCATAATTACAGTTTCTTACAGAATATCTGATTTTGCTTTCTTGTCCTGTGGTTATGTTACAGCTGTACTTTGGAAGTAGGTTTTATTAAACCATTTATTTATTTATTTATTTATTTGTGCTTTAATTTGGTCTGTTTTTAGATATGCTTTTACATCATTATTTTCCAGAGTATATCCCACAAGATTACTTAATAGGCTGAGTTAAATAAAGTAGAAAGATTTCTTTTTTTGCAGGAGAGTCATGTTTTGTAGTTAGTATATGTAACAGCAGTATCTTTGATTACTGTAATACTGATTTCTCATTGCATACTCTTATACTGTTGCTAAAATAGCAGCCCTATTTTGTTTTTCTTGGAATCACACAAGATCAGTAGATATTTAAGTCATTTAAGAGTCCTCGGGGCTTCCCTGGTGGCGCAGTGGTTGAGAGTCCGCCTGCCGATGCAGGGGACATGGGTTCATGCCCCAGTCTGGGAAGATCCCACGTGCCGCGGAGCGGTTGGGCCTGTGAGCCATGGCCGCTGAGCCTGTGCGTCCGGAGCTCTGCAACGGGAGAGGCCACAACAGTGAGGCCCGCGTAACGCAAAAAAAAAAAAAAAAAAGAGTCCTCGGAGCATGTACAAAACCAGAGAAGTCTGATTTTAATTAATTAAAACTAAATTTTTTTCTCCTCAATTATTTATCTTTAGAAAAGAAAATATCTCAGTTGGTGTTTTTATGGGATTAAGAAGAAAGTTAGAAAACAGGACTTTCTAGTTCTATACCTAGGGTTTTTTTGGGGCAATCTAACTGTGAAACAAGTATCTATAAGCCACTTTCTCTATAAACCTGAGTGTCCAAACTGTAAGAAGTTTCAAGTATCTTAGCTGATAGACCTTGTCAGCTAGAAAAGACTTGAGATCATTGTGAGGTCAGGAATTTGGGGGTTTGAGTCATGATTCCTAAACAGAGGAAATTTAAGAGAAAAAAAGAGAAACTTGTCCTGGGAGATTAACAGACTTTGTAAGAGATTATTACATATTTTCCTTTGAAGTTTTGAAGATTTCTTGCTTGGGTGAACCTTAGTATTGCTAATAAACCTATGGTGGGATACTTACGTTAAGAAAAACAGGTAAATTTAGGATAATGAAGAACATTTAACCTTAAAAGCTCCTGAAAATTCTCCACAGTCCTCTTCAAAATCACTGTAAAGTGCTCCCATTTACCAAGGTATGCTTCTTTAATTAAACTTGCTTTTTTTTTCAGGTCCGAGTTTTGAGATACTAAGAGACTCTGGAAATTGCTCTGCATTTGTCTTTAAAGCTTTAAAATATATATATATATATATATATAGTCTCCAGTTTCATTTTATGATGTTTGTTAGAAAATGTGATTTCTGTATTTTTTTAAAAATTTTTTTCTTCCAGTTTCGTTGAGATATAATCGACATATAGCACTGTATAAATTTAAGGTGTACAACATAATGATTTGACTTACACCTATAAAATGGTTATCACAAGAAGTTCAGTGAACGTCCATCATCTCATAGATACAAAATTAAAGACATAGAAAAAAGATTTTCCTTGTGATGAGAGCTCTTAGGATTTACTCCCTTAACAACTTTAATATGTAACACTCATCAGCAGTGTTAATTATATTTATCATGTTGTACATTACATCCCTAGTACTTATTTATCTTATAACTCAAAGTTTGTACCTTTTGACTCCCTTCCTCCAATTTCCCCTCTCCACTCCACCCCCCCACCCCCCCCACCCCCCCACCACCTCTGGTAACTACAAAATGATCTCTTTTTTTTTCTGTGAATTTGTTTCTTTGCTTTTTAAGTATAATTGACCTACAACCCTATGTTAGTTCCTGTTACACAATACAGTGATTTGATATTTCCCTACTTTTCAAATGATCATCACAATAAGTCTAGTTACAATATATCACCATAAAAAGATGTTACATAGTTACTGACTATATTCCTCACATTGTACATTTCATACCCATGACTTACTTATTTTGCAATTGGAAGTTTGTACCTCTTTTTTTTTTTTTTTTTTTTAATAATGTCATTTTATTTTATTTTATTTATTTATTTGGCTGCGTTGGGTCTTCATTGCTGTGCACGGGCTTTCTCTAGTTGCAGCGAGCGGGCTTCTCATTGTGGTGGCTTCTCTTTGTTGCGGAGCACAGGCTCTAGGCACGCAGGCTGCAGTAGTTGTGGCGCACGGGCTCAGTAGCTCCATGGCATGTGGGATCTTCCACGACCAGGGCTCGAACCGGTGTTGGCTGCATTGGCAGGCAGATTCTTAACCACTGCGCCACCAGGGAAGTCCCGGAAGTTTGTACCTCTTAATCTTCCTTTCCTATTTCTTCTCTCCAGCCCCCTCCACTCAGACAGCCACCTGTTTGTTCTCTGTATAACTGTTTCTGTTTTGTTACGTTCATTTCTTTTGGTTTTTAGAGTCCACATATAAGTGAAATTATACAGTATTTATCTTTCTGTGACTTATTTACTTAGCATATAATACCCTCTGGTTTCATCCATGTTGTTGCAAATGGCAAGATTTCATTCTTTTATATGGCTGAGTAGTGCATGCTTAGGTGGCTTCCATATCTTGGCTGTTGTAAATAGTGCTGCAGTGAACATAGGGGTGCATGTATCTTTTTTAATTAGTGTTTTTATTTTCTTCAGATAAGTACCCAGGAGGGGAATTGCTGGATCTGGATCTTATGGTAGTTCTATTTTTAATTTCTTGAGGAATTGCCATACTGTTTTCTATAGTGGCAACACCAGTTTACATTCCCACTAATGGTGCACAGGGGCGTGTTTGGTTTTTTACCTGTTGTAGGTTAAAAACTTTTCGGATCTACTTTAACCATTATAATAATTTTTCTGGGAATTAGTCTGTTTTATAACTTTTAGAGCACAGTTAAAGACTGCCTGGCTTGGGTTACAGATCATGGTTTTGGTTCAGTGTGATATTTATTAACTTGAACCATTTAATTAGTATTGAGTGGGTGAGTGATTACCTATCAGTTGGTTTTAAAAAAACGCAGTAATGGGGCAGGGCAGGGATGGATGAATAAACAAATGAAGAAAAGTAGTCTAGGATGTGGTGGAAATCATTCAGATCAAAATTTAAACAGGAAAAAAAATCTTACTCATGCATTGGGATTAAAAGTTCATCCCATCACCTGGAAAGGGCTTATGCAATTTTTTGATAAGCCCTTTTAAAAATTAATTTTATTTATTATTTTGGGTTGCATTGAGTCTTTGTTGCTGTGCGTGGGCTTTCTCTAGTTGCGGCAAACGGGGGCTACTCTTCTTTGCCGTGCGCAGGCTTCTCATTGCAGTGGCTTCTCTTGTTGCAGAGCACAGGCCCTAGGCGTGCGGGCTTCAGTAGTTGTGGCACGTGGGCTCAGTAGTTGTGGCTCACGGTCTCTAGAGCTCAGGCTCAGTAGTTGTGGTGCGTGGGCTTAGTTGCTCCACGGACTGTGGGATCTTCCTAGACCAGGGCTTGAACCCGTGTCCCCTGCATTAGCAGGTGGGTTCTTAACCACTGCGCCACCAGGGAAGCCCAAGCCCTTTTCTTTTACCTTCCCCTCTTTTCCTCTTTTTGTCCCTTTATAGAACTAAATATGTCTGGCTCTTTGATTTTATTGCCAGACTAAAATTAGCCCATAGTGATCTGGCAACTATAATATTCAAGGGGAGGGAAACATTATGGCAAGTAGTCACCTCACATCTAAATCTGTGTGAACTGGGTTATCATACAGACTTGTATGCCTGGGGATAGTCTCAATGTTTACATCTGTTATTTGTGTGTAATTATTAATAACTCTCCCTTTTACTCTCTAAAGTTTCTGGTTTGGATGATGGATTTTTATGGCCACGTATTTTGATAAATGATATTCATTTATTTCAAATACTAGTCTGTATAGAGTCAGTAATGATATTAACTATAAACAGAACCATTGTCTGGTTTTCCTCCTCCTGGAAGCTTCTCTAAGGTTCTTCTTTGTGCTCTTATCATCACTGTTTTCTACTTTTACTGATTTAGATCTACAGTATCTCATCCATGCCTGTTTCCGTAATATACTTGGTGCCACTCTTACATATGGAGTTCAAATTGTCATAGTGAATAAATGACTTTGGCACTGTGGTTGAAAAGCAGAATTAGCGGAGCTCTTTGTGGCCTGGTAAAAATTAAATTTCTGGGCAGTTGCTACTATTTTCAGGGATAAAAGAGTGAAATGGAGGATAAAAGGGAAGGAAGAGAGATTAGGGGATTGGGCATAAAAGAGCAATTGTTTTTCTAAAAATAATTTTGTTTGAATTTGTAAGTTTGTTATTAGGCATGGTGACTTGGTGTCATTTTGTGCTAGCTTACCTTATCTTGCTATAAAATTCACTTTAGAAGTAAGGATTTAACATTAAAAATTTTTATTTTAATAAAATATTAAATCCTAAGCAAATTTATTTTGATTTCAATTTTGTATATTATAACCTGTATATATTCATTACTTCATATGAATTGCATTATATTCAGAATATAAAATGATGAGAATAATGCTTATATGATGTGCTGTTTTAAAATCATTGATGTTTTTAGCCAAGTTGTCATTTCATTGGCTATGAGAAATTTCAGACCTGTGTAGTGAAATGGAACCTGTTTAAACAGACTAGTAATTCTATAATTTTTCTTTTAAAGGTCATGTAATGTTTGCAGAAATAAAAATGGAGAATGGAAAGTCAAAAGGCTGTGGAACGGTCAGATTTGACTCCCCAGAATCAGCTGAAAAAGCCTGCAGAATAATGAATGGCATAAAAATCAGTGGCAGAGAAATTGATGTTCGCTTGGATCGTAATGCATAATTTGAAACCACGGTTGGAACATTCTTACATCTGTTTTGCTGAATCTCCTAGTAAAAGTCATTTTTTTAAGTAATACTGTACGCTTACAAAAGTTGTAAAGATGAACTTTTAAAACTCCCACCAGCTTTTAACAGTATAGTGTTAATATACTGTGATTTTTGTTAATCTCAAGTTTGGATTTTTAAAGACAGCAAGTCTGGTCATTCAGTTTAAATGAATGGTTATACTATTTTTAATGAAATAAGCCATTTTCTTGTTATTTTCAGTTCTGCATAGTGGGATTTGTTTGTTCAAGTGTCCCCAGCTTTTATCAACTTATTGTAAGGTAAAACATAGATAGTTTTTTCAAAACTTCTGTTTAATATATGTAATTGTCCTTGGAAAGAAAGGGCTCAGACAAATTAGGATATGATTTTGGTTGGTTTTAAATTTTTGTTGGTGATAAAGAATTGCTGTAAGTAAGTTTTAGATTCTAAAGTTCAGAATATTTTTTATTTGACTTAAATGGAGAAATGGAGTTTTCCTTCTCTGCCCTTCCCCATCATTCACATTTTCCACATTAACCACCACAGCCCCTTATTTTATTGTTTCCAATAATTCCAAGTTCATACAGAACTGATAATGTTGCAAGCCCCAAGTATAATAATAGGCAGACTACTCCCAACTTTCTGTCTAGTTTCCAGCCATTAAGGTGAACTGCTAAGAAAAGAAAAATAATTGAAATGTTGAGAAAGATGGTTATGTAAGTTAGTCCTCTACTGTTCACTTCTACAGGAGCAGATGCATTTATAAATGTAGTTTTAATAAACCATGGAACTCCTAGGCACAACATATCGAACACGTTGGATCCCACAATGTTAGACATAGCCATATCTCCTTTGCCTGTAAAAGAAAAAAAAAAAAGCATGTTGTTAAAATATGCACACCAATACTGTATTTTATTAATAAGCTTCATAAGAAAAAACACTGGATACTTTCTCTCTTTGTTTTGGAAAATTGTTGTATTAGAGGAAAAGTCTTAATGAATTTGTATTTTTAAATTTTGGGGGGTTAGTATTTAAAGTCTTAACATTTATTTATCTAATAATTATCTTTATTTATTAAACCATTTTTCAATAAGGTATGTAGATTACTTGTTGCTTTTCATTCTAACATGGTTAGTTATGACTTAATGCACATTTCAGATGAATATTACTTGGGCGATTAGATTTAGTGAAATTAATCTGCTATTAAATAGTAAATCCTTCCTCTGAGTCACTCCTTTTTTTTCTTCAAAATATGTTACTGAGGAAATAAATATTTTAAGTTACCTTTGCTCAGTATATTTCAGCCAGGCTTTTAAGAATGGGCACTGCAGCTTGAGGGACCTACTTCTTACCTTTTCTTGCAACCAACACACTTGCAATCGTGTCTGGTATGCTTGTTCCTGCTGCTAATAAAGTAAGGCCCATTACTGTATCTGGAATTTCTAATGTTTCCCCTGAAATAAACATAGATATTACAAGTTACAAATCTTACAGATTCGCTAACTGTTCTTTACAGATATTTCAGATATTTCTTTCCTGAAAAAGAACATAGGCATATTTAGATTTCAGAACCAATATGTATTTACTTAGATTTTTAGCTACCAAAATATTTGAATAATATTGGTGAATTGGTAACCCAGGTAGCACAGATTTTTAATGACAGATATCAATATTTAATACACAAAATTCTACCAAGGAGTAATTTCCCTACCTGGTATGCTTACAGAAGTTTTGGCTGTCCACTGTTGTCAAGGCTGTTGCTTAAAATATGCTAACGAGATTGGTCATTTTCTCTTTTCCCTTTTAAAAACATTTGCTAAAGAGGTCAGATTTAAGCAAATTATTTGTAGCTATTTTTAAGCTGTACATGTGTTAACACGGTATGCATTTTTAAATTCCTACTTTAGTGACAGACCTTAGTTTAGTGTTTTCTTTGGGAAATCATAAATCTGAGGAAAACAAAATAGGATTTGGCTTGAGTCTTTCTAACTTTATGGTCCCAGTTTAATACTTCTGTTAAATCTGATGTCAGTTCAACATTTTTCATCAATGTATTCATTTTGGGAAACAGAACTAGAGGGAAGTTTAAAAAAGAAAGTAATTGTAACTGCTCTTAATATTGTAATTGAAAACTTACTTTAGAATTTCTCTTTCTTAAAATGTTAATTAAAAGAACTTCAAGTAGCATATTTATTGCATGCTTTTATATTGATACTGGAATTGTAATTGGTTGTTAATTTTGTTACTGGTTTGCCAGAGTTCATATGTACATAAATAACACTAATATTTATCATCTTGGCGACTGTTCTATGATCTAGTACTTCATTTTGTTCTTTTGTTGCTTTCCTAATGTCAAATGTGATCTGAGAAAATTTAGAGTTTTAATATGCAAGCTATTGGACTTTTTCATCTTACTCTTAAAGTAAAAGCAAAATAGAATAGCATACTATTCTAAGTCATATATTAATATGAGAAAAGTCAGAGGTCAGCAAACTTTTTTCGAAAGGGTGAGATAGTAATTAATTTAGGCTTTGCAGGCTATGTGATCTCTGTTGCAGTTATTCAGCTCTGCCAGTGTAATGTGAAAGCATCCATAGATAATATATAAATGGATGGGCATGACTGTGTTCAGTAAAACTTAATTCTCAAAAGCAGGAGAGACTCAGTGATTTGGGCACACAGGTGGTGGTTTGCTCACCCATGATATAAGTCCATTCAGCTTAACCTTTCTGAGAGAAATTCCTGATTTTTGTGTTCATTGTTTATATTCAATTTTTCCTTCTGGACTAGGAGTTCTGTGGGACTACAGCTGCTTATGACCAAGCAGTAATAGTTAAATCTTAATCATGAAGGTAGTAGAAACCTAAAATGAAACTTTATTTTATACCCTTTTTATTCATTTCATACTACGTTTATATTCCCATATTTAAAAGCTAAATAAAATGTAATCTAGTTAAACAGTACCCATCGTTTTCTCAAAACACTGGCACCTTGCTATATTTTTTATTATGGAATGGAATTCAATATAAAGACTATATTATGCACCCATGCAATGTGATTTAATTATTAGCATAATAGAAAGACATTCTGTGAATTTGATTTCATTTATAACATGTACATTCCTTTGACTTGTACCCCTGGGCTGTATAACAGTGAGAATATAGTTGATGTGATATACAACTCACAAAACCTGAATGAGCTTGTTGGTGTATTAATATTTAATCTTTCTGTAAATAGCACTAATCTTTAGTCTTTACTGAAAAAAATTTGCTCTTTGGACTACACTTAGTGAATATATGCTTTGTTCTTATATAAAACTGATTATTTTATTTTTAAACTGTGCTCTTATACTTAAGATACGTACCAGTTATTGTGACCATCCAAACCAGGATATATGTAAATGCAGATATCCACAGTGCTGACATGAAAAAGGTTATCACAAAGTAATTTTTCCAAAACTTTCTTCTACAATCTGGTGTGGTTAGAAAAAGTAGTATAATAATGGGAAGGGATAGTACCCAAAAAATTCTTTTCAAGTCTGCTTCAGGCATGTTGAAAACACTTGGTGGATCTGTTAAGGAAAAATTAAATGATTTTTGAGTTTTCTCAAGTGGCCAATTAAGTTAGAAATGTTCATTTAGAAAGCTGTATTGAAATAAATTAGCTGTATCAGTTTTTAAGAGGCTATTTAAAACATTCGAATGCCTCATTACTGATATTGCTGGCAAAGAGAAACTAATTGAGACTTCAGGGCTGATGGTGTAAAATGTGATACTCAGCGTTTCTTGATTTGGGGCCTTAAATCCATCAAAATGTCTTGGGTCATTCACTAAGTATGTTAGAGACATAATGTTTATGAAGTGTCAGTTCGACATCTCTTGGTTTTCTACAGTGTGGATGGTCTTTAGTAACTTTTGCTTATGGGATTAACTGGCTGTCTTACCTTAGCTATCCCCGTTGTATCCATTTCCCAATATTGATGATATCTCCAGCCTGCCCTATTTATCACAATGTATACTTAGGGACTATAATATAATTATAGCATAATCTTTTTATTAAGTTGAATATTTCTAATTCTCATTATAAGTAACTTTAGGGGACTTGTTTCGTTATTTTCTTTAATTAATTCACCAAACACAATTCACCACAATTTTTAGAAAAAACCTTAAGAAAATAGGCACTAGTATAGAATCTACAATGTAACTTGTAAGACTTGATATATGTTTTTTAAATTCAATTTGTTTTATTAACTTAGTGGAAGACAATAATACATTCGATAAAAAGGGGAATTCACTTTAAAATTGTTTAAAATTTGTATGGCATTTATAAAATACTATACCCATATATTAGGTCACATTACAACTAATGCTAGTAAAATAACTCGTAAAAAATTTTTTGCCAAGCCTCAGCCAATGGGCCAGAAGTAACAGATATAATTTTAGTGTAATAAAAAATGTTTGGACTGGTTCTTTTGAGTTTCTTGTTACAAAATTTAACTTAGACGTGTGTACCTTTTGCGCCTGAAAGACTAGAAACTATAATTTTTGTAAGAAGGGGAAAAGTCGTATTTTAACTTTTTAAGGTAATAGAATAAGTTCCCTGTCTAAAGTACTAAATAAAATTTAGCATCTGTTTCTTACAACCACTTTATAAAAAAATAACCAAATTTGTATTTCTGGCCATAGCTGAATTCGACTTCCTACTAAATATATTTACTTAAGTGTTTTGCTACTGCTTCAAATGACATGTTTAAAATTCAACTGTTTCCTTCTTACTTTCTTTTTTCCCACACCAGCTTTTCTTCCTTAATTCCTCGTTTTTGTAAGTGGTGTTCTCATCTTAGTCAGTCATGATCAAAAGCCTCAGAATTATCTCTGCTCCCAAGTAGCCCTTCAGTTGCCTGGTCTTGGTGATGCTTCCTTTGCAATGTCTCACATCTGTTCTCTTGTACTCCCTCTGCCTTCACTTTGTCTAGACATCTGCTAAACACATCGGTTGGTTTAGTAGCCTCTTAAAGACCTCCATGTCCTTTATCCCATATTTCAGTTCTGATAATTTCTCTGCTTACAAACCTGCAAACACTCTTAATCTAGCATTTAAGACTCTATCCTCTTCCTTTCTATCCACCTTTCTTCTGCTTCCATTCTGCACATGCAGTGCTCCAGTTATGTTAGTACTTGAGCAGGCCTTTTGCTCATTTTATTTCCTTGTCAGTCCATGGAATACTCTTTACTCTTATCTCTGCATCATTTACTTATGACTAATAAGTAACAGCTATTGAAGTCTAGACTTCAATAGCTGTTACTTATTATTCATAAATCAGGTTGTTAGTTAAAATCTTACTATTCTACAAGGCTTAGTTTTAATGCTCCCTTCTCCGTGATAATCTTTCCTATCTAACCATCCTCATCAAATTTTGTACTGTCTGTCCCCTTTAGGAACCACAGTTATGCTTTATTTGTTTCTCTTTACAGTACTTAAATGTTCACATTTTAGCTATTTGGGTCCCCCCCCCCTGTAGTATTGGAAGCTTCTTTAGGGATAGGTCTGCCTCTTGATCATCCCTGAATCCCCGTAGTGTTTTTTACATAGTAAATATATAGTACTTAATGAATTGAAATGAAATTAAGTTTTGCTAGTGAATAGACTTAATAGTAGCCAGGATGTGGTTATTACCTTCAGAAACCTGACTAAGACCATGTAAACTTATAGAAAGCTGGGAGTAGCCAGAATCTTCATGAAATATTCCACTGTCAGTTCTTGATTGCCTACGGATGAATGGTTGATCCTCATCTTCCCATCCCATCAGTGGCTGTTGTTCACTTCTCTCTTCCATTGCTTTGGCAAGGCAAGGGCAGCAAGGACTGCATTTCTTTATAATATATTGGTTAATTTTAATGTCAAAACACAGCACCAAAACATATAATCCATATATCAAAAGCAGCGAAGTTCCTTCATACCTATAAATTAAAGAAATTTGTGTGTTTTTCAATTAAAAATGTGAAAGTTATTTTAGAGTTAGTAGCTTTTGGGCAGTATCTGCTTAATTTTCTAATGCAGCAATAGAACAGAAATGTTCTAGATGTATTTTGGTTTTGCAGATGTGTCCACCTTTGGTTACAGCATTATTAAAAATTTGATGAAAGCTTGACACTGTCCTTTCTGTATTTCAAAAACAAGGATTATAAATGCATTGTCTTAATTTGTAGAATCCTTCCGAATGGCAGGCATAAAAAGTTCTTTAAACATAACAGTAATCATAGACTTTCAAAATAAAAGTGAAACTAATGAATAGTGATGGGCATTCTCCACCTCAGTTCATTGGAAGAATATAATAATTATAAGAAAATATAGTATCTGTTCATTTCAATTGTTCAGGTATAGGAATTTTGTGTAAAATATTCAGAATATGTTAGACTTTGGCTGGAGCCTTTCAGTTTGCTATACAGAGATTTTTTGACGATTTTAATGTAAATGAGTTTGGCTTGCATTCACAAGAAAGCAAGGATGTTTTCAAAAATAAAATTATACCTAAGGCACTGAGAACCGTTTTCCTGTACTCTGGTTTGCTGTTTAAAGGATTTTCATTAGCTAATACCATCACATTTGAACCTTGCATTTACCTTTTATTTTACAGCCATTGAATCTCTGCTACAGCTTGAAGGCACAGAGTTCTTGATTTCCCTAATGGGGGGAGCATTAGCTTGGATGCTCTCACAGTCATTGTCCCCTTACAGACAACTGCTAAGTCCCAGAAGCATCCCCATTGTAACCAACAGTCTTTCCTTGGGAGACAGTCTAGATTTCAGGATGATTCATTTAAAAACTTTGCTCCCTGCGGGGTTTAAAGTTTTTTGATAGCAGATACTGACGCAGCACTGCCAAATTGTAGTATTCCAGAGGGGTGCCATTTACAGCGTTTTCTATTTTTCTGGTGATCTCTGGCATTGGGCAATGTACAATCTGTATGGCTGCGTTTTACATTTCTTTATCCATTAAGATTCCTAGTGTAGTGATAAACACCTACTTGTTAGCTGAAACGATTACTATCTGTTCACTAGGTCACCCCCTTTTTCATTTTCTTGGAACAGCAAGGCATGGGGAGATTATAAAGAAAGCAAATAGTTTTTAATATTGAAACCTAAACGTTTTTGATTTTTAGGGGAAGAAGGCTATAGTTCCTCTTACTAAATGAACATCAGGGAGAAAGTTGTAGGAATTTAAAGGAACTTCTTTTACTTCCTTTGTCATCTTCTCCAATCTTGTGACCATGGTCACTTTTAATGGAGGCAAGGTAAACCACCCAATAGATGAAAAAGCCACCTGTTGGGGCTTTAACGGACAACAAAAGTTGGGAGATCTTCTCAACAGGAAGTCAGTGGAGAGAAAGAAGGGTGGTAACATCCAGTGGTTAGACAAAAAAAAAGAAGACTGACTTGACTAAAGAATTGCAAAGAAGGGAGAAGAACCCAACTAGCAATCGTGGTGAGGAGGTTAGCTCAGAGACCTACGGGGAAAATGTACAGAAGTGGCAGATGATTGAGAAGTGATTGAAATAACATTTTTGAAAAAAAAGAAATGTTACTAAACCAGAATTTTATAAAAATCCTCTCTGTAATTGTTTTACATTAAGAATAATTATTTCAAGCTTACCAGTAAACTTGGTTGTCAAATATTATGGCAAGAACTGCTGCTACACTAATCATGTATGCTGCACAGTCTCTGAATAGGGGCCAACATGATAGCGTTGAAACCTATAAAAATAATTAATGTTTTCCATTACACTGTAACTTCTTCAAGTACTTGCTTAGTGCAATAATAAAATTGTATATTTGTAGCTAAATATTGTTACCTTTTGCATATTGCATAGAGAAAGGAATTTTAAGAAAAATTGTGTTTCTAAACCTAGTCTGATTTTCATAAATTTGACCAAGAGGTATTTGTGGGTTAACTTAAAATTGAATACATGTTGTTTTTCTACCAATTAATAAATATAATTGAACACATTACTAGTGCCTTGTTTGTCCTAGACTCTGAACGGTTCTTATAATTTGTCAAGGCAATAAATTTTGTTGAATAAAGTTTTTTTACATACCACGTTAGATAGTAAGCCACAGGCTGCACAGATGCCAAGGAGATTATAAATTGCAGATCCAAGAATGGTGCTAATGCCAATATCGCCCTCTGTGATAAATACACCTATAAGCAAGATAGTAGCTCAGTTAGTATTGACTTGGAGAAGATCAAATCACATGGAGTAAGAAAAAATATAAGGAGCAATATTTACCTAGGAAAGCAGTAACTAATTCAGGAGCTGAACTACCGGCTGCCATAAAAGTTGCACCTGCAACATTCTGGGACAATCCAAAGGCTGAAGACAAATGAAATTATGTTATGCCTGGTAAAGTGACAAATGAAAGAGTATGTCTTTATAACTAAATAGATATATATATATCAAAGCTACATCTTCACAGAAAATCACTAATATTAACTTTAGCTGGAAAATAGCCGATAGAGGCAGCATGCTAGGCATTATTTACCCTAGGTCAGAAAGTTAGTGTCAAAGTCAGAACTAAAACTCAGGTTTCCAAGGCTTTGATAGCAATCCTTTGTTGATGTTTATTGTTCGCTATATCTACTGATATTTGACACTCAGTCTTTCCAGACTCTCAAACTCTGGTGTGCTTTGTTGAGTCCCTTTCACCTGTGGTCAGTATCTCCTTATTCTTGCCTGTGGGGACCGTTACCTGTCGCTCACTCTCAGGTCCACATCAGGTTCTGCTTCTCTGCTGAGACATCTACCTTTGACATTACTGATTCCTTTTGTTGTTGGCGGTGTGACAACAAAACAAAAATAGCTACAATATTTCTGCCCACATGATATTCCAGAACCTCTCCATTCCCTATCAAAAAAACAAAACAAAAAACAAGGTGGAGTTTATGTTTACGTCATCTGAGCCTAGATGAGCCTTTGTGACTGCTTTGACTAACAGTATGGCAGAGCCGTAATATTTCTGAAGCTAGGACATAAAAGGTGACAAAACTTTCTCATGGTTTTCTCTCTCTAGGAACATTTGCTTCAGAGCCCTAAGTGATCGCATAAAAACCCTGGCTACCATACTGGAAGGACCTTGTGAAGAGCCCACATAGAAATAGAGATACCTGAGGAACCCCGGCTGGTTCAGCCCCCCAGTTTTGAATCTTCCCATCCCAGGCACCAGACATGTGAAGGAGGGAGTTTTCAGATAATTCTAGTCCTCTCTTCTTACTATAACTGCATGAGAGACCTCAAGCAAGAACAACTCAGCTGAGGCCAGTAAATCCCCAAAGCTGTGAGGTATGAAATGATTGTTCTTTTAAGCTAATAGTTTTGGGGTGATTTGTTAAGCAACCATAGATAACTGGAACACCTGACTATGGTTCATTTATTTGCTATTTATCTATTGACTACCTAGTATGCCAGATGCTTTTTTTATGTGCTAGGAATGTGGCAGTAACAAAACAGACAAATGTTTCTCATCTTCTGGAATTTAATTATAGTGAGAACAGACAGACAAGAAAACTATGTATTATGTTAGAAGGAGCAAAAGCAGGGTGGGATATAAAATGTCATGGAGGAAAGATTGTGTTTTAGATTGGGTAACCAGAAAGGACTTCACTGAGATGGTAATTTAACAAAGACTTCAAAGTGAGGGAGCTAACCTCACATAGACCCAGGAGTATTCTAGGCAGATGGAGTGAGTGCAAAGGTTTTGAGGTAGAAGCTAGCCTGTGTGTTCAAGAAACAGAAAAAGACTGGAGTGTCTGGAATAAAGTGTGTGAAGGAGAGCTGTAGATGATGAGGTCAAAGGTAATAGGTGACTAGATCACGGAAGGCCTTGTGGATCCTAGCAAGGACTTGGGCTTTTATTGTGAAGAATATGGGAAGTGCTTGGAAAGACATCCACAATATTGCTTGCTGGTAATACCAGCCGCAGTCATCTTTTTTATCCCCATGAGATTATCTGGTCTCAGAGGCCCAACCAGCTCGTTGGGCCACCTGTTAAGCCTCCATTGTGAAAAATCCTCTCAGGATAGTCGGAATTATCTAATCCAGGCCCTCTATCCTATTCCTTACTATTTTCCTTTGGTCATCTTGCTTGATGAACATCTACTTGTGGTGACTAATGAAGGGAGAGAAGTAGTAATTTATGTAAGTGACATTTCATAGCATTTCTTTTACTGGTTGGAGTAATTTTACATATAAATATGTAGTATATATATAGTATATAGTATTTATACTCTTACTACAACTCTGATATGTAGTAGGACCAATTGGCCATGAAACTTAAAATAGAACAAAATGAAGCATATTGTTCTGTTATTAACTTTTTCATTTTATGTATGAAGTAAATAATATCTTAATTCATGGTATACAGTTCACTATCATATACATAATTTAATCATCTCAGCTATCCTCAGATGTGAGTGGTGGTATTTCCATTTTACAGATAAAGAAACAGGTCCAGAAGGTTAAGTAACTAAAAGTTACATGGAGAGCAAGGATCTTAAATGTGAGGAGTTAGGGCATAAACCACAAGTCTATTGGTTCTAAACCCAGTGCTATTTCTGTTTCATCACAGAAACTCAATATAATACAAGAATGGCACTTAGGCCAATTATGGGGGGCAATTGAGTCATTTTCTTTCCTGCCTTATGGCACTGGTACATAACTACCACTGTTCCATTCCTTGCTAGGGGGAAAATAGCTAATGGGAGTCAGGAATAATTTAGACGTTTTCCAGCATATTCCAGAGAATGTACAAATTTAGTGATATTACCATGAATTCTCTTCTCAAATCAAACCAGGGCTAGATAATATGTGGAGGAAATTGAAAAAGAACAAAGTGCTTTATCTTGAAGTAACTGTCTAAACTTGGGGCAGCTGAAGAGTGAATGGCCAATCTTCATTTAATGCTGGCTGAAGAATGCTTCATTAGAAAAATTCAGTCTTGAGAGAGAAAGGGTGATCCATCCAGCTGTTGCAAGGTAGGAAAAATAGGTGGCCCTTTTGAGCACTTTCACTCTCAAAAGGCAGTAACAGTAAAGCTTGTTGCTATTCACTGGGCTCTATTTGAGTTATGAAAAGAAAGGTTCTGTACAGATGGATGTGTAAACCTTCCAAGATATTTTAACAAGTTACATCTTAAGGTTCTAAGCATATTTTGTAAAATGGTTTATACCTTTGAACTTTAGAATCGACTGGCTTTGTCTTCACTGACGCTTGGGTAGCATTTCTCTCTGCTATAGTTTATTATTAAAGATAAATTGTTCTGGTTTCCCCCCTCTCCCAAGAGCTATTACTTTTTTCCCTCTCTATTACTCTAAAGGAGTAATCATATTTCCTTCAGGATATAGTAGAAATGTTCAAGGTGAGTTTTCTTTATAAGTTTAGAAATCACATTGTTTATATAAAGTGCAACTTTATGATAATGAACTGACTGCTGGAACTCATCAGACTTTTTCTTAAGCATGTTCTCTTCTCTGATACCATGTTGGAAAGTTTATAACGGTTTTTGAAAATCCTCTTCTGGAAATATAGTAGAAAGAGTTTTAAACTAAAATGGAGACCTGGCTTCTGGCCTTGCCAGTACCTTAATGTGAGACTTTAGATAAGTCATTCAGACAAGCCTTGTATTTTGCCATCTGTAAAATGGAGGATTGGACTACACAATATTTAGGTATCTTCTAATATTATCAATTTTTACAAAAAATATAAAATATGAATTCTATGCCTTAAGCCTCTGTACTGCTTCTTACTGTTAAATAAATTCCTTTTATAAATAAAAATCCCCTTTGTTGCTGAAAATTTAGAAAATGGAGGAGAAAACAGAATGGGGAGGATCATTTATAATTTTAACATTGTATTTTAACCACTGCTACCGTTCTTTATGTATTTCCAGTTCTTTTCACAATGTGCGTTTAATAGAGTTACAAGAGTAGGCTATAAGCAATTTGGTGTCTTCTGGCACAATTTTGTAAAGTCCTCAGTGATAGAAAATTTTCATGCTTTGTGAATGGATTTGAATTTTGAAAGCAATTAAAAGTCATTCAGACCCAACTCTAGTGACTAGGGTGGGTAGTCATGCTGAGTAATTCTATTCAAAATGAAGTATGACAGCAAACCAATGTCTTTTATGATTTGCAAAATTGGTTCTGATATTAATTCCAAATATATTCTAGAAATGTTTTGAGTGAAGTCAGCATCATTGAAATAAGTGCCTAGCCTCTCAATGTACAACTGCATGTATGTGCTCTGTGGTGCTTTTAACAGTAAATAAAAACATTTGAAGTACTTTATAGTTATCATCTCATATTTTGTCTGAGGTATAACGGAATAACTTCTGAAATTCTGTATAATGTTTTGAAAGGCCTGATTCCACTGAAAAAGAAAGACTCCCCCATGGCCTAATCTAACAGCTTTAGTATTAATTAATTTCCACTTGCCCTAAGTCTATCATATAAAGCATATGTAAGACATTTTATCTCCAAAGCTCACAATTACCTGAGTTTTGTCTCCATAACTTGCCCAAAGTCACATAGGTAGTAGTTGCAGAGATGGGATGGGCAGCTAGACCTTTTTGAGTTTAAAAAGCTGCTCTTTCTGTTACCCATGTAAGTGAAGAGATTAATACATAGCTTTATTATTATTATCATCATCATCATCATCATTGCCTATTCCTGAATGGCATCTTGGTCATATCCAGACCACTTGGCACTTATTTAGATCCATATACCTGGGGTAGATTTAGATGTGACCCAAGGTGACCACAATATATTTATTTATATTTTAAATTTAGATTAGTTTAGATCAGAGGGAAAAGAAAAACAAAGAGGATGAAAATGCTCTTAAGAGGAGAATGAGTGCCTGTGTGGCAGGGAGGAAGCACTATTCTTAGATTCTTTGTTCTTTGGAAAGGCTTTGCCTCTGTAAATTTCATAAGGATTAAGAATCAAACAATCCCCTGAAACTGTCGGCTATCCAAATGCCATACTCACAGAATTATTCCACTCCCTTTCAATTTTATCAATTTAGAATTAATTCTACCTGGAATTAAAACTTGCCTTTCTTTCTTATTGTCTATGTCTGAAACATAAAGTAGAACATGGGCAAATATTAGCTCAAAGCAGAGTGAATAAGAATAATTTTTTAATAAAAAAGTAAATATTTTATTTAAGTATGTTTCTGAAAACCTTACTAAGATCATTTTCACTTAAGACATGTTATACTTCAAAGGGTCAACATGGTGGAGGGATTAGAATTACTAACTGAATAGCATATTAGCGTAACATATAAAAAGAAAAGTTTCATAAGTAGCTCATTGTGGACTCTGGGCTATATCAAGTGACCAGTCACTAGGGGTTCTCATGTTTCTCTCTAGTTAGCTTAGGAAAAGTTAAAGAAAGGTGATTTAAACAGTGGTTAAATAACTCTAGGAGGTCCCCATTACATGTTAAAACAACACATAAAAAGGATTTGTTTTGACTTTATACTGAACTTTTGTGTTTCTAAAAATGAACTGCTTATCAAGATGTGAGGTAATAGTCCTACTATTTGGGCTACTAGTTAATATAGTTTATATTATATATAAATGTGTTCAAAGAATCATCTTTAGTCTCTTTTCCTTTAGAACTTAAATGGATAAAAGAGAAAATAGGATTAGAGGAAGGGGGTATAGCAACATTTTCTTGTATTGGTTCTGCGTAGTTAAGATGACAGCAAAATGTCTCAGGGTATGTGCTTGCTTTTCCAGTTTTGAGGTGGGGAGGAGAGGTTGTGTAACTTTTATGGTCATGAGCTGAGCAAGAAAGGGAAAGATCCTTGTTGAAAGCCTCAAGTGGTGGTGGTTCTAATGGTAATTGACAGACCAGCATATATAGCTACAGGCAGAGAAAGAGCACTCACTTGCCTGAGTTGGGCCTGGCCAGGGCAAGAGGCTCTGCCCTCCACCACTTCCAACTTATCCCCTGCATGGAGACTCCAGTCCTGAGCCTTTTCTAGTCTTCCCCTTGCTGAAGACCCTTGTGCTAACCAAATGAGCCACTGTTAGTGATTTGAGGAGGGGTTCATGGGGTGATGGGGCTGGGGTGGGCCGGGGGTGTGCCAATTCAACCATTGTATCCTAGGTTGGGACTCAGACATGTACTCCATAGAAAGTCATTGCATTATACATGATGGTTTGGTTCCACAGTACTGCACTATGATTTCATGTACATCATAGACAAAATGCTTAGTTCTCAGAGTCTAATTATTTCAGGTTACCATCTATAACATTAATTTACAGCCCCCAGTAGGTTGCTAAAATTCTTAACTGATTTTTTTAAGTGACTTCGTGGATTCTCATTTTGTAGTATACTTCCTCTGTAGTTACAATGAGTGTTTGATGTATTTTTGTGGTCAAAATTTTCAGTGCCCTTGGGAGGAAAAATACCTTTTAAAATTGTTCAAAAAGAACAGTTCTTCTGAAACAACCATATTACAGCAGCTAATCTCAAACAAGTATGTGTAAAATTATATCACACAGCAATTGAAAACATTCTTGGGTTTTGGCATTAGAGAAACTAGGGCTCTCCTGTGTACTGGCTGTGTAGTCTTGAGAAATTATATATTCTCTCAGCATCGGTTTTTTCATTAGTAAAACCAATCTGATAGTCCCTACTTCATAGGGTTTTTGTGAAGACTAAATATAATCATATATGTTTAATTTAGAACCATGCTTGGTCTTCTATAATGGTTTTATGATAAATAACTATAACAAATACATAAATAATTAATAGCATTCCAGTACATTGTAGAATGCTCTGTAAATTGTTTAGAGGATTATATTAATACTTATTAGTTGGGTGGGACTATTATAGCTTGTCAAAGAACTATGGGGAAATGTAAAGCGTTTGCAGACTTTCTGAAGTTAGTGTCTGTGGATGTAAAGAAATTCCAGAGAAATTGTGTTTTATTGCTGATGTCCTAATTTAGACAAGACCATGCTAAGACCTTGGAAAGAGAAACGACAGAATTAATTTAGAGGCATTTAAAAGTGAATCCAGCTAGCACTATTTCTATTTCATTTCATTGCCAGCATTTTCAATGCTGAAGACCGGGGTCAATTCTTAGCAGCTGAAGATTTGTCAGTGATGTGGGCATCCATCAATCACACATCCATAATAGCTACTGTGTTATACTTCAGAGCAAAGAGTGATTCACTTGAGAAATGAATGTTTGCTGATGATGTTCCAAAGTAATTCCACAAATGGCATGGTGGAAGTCATTATTATAGATATTTCATGAAGTTGCTTAATGAAGATTATTTTGAAGTAGCAATCTAAATTTTAATGCAGTAGTTTCTTCTGCAGGGCTAGAAAAGTTATCTATTTATTTACTACTCCCAAGACAAGTTTTTATTTAAAAATTTCTTAATGGATTTATTCTTTCAGTCAAGTCGTTGTTTGGAAATGTGAAAACGAAAAACAAACAAAAAGTGACTTTTTTGTTTGTTTGTTTTCCAGGAAGAGAAGGATTCTAAGTGGGGATATAGTACCTTGAATTTTTAATTTCTTAATTTTATATAATTAATATGATTTAGTTTTTCTAATGAGAAGTGCAGTACTGGCACAAACATGAACAAATAGATCATTAGAATAAAGTATAGAGTTGAGAGTATAGAAAATGGATCAACTTTTGGAAAAAATAGCATTGTATCCTATAGCAAAACAAATTCTTAGTGGAAGAAATAAAAATATTAAATATAAATAAATAAATAAATGTAAAAAAAAAGAAACTATAAGTAGAAGAAAAGATGACAGTTTTTCTGACCTAGGGATAAAAAGGTATTTCTAGGTATAAAACCAAAAGGGGAATCATAAAGGAAAATATTTGTAAATTGACTTAAAAATATGTACACTTCAATGTGATAAACACATAAAATACAAAACCAAGCAAACCATAAAAAGTATATCATATAAAAATTATATTAGAAAGAGTTAATACCCTTATATTAAAAAAAATCTTGGAAATCAGTAAGTAAAAGACAAATACTCCCGTATTAGAACATGGGCAAAAAACACAAAAGCAAAACCACAAATTTTAATACACATATAAAATGTTCAACCTCACAAATAGTAAGATAAATACAAATTTTATAAAATAACTTCCATTTGAAAGCAATTAACAAAGACATTTAAAACGATCCCAATAAGAATTATTTTTTAAAAAGATATTACTCATGGTTTTCTGGAATGGAAGCTACCACACGTTGTGGAGGTTTTCGTTGGCACACCCTTTGTGAAATGCTTTTGGCAATGTATAATATAAAGCTTAAAATATGCATGGCTCTATATCTTTATCAGGAAATGATCAGAGAAGTTTGCAAAGATTTGATACAAGAATGGACATAACATCATTTAGAACAAAAAATTAAAACTCAAATGTCTAATAAGATTAATAATTTTTAAAATTGTGATAAATTTCTACTGGGTGCTTATTATGTATAAAAACCAGTGTTAGGTGCTCAAATCGTTTACAGAATCAGGAACTATTGTGCTGCCATGAAAAATCATGTTTTTGAAGGGTATTTAATAATATAGGGAAATATGCATGATTAAATATTATCTTAGGAAAAGGAAACGACCTCAAATTGTATATGTAGCAAGATCTAAAAGACTGAAAGGAAATACACCAAATGATAACTGTGGGGATCTCTGGGTGATAGAAATGTAGAGGAATTTGTTTTTTCTTCTATTCTGCTTGCATTTCATCAGTCTAAGTAAAAATATTATGTTAAAGTAATTTAATTTCTATTAAGGAAAACTATCAGTGTCAATGTCAAATGTAGTATCAATGTAAAACTATATGTATAACTTAAATAATAATTATAATAAACTTACGCCGACCTGTTCTATAATTATTTTTCATTAGAGAAATAGGTGTTGAGTGCCTCTGCTATTGCCAGATCCTGTTTTAAGTCCTAAGGATACTGCTGTACTGCACTGAACAAGAGAGAAAATGACTTGTATTTCAGCAGGGGTGGGGGATGGGACCATGGGAAAAGGGAAAAAGGGAGAGTTTACGCTCTTTCCCTGTGAAGAAATGCTAGCAGTGTGTGTGTGTGTGTGTGTGTGTGTGGCGGGGGGATGCTATTTCTGTGCAGTCCTGGGAGTATGCAGTGGGAAATCTAACCCTTAACTTTGACCTTCTCTGAAGTGAGCATGCTCGACCAATTAAACTAATTAAGCAGGAGACAGAGACTGGAAACGCTGGCACTTTTGCTTATTTGGCATAAAACATCACTGATATCCTGATTTTAGGGACCAGTGTGCTAATGTAAGGTCTGTGCTCAGAATTCTGGGCGATATACATGATTGAAGGAGTAGAACTGAGGGGCTTGGCAGATCTTATTTTCAGAAACCAGTAACTGAGCTTAATGTTTAATTACCTGATGCCGAAGGGCCCTTTACATAAAATGCAGGACTTATTTATTTATTTATTGGTTCATAAACATCAATTAGTTTCCTTACTGGTAGGAGGCTGGGAAAGGACGAGGGAGGAGGGCGGTCCTTAAAGGTATTTGTTTATCATCTACCTTTAAAAAAGTTACAGAGATTTTAGAGTAAAAATGAAAATAATTTTTGAAGTATTTGATGGCAAGTATTAGGAGTATATACCAAGTGCATGTATATGAAACTTGGAACAGCTTACTAACAAACAGCGAGGCAATACAATAGACAAACTGCAAGTTTCTGGAGATACGCAGTATAGCAATAGTTGCTTTGTACTCATTTAAAGATGTTCTTCTGCACATTAACTACCAAGAAAGACCATACTCACGCCAGTCCCTCAAGATACAGGACACCACAATGCAGAAGTCAGTGTTCTGCAGCCAGATGAGATGGACAGGATTGCTGCTGAGCTACTCCAAAGACAGCTGTATATGTGTGTGGCACTACTGTTCTGGAAAGTTGTAGAGAAGATTTCCAGCTACTTACATTCACTGATGATTTCCAGGGAGGGTAGGAAGTACTCATCACAGACAATAGACATGGCCATGAACATGTAAAGGATAATTAGGAAGTAGATTACGATGCCTCCATCTGCACGCTCCTGTTTTGTGAAAAACCCTTCAGGAAACTCTGATGATGGGGACATAACACATTGGGTGCTATTTCCTGGTAAGGAAAAGGAGGTGAAAATTTGAAGGATGTTGGAGTAACACATTCCAAGCCCACAAATAGAAATTCCTTAAGAAAACAGGAAGTGTGGGATTAAATCACTTTTGAATATGATGTAATTGTAGATTCTTAAAAAAAAATTAGTCTTTGGGACCTGAAAGAGGTGCTTTAAATGAAATAAGATAATGATAGCAGGTGAATTAAAAAAAGGAAATAATGAAATCAGTCTTCCTTGTCTGCTTCATTACTAAAAGGGAATTCTGAACCCCTTTTCCTCCTCAATTAGAAACTGTATTTTGAAGATAAAGATTCCTAATATCTGTACAATTTCATTTTCCCATTTCAGAGCCCAAGTTGTCCGCAAAGCCCAAGGCCCACAAAGAATCATCCACTGTTGCAGAGAGAATTTCTAGGATGAAAGATTTCTTTTTCCATGATGAAGTCTCCAACAATAAAAACTGAAGACTCTCCTGCTTCATGACGTCTGTGAATTATTTCAGAGCTATCTTTGAGAACTTATTCGAAGGATCAGAAGTGTTTGATAGCCTACCAAATGCTAAAACTCAGAGCAAATACAGCAGGAAGCATAAGCAAAAGTGAGTCAAGTAAGAATTTCCCTCTGTCTGTTTATCCATATGTGGCAGCAGCAGCAGGGGTAGCTGACCCCAGCGTCCACCTACCTGTAGCCCTTGGGAGACGTTGGGGCAGGGAGGCACCTGGGGGAGGCAAGTGCGCAGTAGCCCAGAGGATGCCGAGGAGCAGGGCCCTTCTTGCCCACCGTGGGCCCCCTTTGGTCTGCATTTCTGCAGCGGTCTTTCTGCAACGTGCAGCCTTGGGAAGGGAGAAGGGGAGGATTAAGCTGGATCATGTGAGGAGTCTCCTTCCTGCCCAGTGCCCTGCCCAGGGCACATCATAGCAAGGCCAGTGGACAAGGGAGGGTGATTGGAGCCAGCCAAGCCACTCTGATCAGGAGCCCTAAGCCCCAGAGAGGCTGGAGGAGGTAGGGAGGAAGCAGACAGTCCCGTGGCCCACAGTCCCCGAGGGCAGATCCAGGCGGCTTGCTCTTTATGGAGTGATTTTATTTATTGTCTTCATACTGGCTCTGCTTTTGACTCTCTTCAGATTTGTAAGGACCTGAGTTTATAACTGCTTCCACCTCTCTCTCCAGCCCTTGCTTCTAGAATTTGCTGGAGCTTGTGTATGTGCATTCTTTGGCTAGGCTGTCACCCTTTTATATTTCTGTTTTGGCCTCTCGTCCTCTCTCCAATTAGGAGGCTCCTGCAATAATCTAGTGGAGAAATGATGGTGGCTTGAACCAGAGCAGTGGCAATGGGGATGGAGAGAAGTGGGCAGCTTCAAGAACTAGTAAGAGTCATAGTGGATGGAGGCTATTTGATCATTGGTTAGCTGTGCTCTCTGCCAGAGGTTCTAAAATGCAAATTGGACAAGCCAGGGAGTGTTCAGATATAAACTACTATCCTCCCTACCCTAGCATTTACTGGGCTTGCCAAGATGTTAAGAACTTCTGGCAGTATAGTAACATGTGACGAATAGCACAGGCTCTGTAGCCAGACCACGTGGCTTGAGTCCTACCATTGCTGCTTAGTACCTATATGACCTTGGGCACGTTATTTAACCTCTCTGCTCCTCTGTTTCACTCTCTGTAAAATGGGAAGGTTATAGTGCCCTCTATTTGGGTTGTGTGAAGATTACATAAATGAATGGATGCAATCTGCTTAAAACAGCCTCTGCCCCATGGTCAATGTTATCTATTGTCTATCATCTATATTATTATTATTAATGTATTACTTTTGATTAAGATAGAAGCTTCTTGGCCATAAAGGAATTTTTTAGCTTTGCAACTCTCATGGTTCCCTTGCAGAAAAAGCATAAAAATTGATGTGCTTGCTAAGTTTTAAATTTAGAAACTGCGTTTTTCTGGTGGAAAGGAGTAAGTTTGTGATCTTGAGTTGGTAAAAATTCTCAAACAGTCTTTTGTTTTGCTGGGAATTGCTACCCATTATAAACCTCTCTGAAACCGTCATTTCCAGGAACTGACTATCCAGATACGTGGTGTGGTTGTGAGGCTGGGATGATGAGTCACCAAAGTGTAGCCCAGTAAGAGAGCAGATTCCCAGCAAGCAGAGTTCTGGCTGCTGACACCTGCAGGAGGTGGCGCCCTGGACCACTGGCCTTTGGCCTCAATGCCAGCAGTGCTAAGCCCCAGGGAAGAGAGAGACCAGTTACCTTTGTATAAGTGGAAGTGTCTCATGAACCTTTCCTCTCCAAGACGCAGTAGTTCAATCAATTAATAGAACTAAACATTATAAACAAACAAAACAACAGGAAAACTCAAACCCACAGTGAAAGTGAATACTTATACAATGTATGTTGTTAATCCAGGAAACAGAGCAAGTATCTGAATATATAAGCCAATTACAATGAAACAGTTCCAGTGGAATCTTGCTCATAGTAGGTACTTAATAAACATTTGTTGATTAGACTGTAATGATTCTTGAAAACACATTCCCAGAACACACAGTATACTTGTTCTGAACAAACTATCCAATAAAATATAGTTTACCAAGAAAAGAGAATTTAGGAGGCTAATTAGATTTGCTTTATACATTTATTCTTCATTTTGCAAAAGAATCTGAAAAAGCTTTATTGTAAAATAAAACAGATTTAAAAAGCCACATAAAATAAATGTATAGTTATTATCTTACTATTGTTGTTATTTCTTTTTATAAGATGGACTTCCTTATAAACTCCCCAGGTCAAGAAATAGAAGTTTGCCAGCCATCCCAGAAATCCTTTCATGTGCTCCAATCCCAACTTATCCTTTTCTCTGAGAGTAACCAGGCTCCTGGCTTCTATAGCAGTCACCTCCTTCTGTGTATATTTCTAATAGTTCATCGTTCATCCCTAATTGGGGGCATGCTAAGGATACTATAGCTTAGCCTTAAAAGAAGTCGTTTAAGTCTCTTTTAGTTTATAGGTTTCCCCTACTTCTTTTTCTTTTCCCTATAATTTATCTGTTGGAAAACCCCAGGGCATTTGATCTGTAGAGTTTCCCACAGTCCTGATTTATTGATTGTGTCCTATGGAATAGCTCAATATGTTCCTCCGTTTTCTATATTTTTGTTGATTGACAGCTGGACGCAGAAGTTGTTCAGACTCAGTACTGCCCCTTTGGCAAGACTAGCTCTGCATGCTCAGAATCTGCTCTGCTACTGGGCTACACTTTGGCACCACTAAGGTGGTGGTGAGGTCTTTCCCTCATAAAGCACACGGTATCTGCTTCTCCCTTTTGTGGTGATTTTAGCAGCCATTCCTGCTCATTACCTAAATCTATTAATTCTTTAGAGCTTGCAAAAGAATGGCATTCTTATTCTATAATTTCTTCTTCATTTATTACTTGGAATATTTTACAATAGGTGATTTCTGTCATCCACTTTGTGGGTACCGAGGGGTACTCAGTTTATGTAGCAATGACAATGTATATGCTTGACTCTTCTTTATTTATCACTTCTCAAGATGTTTGGCGCTCTCTTTTCCTTCCCAAATAACCAATTCTATTTAAACAATTATTACGAGTTAGTGTATTTAAATATATTTGATGGGTTCCAATTGTAATTATTATCCTTTCTGAAGTTCAAATTGTCTCATCTTTAGCCAGTGGGAGCCTCTTCAAATTGACTTCTGAGAGCCTTTGACATGATCTTAATAGTTTTGGTAGCTTTCTTACTACCTGATATAAAAAGATGTTCTAGGCTTATCTTATACCTCAAACTAGCCATTTCTCAAAAATGCCTCTTTATTTTTTTAAATGCAGAGTACATCAAGACCATGACCTAAGAATCTGGGTTGCTAGGCATGCTCATTGTCTCTCTCTGTCTCTGTCTCACAGACACACAGACACACACACACACACACACACATACGCGCACACACACACACACACACCTCTTGATAGAATACATCATGAGTTCATACTGGTACTTCTCATTCAAGGGCCCCAGTTCTCAAAGGTCCCAGTACTTAGGGGACAATAGAATATCCAGTGCTTCATAATTACTCATTTACTTGTGCTATTTACATATATGAGTCTCAAAATAATGGTATTGATACCACCACTACTCATATAATTACTGAGAAGAGTTTTAAGATTTTGCATATGCTCTTTCCATTCACTTTCTATTCTAAGAGCTATAGCCTGTCTGCATTGCCTGATCATATAGTCATTAAATATATTCTTTCTCCCTTTAACCCTGATCTAGTCTTGGTACTACAAGTATCTACATTTTTAATGCTTGCCAGCACTCTTAGGTTGATTTGGGTTGTTTTTCTAGATATTTTGATGCCCAAATCTTATATTCTAGTAGATTCTTTGGAAGGACTCATGGGAACAATATTCCCTGAGTTCTTTCATGTTGATAACATTATTAAATTCTGAACTGTGGTTTGTACTTACAATGACAATTAAAATAAGTAAACAAAGAAGCCCAGAACAAGCCATCTGTTGAAATAGCCAAGTAAGCTAACCTGTTAAAATCAGTGCAGAGATGGTATTGAGTTGTGGTCAAGGTATAGACTGGTAGTCGTTTTTTTCTTTTGAGGAGTACAACTGTCAAAATTATCTTCTTCAGCTCTTCCTTGCTCACTGACCAGCTTCACCTTCACAGTCTTCTCCCAGATACGTGGACCTCTGCTGAGTTAGCATCTTTTATGTTTGGAATCAAAGCTAACAGTAAAGTTATGTTTACTAAGCATGAGGTATTCATGTGCACTCCTCAGTGTAACTCTCCCACTAACCCTAAAGGATAGAGGAGTAGTTTTCACTGGCTGCTCAGTAGAAGTATCTGTGGCTTTTAAAATTATTGATGATTTGACACTTACCCAGACCAATTGAATCAAAATCTAGGGAGTGGCTTAGGCAGGGATATTTTTAAAAATTTCCCAGGTGATTCTAGGATTGTTGAGAACTACTGGGATGGATATTTCTACCCCTGTTTTATGGATGATAGATTGAGTCAATTACCTAAGATCTAAGGTTACATAGTTCCAACTAAATGTCAGAGCCAGGATGCAGAGAAAGGTCTGTCTAATGCTAAAGTGCAGGAACGTCCTTACCTGCTAAGCTGAGCCAATTCTTCAGAATGTAATTTCCATGAGGGCGAAACTGTGCCTATCTAATTTCGTCCTGCATTTCCAGTGTTCAACACAGTGTTGGACATGTGATGGACATCTACTAAATATTGTTAAATGAATGAATGAATGAATGAAATAAGGAATTCCACAATGATTTTCCTTGACAACGTCCACAGGATAAGAATACACAGCATCTTCTATAAGTTGATCCTTTTGTCCCATCCAAGTGCCATCTGCTCAGTTCCCCAAGCATGTGTCTGAAGTGTCCCCTAACCAAGGAGGCTCAGTCAGCTCTCTAGCCCCACCTGCTGGTGCTCCAGACAGGGTTGAGCTTTCCAACTTCCTGTTGGAGGGAATACGGAAAATCTACAATGAGGAAACCTGTGAAATCAGTCATTTGAAAAGAGATTTCGACTTTCCTTCATGGAATGAGAGCTAGGAATGGTGGTCAGCCCCTGCCTTTTATTATCTGCACCCCAACCCTGAAATGAAGGTTTTTGTAGGCTGCCCCAACTACTGTGAAGACAGAGGAAGGGAAAGGAAGCAGGTGGCTAAGGCTGGTCCCAGGTTCTGATTCCAGCTTGTCATTATTACCTTTTTATTTTTTAACTCTTTGTTAAAATATATAATATACCTACAGAAGAGGGCACATACTTTGCCATTGCTTTTTCCTATTTAAACAGGCAGAGTCAAGCCCCGTGGGCACTTCTTAATGAGATGAGTGATTGACTGTCACCATGTTAAGTGCAGCCTGAGAGAGCTGGGGTGCAGTGAGTGTTGACTGTAAGTGCATCGTCATAGGGAGCCCTCTGTGTCTCAGTTGCTGCTGGCCCATGAGTGGCTGTCCCTGAGGCTGCTTTCCTAAGAGAGTAGCCTGGGAATCCTCATGACAAGGAGCTTTCAGCTCAGTCTACTGAGCTCCTTCATTTTTTAATCTCTAACCATCATAGAAGTTGCTAGCTGGGGCCATAGCCATGGCTGTGAGTAAGCAGCAATCTGCTCAATGGTTCACATATTCCAATGGTACCTGCCAATTTCCTCACATCCTTATCCTTAGTGAGTTTATCAGCAAAAGCCCAGGGTCAAGCACTGGCTGGGAGTATGACTGAACATTTCCAATTTCCAACCCGGTTCACATTGGTCTCATTCACTGCTGTGTGGGTCCAACTCGGTGAAAGTTATTTAAAACATTTTGAATTCCTAGAAGGCCTTCAAAGTTTTCTCAAAATTTGTATTTTTTTTTCTTTTCCTGGAGGGCGTATTCCAATTCTCTGAATACTAATGGGGGGTTCACGTTTTGCAGATCAAATATGATCTAAAATAAAAAACGTTTTAGAGTGGAAATAATTTTAGAATTAGCTAAACCTGGGTTAAAGCTCCCTCCTCCATTCTTTTTGAAACTCAATAAATGGGGATAATACCACATGCTTTTTAGGCTGTGGGATTACAGACATAGAATATAAATATTCATCCCCTTTCCCTCTGCACTGTAACTCCATGAGAGCACGTTCTATGTCACCAGAACTTGGCAGAGTGTTTAGTGCTCAGTGAAATTGAATGCACTGGGCAGGCCATGAGCTGCGGAAAAAATAAATAGATAAGGGATTTTCATTAGCTATATTTACCAAAAAATGGAATTTTGCTTTTAGCCTACATTTTGATCCTTGTTCCACCCACTTCATTTGTGCTAGCCTTACTCTGTCTTTGTTCTCAGAGTTTAGATAGAAAAGCCTTCCGAAGTGTTTCAGTACTTGGTGGTTTAATGAGTGACCTGGAAAAGGGCCTGCCTCAACCCGGCTTTGTCATTTTCTCTTCTAGCTCTTTTTCATTGGGGTGTCCTGAGGGGGTGGCAAGTGAGACAAGAGGAGGGGGGACCCTGACTCAAACGTGCTGGAGTGAAGAGCTTTAGTTTCTTCACTTTAATATAATAAACCCCCTCAGGGTTTGAGCTAGCATCATCATTTTTCCTTAGTCTGCTCTGTGAAGGCTGCCACCCCTATGTAGGGAGATAGATGACTCCTTTACTCTAAATAATTGGTTCAAAGGCATTCATCAGGGGTTCTTCCAAGTTTGCTGGGCTTAGAGTTTCTCCCCTAGGCTTGGAACTCAAGAGCCCTAGAGCTCATAAGGACGGAACATAAGAGAATCTGGTCTTGAAGAGGGAACTCCAAGAAGTGCTCTGTATTTCTCTCCATACTGGGATAGGCTATACACATCACCTCATGTGCTTCGAAGTCCTTCCTTAGCAAGTAGAGGTGGAAGTGGTCACAGCTCTGCCACTGTTGTTGTCGTGGAGGGTATGGAGCTAGAGGAGAAGCAGGGGAGTTGACCAAGAGGATTGACCACTGTCATACGAGTAGCTTGTACTCCATGCCCATGCAGGCCAGGGTTGTTGTTGGTACTGTGACTGTGGTCATTCTTTGTTAAGACCTGCAGGCATGGTTGGCACAAGTCTCTGTGAAAAGGATGCTTGCTTTCCAGACTGTGGGGCTACTCAGTCTGCTGTGTCTTTGGCTGGATATTCCCAAAGAACTAGAACTATGTTACTTTTTTCTAGAACCTAAAGACACACATATTTCACCTCTTGCCCTTCTCTCCCGCTTTTTCCAGTTCTTCCCCAAACCGGAAGTTCCCTGTAGGAGACATGGACGTGTACCTCCCAGATACCCCTCAAGGGAGGACTTGTTGCCCCAGCATGGGGGGTGCTGTCAGCAGATGGCCTCCAGCTTAGCCCCTTCAGGGACTGCCTGAGCTGTAGAGTCTCCTCACCTGAGATCACACCGTTCCCAGGGCAGCCCACGTCTAAGTAAGGCAGGGGTGTAGAAGCCCAGCCATTTGAGTCCCAAGCAGACCACTCTGACAGGCAGTGCTCATTTCAGAGCTCCCCACTGGTTGGACCAAAGCTTCATTGGACCTGCCTTGAAGTTCAACTTCTTTAACTTCCAAATCCTGCTTCCTCCCTTTCCTCTCACGGGTGCTGAGCCCCAGTAAACATCTTATACCCCAAACTCCATCTAAATGACAGCTTCAAAGAACCCTACCTGTGACAGGCCCTAGCCTACCTGATAGCTTGGTAGAGTTTTATGCTCAGAACTCCAAACTTTACCCTTGATATGTGAACAGTGAGTTTTAGATTTGAGAAAATGCCTTTCTCCTTCAACAAATCTTGGCTTTCAAAAATGTTGTCATCTATGGATAGAAAAAAACAGATTGAATTTGAAACTCTAAAGGAATAACTCCTTTGTTTTAGACTGTGTGTACCCTTTCCTTGAAGCAATGAATGCCACTGATTCCATGGGCAGGTTTTTGGAAAATTTCTAAAGGTTGCATTGTATGCAGCCCATTTTCCTTCCAACTTAATCTTAGTGAAAGATACTGCCCTGGTTGTCATCCATGATTCCTACTTCTCCCATCCCCTGCCACCTCTATCAAGCACCAAGTCCAGATAACTCTTTCTCCTGGACATCTCTTGGGTCAACACACTCCTTTCCATATCCATTGCTACCATCATCTGTTGCCCAGACTTCTATAAGTAGCCTCCTGACAAGGGTATCATGTCTCTCGCCACCAGCTGTCCTTCCAACACCTGTGTGTCAAGTGGGCAGTTGCATATAGGAGTGCATAGCTCCGAGGTGCAGCCCGATAGAGGAAGAGGAACCAGCAGGTGAGTTTCAGAAAGAGGGTCACTGAGGCAAGAGGGAAAACCAAAGGAATGTGGTATTCCCAGAGCAGAAGATGGGCAGTTTTCATTGAGGACTGGTTAGAGGTTAAGGTGAAATACAAAACACAGAGCAGAGAGATCATGGGTGATTTTAAGAGGGAAGTTTCACTGGAGTCCTTTGGGTAGAAATAAAGCTGGAATAAACCATGAGAAGGAAAAAAGCAGAGGGTTTTTGTTTGTTTGTTTTATTGTACGTGAAAGAGAAATTGAGGAGCTGGAGGGGAATACTGGATGAGGGAATTGGGGTTTTGTTTGTCTGTTTTTACCATGGGATATTCTATAGCATGTTTGTGCATTGATGGGGATGATCCAAAAACAAGCACGAATTGAAAATGCGGCAAAGAGAAGGGAACCCTTGAGAAGGTGCTGGGGTTAGGGTTCCAGAGCTCCAGAGGGTAGATGGGCTTTTGTTGGAGAAGCTCTGCTTCCTCCATTGAAACAAGAGAAATGGAGAAGATGGATATAGATTCACAGATTAGGTGGGGAAGAGGATACATAAATTCTTATCTGATGGTTTCTATTTTTTAGTCATAAAGAATGTTTTAAAAATCATGTTTAATTCATATTTGAGGAAGGTTTGAGAAGAGAAACTGTAGACGATATGAAATAATCTTCATGATATTGGAAAAGCTAATTTACCAGGCAAACATAAGAGGAGTGTTGAATGTTTTATTCAGGTTTTTGATCATGAATTTAAAGTGAAACTGGTCACCTATATTTTGTGTGTGTGTTTATCCTCCAGTAATATTCTAGTTTTAAAATGCAAGTGTGGATAAACTGGACTCCATCAGGCATGTTTTGTTCCAAGCAAGTGTTGACAGACGAGAGAGGTGTAAAGGAGGAGAGGAAATTTTCAAGGAGGTGATTATAAATTATAGACTATGTGATCTAAATGAATAAGAAAGAAAATAAAAAGAGGGGACTGACTGGTGGGTAATGAGAACATGGCTGATGGTTTGGGGATGTCAGTGAGGTTAAAAAATCATGAAGAGGTGTGAGTTAGAGATCAGGTTTTCAGAAGCAGATTTGGAGGTGGTGCTGATTGCAGTAATAACCAGGTAGTGTGTGGTAATAAGACTAGATTGGCTGTAGTGAAGTGGAGGAAAAAGCAACTGGAGATGAGAAGGTCAAGGAGCTGAAAATCCAGAGTTTGGATGTCCTCTCATCTTGCACACATCTCAACGTTTTGTAGTTGTTGGTCTATCTTTCCAACAAATATGTTACTCTCTGAAGGAAGGGACGATGTTTGTCTTGTCAGTACTTCCTCCCTAATGCCCAGCATGGTACCTGACCCATAAAATACTCAATAAATATTTACTGAATGAACAAATAAGTCTATTATTTAAAAAAATTCTAAAAGTTATTCCTGAATTGAGAGGTGCATCCTGGGACACCACTGTCTTGACTCTTCATGGACCACTTTTTGTGAGAGGCCTTGTGGGTAATGACATTTACTGCTGCTGTGGATGATGTGAGAAGCACTCCTGTTTAATTCTCCATGGTATTTAGTATAGGGGCTTGCTGAGGAAGTAATTCACTCCCTTACGCATTATTCCCTCCATTAAGACACACAAGGGAAATTTTTTCTAAGATTTCATTGCTTGGAAGACCTGTAACTCTCCTGAGTGAACAGACAGTTTGTGAGTCTCATAAGCAGATATGTTTTCCTCTTTGCTCTGCCCATTACAGCCAGATGTGTGGCTGAGGCTCAACTTTAGCAAGTATGCAGAAAAATATGGTATCTCTTTGTTATGAATTATTTTACCCTTTGCTTTATCTGATTATCTTTTCCTGATTTCCTCATCTTGGTGATTTCTTCTCATGTTTTTGTTTCTATTCTGGAATCTTTCTTGAATATTTAATGCTAGAGTGTTTTCCCAGGGTTCAGCCGGATGAAGTTTTCTCTTGACCACTTCAACTGGTGCAAACTTCTGGTGATTATGCAGAAAGCAAGCCTGTTATAAACTATAATAGTGAAGATTCAGATTAGGTCCATTTATAAACAATATGCGTTTCTGAGGCTTTATTGAGCTAATTTGAGTTAAGCTTAGAATTTCTACAATATATAATATTCAACGTGTCATCTGTCTTGGACAATACCAGGTATAAAATTGTTTATGAGAAAGTAAACACATTTCTGAAGATTTATCAGTTAAATCAAAGGCGCCTATCTGAGCCTTTACTAATTTAATTAAGGAATTTTATGAATTTTTGACATATATTTGCTTAATCTAATAATTTAAGAAGTGTAAAAAGAACTAAGTCATGTCTAAAGACTCTGGGAGCCTTATAAGAAAGGCAAATGTGGTAGTAAAGCAGAGATCAAGATGACACATATGGACAGAGGCCACTGCAGGATGAGAAGAATAAATGGAAATGAGAAGACAAGTGAAACTCTATAGAACTAACCACATGGGAACACTGAACACAAAGATCTACACACTGTAAAGGGAATGAAAGGGAAAAACAGAGGAAACAGGTTACAGCTGTGAGCTTTGCAGTACACCATAGTGGAGAGTCATTAAATACATTAAGCCCATTAAATACTGTCATTGTGGGAAACTGTATTCCAGAACACTCGTTGACACCTATTGTATTTTATAAGAGCTGCTTTCCTCAGATGGAGATGCGAAGCTGGCAGGACAGAGAATGAGAGGGTGCTCGCACAGTGGGGCAGAGACCAGACCACTGCATGTATTTGTTGGGGACAACTGAATGCTTCTTTCTCTAAAGTTTGATCATTAGTCTTATTAAGTGTTGTGTATGAGAAGAATGAGATTGTTAATTGTGTTTGCCATGAAATATATGAGTAAGCAAATAAAACACATTAAAAATTTATCAACTGTAAAAATATTCCAGAATGATGTAACTTATGTTGGTACAGCTAGTTTTACATATATATATATATATATATATATATATTTTTTTTTTTTTTTTTTTTTTTTTTTTTGCGGTACACGGGCCTCTCACTGTTGTGGCCTCCCCCATTGCGGAGCACAGGCTCCGGACGCGCAGGCTCAGCGGCCATGGCTCACGGACCCAGCCGCTCCGCGGCATGTGGGATCTTCCCGGACCGGGGCACGAATCCGTGTCCCCTGCATCGGCAGGCGGACTCTCAACCACTGCGCCACCAGGGAAGCCCTAGTTTTACATATTTATGTAAGCTACCTAAAATCCTTTTTTGGGAGAAGCTGGGTTATTCATTAAAGAATATAAAACAGGACTACATAAAGTCATATTGCCACTATTGATTTTAAAAAATGACTCTAGGGATGGAATGTTTATTATTAGTGTTATTAAAACTTCTAGTTATCATACACTGTGAGCTTCTAATATGCTAAGCGATATGCTAAACAATTTTTGTGCGTTTAACCCCCATAGCAATCTGATGATGGGTACAATCACTATTCCCATTCAGGCATTCAGCAAGTATTTACTGAGTTCCTAATATGTGCTGGCAACTTTTCTAGAGTGAGTGAGACAAAGACCTTGTTTTCTTGGAGCTTCCCTACTAATGGAGGACAATGAACAAATACTAACAGAATATAGATAGTAATAAATGCCAGGAGGCATCTAAAGCTAGACGAGGGGATGGAGAGTGGCAGGAAATACCGCTTTTGAGTGGTCTAGAAGGGCTTCTCTCAGGAGAAGACATTTGAGAAGAGACTTGTATACAGTGAGAGAGTGAGTCATTCTATAAAAGAGGTATCAAAAACTCAAAAAAGGCTAAGTAACTTGTCAAGAGTCACACAGAAAATGGTTGAGCTGATTTCAAGCCTGGGGTATCAAACACTGGAAGCTTCGCTTTCAGCCGTCATACCTCATGCCTCAAAGTTCTGGGCTAATCTCACTGTAGGCCTCGAGGGCATTTTTTTTTTTTTTTACATCTTTATTGGAGTATAATTGCTTTACAATGGTGTGTTAGTTTCTGCTTTATAACAAAGTGAATCAGTTATACATATACATATGTTCCCATATCTCTTCCCTCTTGTGATCTCAACTCCTGGAATTCCAGCTTCCCACATCAGGGTTTGCCGCTCCCCGAGGCTCAGTGGCAGCCCTGCTCTGGCCACGGCCATTTGGCGAGGCTACAGTTTCACGGCAAAAAGAGAAACAGATCTTTGATTAAAATCTATCGAAGAACAGCTGGGTATCTAATTTTCACAGTTTTGCTGTGTGAAAATTAGGAGGAGGGGAGTGTCCTTGGGAACTGTGTGTGCAGTGTTAGCACTTCTAAAGCGTTACCTGATGTACCTGCAGATGTTCACACGGCTTGAGGGAAATTCACATTGGGCCCTTGCCTAAGTCCTGTGAGATAAAGTTGATAGGAGTAGAAATACATTTCCCTTTTTAATCCCCTCTCATTTATTTTCCCTGTCATGCTATAGTCGCTGCTGGAAGGGCGTGCGAAGACTCCCATTACACTTACCAGACCAGCTTTGCTCAACTAGAATCACTGCAATCCTCCCTTCTCTCCCTGGAACCCTCAGCGTGGATGGCAGATAGTCCCTGGCTGGTCCCATGGCAGTGTGTGTATGGGCTGGGTTTAATCCCTCTCTTTCCCAGTCCAAGAATGGGAACTAGTAGTAGGTGCTTGTTCTTAAGAAGGACAGAAGAGCATACTCTTGAGAGGAGCCTGGATCTGGGATAAATCCCGGAAGAAACCCTGGCACCTAGATGTGCAAAATAACAGTCTTCAAGTTGATGTAGATTTGAATAAATCTCTGAAGTTTTTGGAGATGTCACAGATGGACTCAGAAGAATTGTAACCTGTGCACTCATCTGCACATTTATCAAGTACTTATTAAAAGCACATTGGATATGCACATCACAGTTTTTTGGGGGTTTTTTGTGTGTGGTACGTGGGCCTCTCACTGTTGTGGCCTCTCCTGTTGCGGAGCACAGGCTCCAGTCACGCAGGCTCAGTGGCCATGGCTCATGGGCCCAGCAGCTCCGTGGCATGTGGGATCCTCTCAGACCGGGGCACGAACTCGTGTCCCCTGCATCGGCAGGCGGACTCTCAACCACTGCACCACCAGGGAAGCCCCATCACAGTTTTTAATTCAGGAAATATAGAGAGCACACGGTCTCATGGGAGGGACAGACATGAAGAAGATCATTGCATGATGGTGTAAGACAGGCAGAAACGGGGTGATGTGGGAAAAACAAAGACTGACTTTGGTGGGGGGATCCCAAAGATGATTCACAGAGAAAGTGCTGTTGGGGTTGGGCCTTGAAGGACGAGAAGAATTTGCCACGGGAGATAGAAAAGGAGGGTGATATTCTAAGTTAGAGGGGATAGCGTGTCCAAAGACACAGAATTCAGAAGTGACCTGGCTCCCTCGGGAAACAGCAAGCGGGCAGGAAGATGCTCCTGCAGGAACCGTTGGAGGGATGGCTAGAGAGGAAGCTGGGCCACATGAAGGGCATTCGGTTCCCAGCCAGGGATCCGGGGCCTTTTTCTCTCCCGTTGTGGAATGGAACCATATATTTTGGAACAGAAGGGACCTTAAAGAACATCTAGTTGATAAAGAAACTGAGACTCACATGGTGACTAGACTAAACTACATACTTAAAAGTAAAAATAGAACATGATTTAAGAGTTCATTGCCAAATGAGAATCTCCTGAAGAGTTTTGTTTTGATTGAACACATGTATATTACTTATCATCATATATTGTTTCTCACGTATGCTCGTTTGCAAATGATGGACAGTGTGTTGTTAGGACTTCAGATTCTGACAGCTGTAAGAAGTTGGGTCTGTCAGTGCATTTACTGCACAGCATTAGGATTAATGCTTTGGACACTCACCCACACCATGCAGGTGGGAGTATAAATTGGAACAACTCTTCTGAAGGGCAGTTTTGTACATCAAAACAACTATGAAATCTGAACAGCATGACCTCAAATTCCTTTTTAAAAAATTTCTCCGAAGGGACTGGCCAGAAATGCGTCTAGAGTATATTCATTCATTGTAGCATTGTTTATAATGTCAAAAAACTGGAGGTAACCTACATTTTCTAATAAATTATGGTACAATGGAGTGCTCCGTCAGTATTAAAATGATTAAATAGAAATTTGTTTACATAAAAGTATATTCCTAAATGAAAAAATAGGTTACAGAATAGCATGTACAATGACCCTAATCTTGTAAATATTAGATATGTAGTCTACTTATGTGTACATATGAAAAAAAGTCTGGAAAAATTTATACCAAGATGTGAATAGTGGTTATTACTGGGTGGTAAGGTAATATGCAATTCTTAATTTCTACTATTGGCTTACCCATATAACTTCTAGATATTTTGGTTTAACAATAAACAAGCATTACTTGATTACTTGCATAATAAAAAGTTATACATTATTTCCCCACATGTGTGCAGACTGATTGTTTGCCTGTTTACCATACCTGTTCAAGATTCTTTGGTTGTTTCATCTAGGACCGTTTGCCCAACAATTAGGGAAAATGAAAAAGGAGCTTGGGGACAGTATATTATGGCTGGAAAACTTCTGCCTGTGTAGGTTGTGTCTGAGATGGGAAAGATAAACTAGGTTTATCTTCACTCCTTTTTGGAAAGCACAAATCTTTAGGTTAAGCACGGCTGGCCGACTTCCAGAATCCATTTCCTTAGTAACTGAGTAGTGTGATAAATTGGATAAATGCATCTGATATTTTTCAAATTGTCTATGTCGTGCAAAAGTCTCACCCGGACACCTGGATCCCCTTTCAAAAACTGTGATTTTTCATATTCTGCACATAGAGATGGAAATAATCTGGGGTTAAGCCAGTCCTCTTAGGGGGCATTGCCTATTTGGTTTTGTCCACTTATTTGGACTCGTGTTCAAGTGTGCATCGTCCAAATCTATGTCTGTTTCTAACACTTTTAGGAAGGATTCTGTACCTTGGGTTTTATGAAGATGGTAAATGTATTGTGGAGAATGAATTGAACCACCATTCATTGTTCTTATGTATAGACTGCAAGCTGCAAAGGAAAGATATATAGCTGATTCTGCCCTTTCCTCTTTTCCCTCCTCCCTAAGGAACTTGGAGATAACTTTTTACTAGACTAGCTCTGGTCCAAGCTGGTTTCTTTTCCGCCTGTCTCATGTTGCTCTTATCTGAAAAGCTCCCATCTGCCCTGGGATATCTGCATCTTGCTCTTGCCTTTATTACAGAGTCTTTATTTATGGCAAAATAAAGGACTGATGTATCAACTGGTGTGAATTTTCCAATTTTTTCTCCTTCTCTCTTTCAGACGGGAAACAAGTTTGTTCTTATTTCTTTACCTTGGAAACTTTTGCAAGGCAGAGAGAAGAAGCTGCTTGAGGTCCAAAACCCTTCGAACGTGTTTTAAAATCTTGAGCTCGTCACAGAAATGGTGTTGGGTGTTCTGGAGAAAAGAGATGCAGAGGGAGCGTCTCAAGGACAAGGTAAGAGCAGGGAAATCCCAGATATAAAGAAGGTCTGGAGGCTGTTTAATCTGGAGAGCAGTTGGGACCCATGCCCTGCTCCCAGCAGAGCTCTGGGACGGGCAAGACTTCTGAGGTAAAGGTCACTGGAGCACCTGAGCAGGATGGGCATGGGCTCTCTGCTTTGAGCAGTCAGACTTCAAGGGATCATGTGGACATAAATCTTGAATGCAACAGAGGAAATCATTAGAGAAATCAGGACTTGCCCCTCCCTACTTTCTGGGTTCCTTGTAAATCTTCCAAATACTGTAGGGGAAAGAAGCTGGAATAAAGTCTGAGAGACATTGTATCTACAGCCCTGAATGACATGTGCTTTGAGGTATGCTTAAGCTGATGAGAAGAAAATGCTGTTTCTGCCTGTGCTGTCACTGGCTCTGAGTCCATCAGATGTACTTTTTAGAAGACCTTGTTTCCCTTCGATATTTCTCCAACATGCTGCCTATGGTTCATAAGATTTCTGAGTTTTGTGGCTGTAAGAAGAGATGGATTAGACTGCTGCATTCCCTTTGTAAGGATGAGCAATTTGGGGGCCAGAAGCTGAATTTCTAAGGACTGTGGTTAGTAATGAGGTTTGCATCCCTTTGTGTGAAAAAGTCACTTCCAGGTTGGAGCTAAGAATAGATAACCAATTTTTGTAGCTTCATGAGATTTCCTATTTCCCATTATTGAGCATCAGCCCTCTCCTCCATAGCAGCTCCAGCTGTAATTGTTTCTCTGTGCTTAGGAGCAGGTAATCCATTTTAGTTGCACTATTAAAAACTATGCCATTGATTATTTCTTGGTCATGGTTTCTGAGGCTGTGATGATATAAAGTCACTGTAAGTTTGGATCTCTAATCGCTGTTGCTCATGCATCAAATGGGGCTGTTGATGCAGGCTGGAGCAATAAGGATGGCACAACATGAAAATGAACATGGATGACAAGCTGCGGATGAGCAATAGAGGTGGCAGCCCTGACCTCAGGTTTCTGACAGCCCAGTGGAAAAGTTAGAGCATAGTCACCAAGACCTGTAACACACAAATAACCTAAAACAAGGCAGGAATTAATAAAGGCCAGAATCAAGTTACAAGGCATTATGGGCATTAAAAAAGAAGGGAGCGTTTGTTCCTGGATGAAGTATTTGTAGAACAGTTTTGAATGGTGTGTAGGATTTGTGTAGGCAGAAGGGAAAAGGTAATTCATATGTCTATTTTTGGTGAAGTATTGCAAGTAAACTCTGGATTTGGTTCTTAAGTCACAGGCTACACAATCCTCCATATGCCATATTTTTCAACCCTGTCTTAAACTTGAGTTTGGGGTAGATTGGAACAAGGTAAAATCATGTTTCATTTCCTTTTAGGAGAGCTTTAATTCCACTTCCTTTTTCCTTTTCTCTCCTTTTAACTGAAGAGTTAATGGAGCCAATGGTGTAAATTCAGGCATTCTCCAGAGATGAGGGATGACCAGGGACGAGGGGAGGTTTGGTACCTCCTTTAGCCCGCCCTGGCCCTCGCTATTCTGCCTGTGCTTCAGAGCAGTATCGGAGTAGAGCAGAGGAGGAGAGATTAAAGAGTCCATGTCTCCAGGTTGTTCAGATATAAATTGCTGGATACCAAACATGGGAAAGGCCCGAGGCAGAACGAGCCAGCGAAACGTGGGGAACAGGGATCAACAGAAATGTGCTTTCCACGCACAGATCGGATCATCCATGAGGCCATGGCGAAATGGAGGAGCACCTAGATAGGAAAGTTTTCAGATATAATAGTGCCAAGTCCAGTTGTTGTATTGCAATATAATTATAATAGCTAATGTTTATTGAGCACTCACTTGCTGCCAAGCTCTTGACATGCATTGTCTTGTTTACTCCACATAACTATCCCATAAGAGAGATACAACTGTTCTTCCTATTATACAGATGAGGAAACTCAGGCAGAAAAGTTAAGACAATTGGCTAAGGTGATTAGCTAGGAGCTAGTGGAGCATTTCAGTCTGGCTCTTGAGCCTCAAAGCATAATTCTTAGCCACATTGACTGTCTGATTTCAGGAGAGCAGAGATGGTGTGTGTAGAGAGAACTTCTGCTGGTGCTCCCAGTGTGCCGATGGGTAATGGAGGTGTTGCTGACTTTACTTGCATCATCAGAGATCATTTAATGGACCTTATTAAAGCAAAAGCAATGGTGTACTCACAGAATTCATGTCTCCCATTTCCTCAGATGTTTTCTCTTTTATCCTCTGCCATCAATCGGATGGTGGCTAGATAGTGGCATTTTTGAAAAGCGTCAATAATGAATTAAAATAGCTTTTTGATGGAAAAACTATTGATAGCCTATAAAAGAGCAACACTCTTACAGCTCATCTGGAGTTGATTGAAGAGAGCAAATGAAACAAATCTGCAGCGTGTTATATTTTGCTCGTTTCATTTCTGAAAAATAAATAAGCCAATAAACTCTACTATTGAAGATTGCTGGCTGTGTATGTCGAGTTACAGGACTGTAATAATTATTCACCAATCAGGAAACATGAGTTTGCATTCCTAAATATGGCTTTGCTTCTCAGACACATATTTGTATAATTTCTTGGCTTCCTGTAGGAAGTGATGTTGAACCTATTTCTTATGTTCAATTGTTATATACAAGTTCAAACCAGTTCTAGACTCTACCTCTAATACTAGAAAAGAGGAAACATTTCTAAGAGAACTTTCAAATTTTCATCTCCAACAAAGTTGTGGCAAAAATACATTGGAATTAACTGGATATTTAACCTTATGCCCTCCTGGAGTTGGCATGCACTATTTTCTAGGACCCCGGTGTAATGGATCTGTTAAGGGCATATATAACCTTAAAAAAAACCCAAAACCCTTATTTATGTTTTGGTAAAAAGGTAATGCATGCACCCAGCACAAAATACAAAAGGTGTTAATCATATAGCTTGAAAATTAAGCGTCCCCCAGCCCCATCCCCTGGCCACAGAAATTACTGTTTTCCTTTCTCATGTCACATGACATCTTGATTCAGATAATTTGATATGAGAATAGTTTGACTTGACTGAAAAACAATTAAACTTTTATCTTTAAAGAAATGACCAAATAATAGTCATGCACAAAGCATCATTGCACTCCTCACCTCCTCCCTTAAAACCAGTTCTTTCTTTACCACAACTCTACTGCTCACCCCATTAAGGGTGAGATAAGGGCAAAGGAGGGCATAAGAGATACTGTGAGGCTCAGGGAGGGGCAAGGGCAATGGGGAGTCAAATCCAGGTAGGATGAGAGATGGAGTAAGAACCCGGACTGTGTGTTGTGCAGATTAACTTTTAAAATTCACCTTTTAAAACTCAAATCGGCTGGTTCATAATGTTGTGCTTTAGGTAAGTAAAGCTTTAGTGACAGCCCTCAGGTGAGCTTGGAACTTGATTGGGATATTTGGTTAGTTAACACAACAGGAGTTCGTGACGTAGCCCTGATGGTGAGTAGGCAGGTGTTATACTCGTCCCAGCCTCTGTCACCAGTGGGCTCGGGCTGCACCCATACTTTAAGCAGCGTGAACGGGGGAGGTAGGAGGCTGTTGTCGGATGTGTTCCCAGAATTCCCTGAAGCTCTTCCATGCCCACAGGCTATGAATATTTTTGTAACACTTGCTCTTATCCTCCCCACCAAAAAAAAAAAAACAGAAGAAACCCACCCCAAAACAGTTTACCATCACTTCTAGTTCTGATTCATTACGATGTAGCATAGAGGAAATAAGTATATATATATATATATATATATATATATATATATATATATAAAACCATAACCCTAACTTTAACCCTAGCCCTAACCTATGTGTGTGAATATGTGTGTATATATATATATATATATATATATACACATACATATATATATATATACATATATATACATATATATATAGCTCATTGAATTTTCTAGCAGGCTAAGAGAAGGTGGAAGTATAGGTAGCAGATAGGACAAGCCAAGGCATGGAGCAGTGACAGCCCCTGTGTTTGGGGGATGGGCAGTGGAGGCTGTGGCTAGAGTGTGGGTAAGGAGCACAGAGTGACCCATTTCTCTAGAGGAAGCTTGGGCTGCATTCTACACGGCCTTGTATGACATGAGGAACCTTGGGCCATTTGAATTCACAGAATGGTCACAGTTCAGAATGACCTCTTTGGTCACAGCAGGGAGGGTGGCTTGGAGAGAGAAACCAGAGTTGTCAGTTTCTACCATGCATACTGGCTAGAAGTCCTTAATGCTCCTGTACCAAGAATGCAGGAATATGCTTAAAGCAAATCCTTTATCATATCTCACCAGAGACATGAGGAATCTGAAAGCCAATTGTCATCTTATATATCGGGCTTTGCGAGAAGTGTATCCAGCCATCTGGCTCACTCTTTGGACACTAGCTACTTTCATTACCATCTGTTTGGGGGGTGGAACTGAGATACTTTGGCCTTCTCCATCATGTCTCAGTTGTTTGTGTTTTTTAGATCCCTGAGTTATGAACTTAAGTTAATCTCTGTGATTGGGCAGGTCAAGATTGTCAGTTGTCAGGTAGATGTACCATGTCCCAAATAGGCTGGAAACATGCTTGTGCAATAATGTAGGCACAACAGCAATGGCAAGGGCCAAGACGAGATTTCCAGTATTGGAACTTTGCAGCATAGCTGACTCACTCCTTCAGAGCTGTGCTCGTGTGACCCAGCCCCACCCAGCAGGGCATGTGAGGACGGTGGGCCATGGACATATCTGAGTGGTTCCTTAATGGTGAGTACAGGTGGGTGATACGGAGTGATGAGGAGAAATGCTAGGAGAACATGCTCCAGGAGAATGTCAAGAGGAGCAACACAAATAAAAAATGATGAGTGAGAAGATATAAGAGCACAGTAAGCCAGCTCGCAGCACTCAGTGTGGCCCATCAAACTAACCACAAACACCTCCGGATGACCTACTGTGTGCTCGGTACACGAGGCAGAGATGGGGGAGAGTAAGATATTCTTTCTGCCCTCAAGCATCTCTCCGTCTTAGCGGGAAACAGAATAGGTGTTGGATACATGAGATGGTTTCTCCCTCAGAGCTTCCAGAAGGAAACAATCGTACCAACACCTTGATTTTGGACTTCTGGCCTCCTGAACTTTGAGACAATAAATTTCTGTTGTTTTAAGCACCTACTTTATGGTAATTTGTTACCATAGGAAACTAATATATAGATAAACTCAGCAATGGCACAGCCTCATTTCCCAGTAGAAATCAGGGTCTGACATCCCACTGAGAAAAGGTTGGAATGTTTGCGATGCCAGGCACATGACAGCTTTGCATGCGTGGGCCCTGTGGAGGACCAGAGAAGGGGAAAAAAGGCTTCGATGTGAGGCTTCCAAGGGGACACCACATACAGAATTCAATGGCAAACAGCACATTGAAAATAAGTGCAACGTATATGGTAGGAAAATAAGGGTTAATTTCCTTATATGAAAAGCTGCTATCAAAAAATCAGTAAGGAAAAGATGTGAAGACCAGAGAGAAGGCTTGTGAAGACCAGAGAGAAGGCTTGTGAAGACCAGAGAGAAGGCTTATTTCAGGCCAGATGAAGTAAAGGTGGGCACTGCACAGCTTGCCGCATCAGCAGGGGAGATGCTGCAGCACAGAAATGGTTGCAAACCTGGAGAAAAGGGTGTTGTGAAATAGGAAAGCATCATCAATTGATGAATCAACACACAAGCATTTGTTGAAAACCTGTTTGGCTCCAGCACTGTGCTGTGTTTTGTGGGGAGCACGAGAACACCACGCTTTGCCCCAACCCCCCACCCCACCACGGAGGAGAAAAGACTGAGGGATAAGAAATAACAGGACAACAAACCCAAGGAGGAATGAATTCTTTGGCCTAGATTATATGAGTGGTTTCCAGTTCTGGCTGCACATTAGAATCCCTGGAGAGCTTTTTAAAAATACAGATGCCTACTGGAATGTTCATAGCAGCACTGCTTGTAAGAGCTCCAAACTGGAGACTATCCAAATGCACATCAACCGTAGTGTGGATAAATAATTATGGATTATTCAAATAATAGAGTACTGCTTAGCAATGAGAATGAAAGATCGACAACTACATGCAACAATGTGGATAAATCTCTTTAGTATAACGTTGAGTGAAAGGAACCAGATAAAAAAGTATTACGCTTAAGTGGACCATTGCAATGTAAGTTGCTAACGATAGAAAAAACCTAGTGTGGGGTACACTCGAACTCTCTGGACTGTCTATGCTTCTTTTTTTTTTTTTTTTTTTGCAAATCTGAACTGTTCCAAAATTTAGAAGTTTATTTAAATATAAAAGTCGTACTCTATGGTTCTGTTAATGTCAAATACAAAGACAAACAAAATTCATCCTAAGCTATTAGAAGTCAGGAAAGTGCTTACCCTAGGAAGAATGTGTCTGGAAGGTTACATGAGGGGACACTGGGTTGGTGGTAACGTCCTGTGTCTTGATCCGTGTGTTGGTTACATGGGCGTGTTCCACTGTGAATGTGTATCAAGCTAAATGCTCAGGTGCACTTTCTGTATGTAATATTTTATATCAATAAAATGTTAAAATCTATGACGATCCTACCTAGACTGATTAAATCAGATTTCTTAGAGGAGGGCCTGGGCGTTAGTATTCTTTGAAAGCCCCCTGGATTATTCTCATGTGCATCCAGGATGGAGAACCATTGCTATTTGTCCTGTGGGCAGTGAGAGGAGCCAGAAACCAGTACAGACTGGAGTTGTGGGTACAAACTTCGCAGAGAAGGCAGAACATGTATGGATTCTTAAAGGCTGGGAGGGATTGATGAGGCCAGTGGGGCTCCACTATAAATGAGAATTTCAAGCCCAGGAAACATTCAATTTCCAATTCTCATTTTTCTGTTTTTCTGGTGGTGGCTACACTTTTGCTTAGGAACTTGACTTCCCATCTTAAATGCTCTTGTCATGTGTTGACCCCTTAGGTTCGAGAGCTGTGAACAGGGTCTCACTGGGTTTCACGCAAATGGAATTAAAAAGCAATTAGTCTTGTGTACCTTAAACACTATAGTTTATCTAATTTGTACTCTCTTGTATTTCTGCTCAAGCCTCAGTAAGCCCTCAAGAAAGCATGCTTATAATAAATGACTGGAAAAACAAACCTCAGCATTTAGGTTGGATCACAGACGCACTTCCTATAGTGTTAGCAATCAACTGCTAAGACATAACACGTTTAAAGTGTACAAAATTGGGGAAGGGAGACTTCTTCGGGGCAAGGTTTGATGGATTCCTGGCTTATGCAGGAACTTATGTCTGAGTGTATGCCAATGCTGATGATTATTATTAGTCCAGACAGTCCAGTGGACTCTCTGATAAGTTTCTTACTTATAAGGGAGACAGGAACTGTATGGAATATTTACTAAGAGCATTTGTGAACTTACAGTGCCGTTCTGTTCTGATGGCCATTACTTCCTTGGACTCATTCTAGGTAATTAATGATGGTAACAGCCGGCCTTTATTGAGTGCTTACATCACGCCAGGCACTTTGCCAAGCCCTTTCCATAATCATCTCATTTAATCCTCCCTTCAATCTTATGAATCCCCCCTTGACAGATGAGAAATCTAATGCCCGGGGTTAATAATTTACCCAAGGTCCCCCCACCTCTCAGAAGCAGAGCCAGTTATGTCAAAGCAGTTGACTTCCAGACCATGCTTTTAACCATGGTGTGATACTGCCTACAGGTGTCCTGCAAAGTTGGGATGATGGAACCCTGTAACAATTTGTCCTTAAAGCCCTTCTCTCCCCTCCTTCCCACCTCACCATACGTCTCACGATTTGTCACCTTGCCCTTTCTTCTCCCTCTGACTTTCTTTTTCCCCCTCCTGGTACTTGCATTTATTCTGGAGAGCTGTTTCTCCTCCGCCCACTTCTCATCTCCAGAAGAGTGGATGATAAATTAAATCATGCTAAAACATTTGGGATTTGCTGAGTAATTTCTCTCAAGAGTGATTGCACTTGAAGAGCAACTCCACCAGGAGGACAGTGCTTACCATCCGTGAGTGCTTCTGAAACTAAGCGATGATGTAAGCTAGCCCAGGGGACAAAACCCGCAGCCTGCTGGCCAGATCCTGTTTAGGTAAATAAAGTTTTACGGGAACACAGCTGCGCTCCTTTGTGTATTTATTATCTGTGGCTGCTTTGGCGCTACAGTGGCAAGGTTAGGGTATTAGGACAGATGGTATGGACCACATACCAAGCCTAAAACATTCGCTCTGGGGGCCTTCTAGAGAAACTTTGCCCACCCCAGGGACACTATGGAAAGGCTCTACTGCAGAGCATGGCGCATAGGCGCTTTATAAATGGCAATTTCCTCTTCCGCAGGTTTCTGGTGTCTTCCTCTGGTGAATTCGGGGCAGGAGGAGTATTCTGAAATCACATCACATGGGTCACTGCTGCACCTGCCCATTCATGACAGGCATTGGAGGCCACAATCCTCGCTGAATATTCATCTGTACTTTGGCAAGTGAAAGAGTGACAAGCATCCTCACAGAAACAAAATGATGTATTATTCATTTTTCAGAGAGTGTTTCCTGGAGTGCAAGCAGCAGGAAAGCCCCAGCTGGGGTGGAAGCAGCCTGAGATCGGGAGCATCATCTCAGTGCCAGGACCAGTGAGCTGGACTGCAGGACTGATGCCTCAGCGCCACAGATAGAGAACAGTATGTGTCCTGATACCTGCTGCCTTACCAGATAAAAGAAGACAGTTATTTTCTCTTTCAGATTGTGTTTAAAATCTGAAAAGCTGAAATTAGTCTTGAAACACTTCAAGTTAACTGCTTGTCTGCTTCCTTATTATATATTTTTTTAAGGACCACTTTCCATCATGCAATCCTTGTTTTCCACTTGTTAGCGGCAAGGGTGGCCCGGGGTTGTTGTAGACAGTATCAAATGGCCAGGCTGCACAGATACTGCTTCTAGCTCCAGTCCAGGAAGGCATTAAATTCAATCTCCCAGTTTCTCCATGAATTCTAATTTCTTTAATTTGGGGAAGTGGTTTTTTTTTTTTTAACATCTTTATTGGAGTGTAATTGCTTTACAATGGTGTGTTAGTTTCTGCTGTATAACAAAGTGAATCAGCTATATGTATACATATATCCCCATATCTCCTCCCTCTTGCGTCTCCCTCCCACCCTCCCTATCCCACCCCTCTAGGTCATCACAAAGCACCGAGCTGATCTCCCTGTGCTATGCTGCTGCTTTCCACTAGCTATTTTACATTTGGTGGTTGTACATATGTCCATGCCACTCTCTCACTTTGTCCCAGCTTACCCTTCCCCCTCCCCATGTCCTCAAGTCCATTCTCTATGTCTGTGTCTTTATTCCTGTCCTGCCCCTAGGTTCTTCAGAACCTTTTTTTTTTTTTTTTAAGATTCCATATATATGTGTCAGCATACAGTATTTGTTTTTCTCTTTCTGACTGACTTCACTCTGTAGGACAGACTCTAGGTCCATCCACCTCACTACAAATAACTCAATTTCGTTTCGTTTTATGGCTGAGTAATATTCTATTATATATATGTGCCACATCTTCTTTATCCATTCATCTGTCGATGGACACTTAGGTTGCCTCCATGGAAGTGGGGTTTTTGTATTTGTGGACCATTGTCTCCAGGAGCTGTATTTCCCATTCTAGGGATACCCATGTACCTGGATCTAATACTTTCTCCTGGATAACTTAGAAGGTCTTACCTTCTTAATAGGTCACACATGATTAGATATTCTCCATCGTGCCTCTCAGCACTCTCAGTAAGACGTAGTCTCTGTGAGGTTGGTAGAGTGATGGAGATTGGAATTAATATGAAATTTACCCTATTGTCTTAGGCTGGCTTCCCCAGAAGCCCAGGGTTACTGGAGCAACATAATTCCAGGGAGCAGGAGTGAGGGCAGAGGGCAGTGAGGCAGGAGGGGTGAGGTGGGGATGGACTGTAGAGCCAGCCTCCCCTAAGTCACTTCATCTCATGAGGTCATTTTCTAAGAAGAGGTATAAATTGGATCTTGGGACAGTTGACCCTGAGGCGAGAGAGAGCAAAGAATTGATCCCCCAGCTTCTGTCTTCCCCACCAGTGCCTGCCTAAAAGGTTTACTCCATGGGTTCTTTTATTTATTTATTTATTTATTTATTTATTTATTTATTTATTTATTTATTTATTTTTGCTGTGTTGGGTCTTCGTTTCTGTGCAAGGGCTTTCTCTAGTTGTGGCAAGCGGGGGCCACTCATCATCGCAGTGCGCGGGCCTCTCACTGTTGTGGCTTCTCCCGTTGCAGAGCACAGGCTCCGGACGCGCAGGCTCAGCGGCCATGGCTCACAGGCTTAGTTGCTCCGCTGCACGTGGGATCTTCCCAGACCAGGGCTCGAACCCATGTCCCCTGCATTGGCAGGCAGATTCCCAACCACTGCGTCACCAGGGAAGCCCACTCCATGGGTTCTTAATGCTCCTGTGCATCCTGGCTGCATGCGTGGGCCCTGAGTAGGGTCCTGAGAAGTCCCAGGGCTCCTGGTCATGGGCGTAGCCACTTGGTCAGGCCCTGCCATGCCCCTTAGTGTCCCCGATTTCACTGCACACCCTGGCTTTCTAGGCAAGCACCACCTGTAGCTCTCTGCTTTCTTGGGTTGAGGAGCAGGCCCCGCCCACACACCAGAGAGTTAACATCCCAGAGAGCCTGAGAGTCGCTGGTGGCTAAATACGCTAGCATCCTTGTCCTTGCGTGAACCCATGAGGAAGCCTGTGCTGCATGTTATTCCAGAGGCTTCCAGTGGTCGAGCCTCAGTTATCACTGCAATCACCTGCTCATTACCACACCCTTTACTGGCTTTCTTCTCCTCCCATCTCACTCCCCGACTCCCCTTTCAGTGTTGCAAGGAGCATCTCTGTGTCCTTATCTCAGAGTCGGCTTCTAGGAGAACCCAGCAGAAGACCACAGAGTGGCGCTCAAGAAGGTGAGAGGCCCGGGACATGGGCACACGGCCGGTGCTGCTCTACTGCATCTGGGCGAGTGCTCCAGCTGCAGTGACAGCTGGGGCAGGAGTCGGGGAGGCCGAGAGGATCTGAGGTGGTGCAACAGGTGTCCAACGGGCTTGTGCCATCTGGCAAGATGGATTACAGTTCACTGATTTGAAGCAGGCCCTGGGTATTTACCGTGTGTAGAGACCGCACTGAGCACTGCCTGGGGATCAGTGCACTTAAGGCTCACCATTGGGAAGCAGGCCCTGATATCGTTGCCCACATTTTACGAATGAGAGAACAAGCTCAGAAGGATGAAGTAAACTGCTTAAGGTAACACAGCAAGAAAAGGGCAAAGACAGGACTTAAACCCGAGGCAATCTGCCTCCAGAGCCTGTCCCTGTTAACGGTTAAGGATGATGCATCTTAACCATTACTTTTTGCAGGTTTACCGTGACCCAATTTAATTTTAGGGGACAGAGCCATTCAGGCATCCTGTTCCATTGACCTCCTACCAGACTCAGTTCCTTAGTTGAGTGTGTGAGTGAGTGTGTGTGTGTGTGTGTGTGTGCACGCATTGGGTGGTGGGAGCATGGGAGCTGGGGGTTAAAATGTAGAGACCGCTTTCCCCACAGTGTTACCCAAAGAAATAACCTCCCACTCTTTGCAATCAAAGCAGAAGCTGGTCTGAGTCTTGTGTCTGGGTTTGGGTCCTTTTCCAAGACCAGAGGCTGTTTCTAAATTAGACTCTAACTTACTGGCCAGCAAATAGCACAAAACAAAACAACTTTTTTGATGATTTAAGTGTAAATAAGTCAGAGGCAGAGAGATTAACTTTCCCCTCAAATACACAGGGGTTAAAAAAAATTATAGTCTCCAGAGAGGCTGGCTCCTTGAGGACTGAGTTGTTGCCAAGTCAGCACATTCAGGAAAGAGTTTGTGACTCTCTGCAAACCCCAAGCGCCACTGGCTTCCTTGCCTTAGCTACTTGCGGAACCCAGGAGAAGTTCATCTTCCTAAATCCTCACTGTCTGTCAAAACCGAGAGCCCATTTCTGTGCAAATGATTCATTGTTATCATTTGTGCCACCTCTTCACAGACTCAGGGACTTTTCATTTTTTACATCAATTCCTGTGTAGTATTTCAACAAGTCTCTTTTTCTCCCCTGCCTCCCTCTTGTGCCTCCACCATCTCTCTGCCAACAGATTCAAAACAGGAGTTCACCGTAGGGCTTTCTTTGAGTCTAACCCTGAATCTCACTTTGCCTTTGGCCGTATATTTCTGACAGGTGCACAGCAGGCAAGAGAAATGACAGGATCATGCAGAATGCAAGCAAACATAGTACTGTGCATCATCCTATTTTCTGCTGGTGTCCCTTTGGGTTACCCTGAAATCACCTATTGGGACAATTTTTGTTCTTTTACTGAAACAAAGGGGTCACTGTGGACATCATTCATCCCCCAATTCCACGTTTAAGAACACAAGAATTAGAAAAGGATCAGAGTGATTTTGACTATCTATATTCCTTCCATTCCAAGGTTTGGGGTAATAATGTATCCCCCACTGTAGGGTGGCTACAGAAGTGACAGGGAGGGAAGTCCATCGAGGTGTCCCTGAATATTAGCCACAGAGGGTAGCGGGACGGCTTTTAGAAGGAGCACACCAGCTGATCGCTGTGAACACAGCACAAAGTGGACCAGCTTGCCTCAATTTACTCAATTGCAGGCAATTCTAGTTCCAAGGTGGGTGAAATGAACAACCTAGAGCCAGGAAAATAAACTTCTTCTCTTTGCCTCTTAAAACCAATGAATACGGTTTCCAAACCTGAGCCACTGGCACTTGCCAATTCCTTTGCATTTGGCGTGGGTTTTAATGGGCACCAGAGTGTAGTTGTCTCTCACAAGCTTTTTGCAGGGTATCCAGATGATGCCTCAGGAGAACTCCACTTGTAAAACCTATGGCGTCCCCACCTGCAACATTCCAGAGAGCTTGTCCACTCAGACGCTTTTGGTTCAGTGGCTCCTGGAAGACTGTTAGATCTGAGTGTGGAACAAATTCCAGGGACCATGCACATCAACTTGTCAAAGGTTCTGCTGGGTTGGTGGCATACTCTGGCATAGAATTGTGCCCATTTAATGGCCTGCATGCAGTTCATGAACTGCAGATTCTGAAGTGCAGCCTGCTCTGACACGGAGCGGCCCGCAGGGAAGCCATGGTAAAGTTGAACAGCAGATGGAAAACTCCACCGAACCTTTTATTGGCCATATGTCACTTCTGAGTGTTGGCCAACAAACTAAATTTGCAGCTAATATATAATGATTTAAACAGCAGAAAGAGCAGCTGCACTTTGATTTCTGATGCCTTTCCTCCAGGCTTCCCCAGCTCACTGGAGTTTCTTGAGCTACTTTCCTTAACCCTGCGTGATCGCTCTGAATCTTCACCAGGTGGCACCATCTTAGGAGCTATGCTGTTGGCTGCATCCAGCTTAGCTGGTGTATCCCTCTGCTCTTCTTTCCTTGCAGGCAGTTTTCTAACTTTTTTGTGATGATGATTATTTTTTAATTTCGTAAGAAAATGCTACAAAGCACAAGACTCAAGTATTTGTATACTTCTGCCTGCTTGGCCGTTTCTCTTCTTTTCTCAAGTCCCTCTGATTACAGGGCCCATTGCGTTCTCTTCTGGAGGGCCTAGGCTGGTCATCCGCTGAGGCTGCAGGGCTAGTCCTTGGAGTAGACTGTGGGTGGGGGCAGCTCGTTCTGATTTATGAGGACATGACCTGGGATGGAGCTTCTCTGGAAAAGTTCAGCTCTCTTACTGTCAGAATCATCTAGAAGGAAATGATGGATAGCAGGAACTAGGAGAACAGGCCATCTCTTGGCTCTTCAGTCTCACTGGCTCTTCTACCCCGTGCAGTGGAAGTGCCAAATCTCTACTCCCAGCCGTGGACATGCTAAGCTGGCTTAGTGCTTGAAGCCTCATGGAAGAAGAGGCTCCTTGTTATAAGTTGAGGGTTATACAGTCGTTTCTGGGGTCAGGGTGCTGGAAACTGACAGGAAAGGAGTGGGAGAACAATACCAATTTAAACTTGCATGACTGTCACCCACTAATCCAATCACTCCATTTAGGAATATAAGATTGCTGAAGCTGTACGACCATAAAATGGCTCCATAGTTGTCACTCTAATGAACTCCAACTCAGGTCTCTATATTAATTCCTGCAAAACTCAGCCACCTCCCTAATGTTATTCAAGAGACTTTGAATAGCACTGTGAATAAAAATTATAACAGACTATATCAAACTCAATGATTTCTATAACATCTGGAGCAAAGCACATTAAATGGGGAGTAAAATGCACATTCATCATGGGTGTTTGGATTTGTTTTCTATTTTTACAGAGAGAGGAAGTAAGAAATATCTTTCCTATAGGGATTTTTAGTTATCTGTTCCTGTGCTAAACTGGACACCTCACAGAAGAATTATAGCCTTGATTTCTGTGTTTATAGGTTATTCTCTTTTTAGGTCTGATTAAGACTTCGTCCTGTAGGAACTTCACTTTGGGGAATTTATTCTACAGAAAGACCTGCTGTGTGAAACAACATGTGTACATGGTTAACCATCCTAGCATTATTTATGGAAGTGGGAGATTGGAAAAAACCCAAATGTTCATAAATGGTGAAGAGATTAAATTATAATATATCCACACACTGGAATGCAGCTGTATAAAAGAATGAAGATACTCTGTATATACAGAGATGGAAAGAACTCCAGGACGCTTGTTAGGAAAAGTCAGATACAGAATACGGTGTACAAAATGAAACACATTTTAATCCATGTAATATTCGTATACGCATAAAGAAAGTTTAGAAGAATACATGAGAAACTAGGCTACTGGGAGAACAAGAACAGAGCTCATAGGAGGAAATAAACCACTCATTTATTTATTTATTTTAATTGAATATATTTGACATATAACATTGTGTAACTTTAAAGTGTACAAAATGTTGCTTTGATACATTACTATATTGTAATATGGTTGCCACTGTATCGATATTTATCACAATACATAATTATAGGACACTATGTTGTCTATATTCATTCTACAGTACATTAGATAACTATGGCTTATCTACTACTCCTTGCAAGTTTGTACCCTTAAGCAACATCAATTTTATCCCCCCGCTCTCCAGTAACCACCACTTTACTCTCTATTTTTCATGAGTTTGACTACTAGATTCTGCATCTAAGCGATACCATACAGTACTTGTCTTTCTCTAACTCACCTCACTTAGCATAATGTGCTCAGGGTTGAATTGGCAGGATATCCTCCTCTCTCATGGCTTAATAATGTTCCATTTTATATATATCTCACATCATTTTTTTTTTTTTTTTTTTTTGCGGTACGCAGGCCTCTCACTGCTGTGGCCTCTCCCGTTGCGGAGCACAGGCTCCGGACGTGCAGGCTCAGCAGCCATGGCTCACAGGCCTAGCAGCTCTGCGGCATGTGGGATCTTCCCGGACCGGGGCACGAACCCGTGTCCCCTGCATCGGCAGGCGGACTCTCAACCACTGTGCCACCAGGGAAGCCCAGAAGTATCTCTCTTTAATCATTACAATGGCATTATGAGGTAGGCACTATTATAATATTATCTCCATTTCACAGATAAGGAAATTGAGGCTCAGAGAGCTTAACTGACTTGCCTCAAGCCATATAACTCCTAGGTGATGGAGTCAAGATTTGAACCTCAGATGACTAGCCTCTAATACAAGCTTATGAGAGCACTTTGTGAAGGCAGGTACAGCAGTGCTTTCCTTCACCACTGTCTTCTCTTCTCTCTGACTCTCCTCTGGACTATTTCTTTCACTCTAGCTGCTCCTCATTTCCTGATTCCTTTGCTGGCTCTTCTTTCTTCTTCTCCTCAAACAAGATTGTCTCCAAGGTCCTGCCCTCATCTTCCTCTCTCTAGCTAATCCCACTTCCCAGAAGAGTTTTGACTCTCACCCTATGGGTTCACCTTCCAGACATTTATTTCCACTTGCTTGATGGACGTTTCCACCTGGACATCTTGCTGGACCCCAAGGGCCAGTATTTCCCAAACCATATATATCATCTTTCTGTTCACAATCTGATTCTTCTCCTTCTTATCCTTTTCTCAGAATACTATCCCCAACCCCGTCATTCCTTAAGCTCAAAACCTTAGAGAAGTCTTTGATTCTTTTTTTTCTCCCTGGCTTCCAGTTTCTAATAAGGAAAAAATTCTGCTGTTTTGACTTCGACTGCCTTCATATAACTCAGTCCTGCATTAAATCTTGCCTGGGGAGTGCTCTTTTACCTGACCATCCCACTTCCAGTTTTGTTCCTCTCCTAACTAGCTAACTATCTGACAAATGATCTTCCTATAGTATGACACCCAAAAGACCTATGTGAGGAAAACTTTCAAATGCTAATGAGAGACACACACACATAAAAAGACTTCATCAAAAGGAAATAGCTGTCCTTGGGAGGAGGAGGATGACAACCCATGGGCACCTCAAAACCATATTCACAAGAGTCTGGATTTGGAAAGAAAAGGACAATGTAAAATTTTACCTTCCTTTCTCAACCTGGTAATGCAGAGATCTTGGAGAGCTGACCCTAAAACATAGGTGTAGAGAGACCTTCAAGATGGCAGAGGAGTAAGATGTGGAGATCACCTTCCTCCCCAAAATACATCAGAAATACATCTACACGTGGAACAACTCCTACAGAACACCTACTGAATGCTGGCAGAAGACCTCAGACTTCTCAAAAGATACATTTTTTTCCTTTTTCTCTTTTTGTGAGTGTGTATGTGTATGCTTCTTTGTGTGATTTTGTCTGTATAGCTTTGCTTTTACCATTTGTCCTAGGGTTCTGTCTGTCCATATTTTTTGTTTGTTTTTTGTTTTAGTATAGTTTTTAGTGCTTGTTATCATTGGTGGATTTATTTTTTGGTTTGGTTGCTCTCTTCTTTCTTTTTTTAATTACTTTTAAATTTTTAATAATCTTTTTTTATTTTAATAACTTTCTTTTCTTTCTCTCTCTCTCTCTCTCTCTCTCTCTCTCTCTTTCTCTCTTTCTTTCTCCCTTTTCCTCTGAGCTGTGCGGCTGACAGGGTCTTGGTGCTCCGCCCGGGTGTCAGGCCTGAGCCTCTGAGGTGGGAGAGCTGAGTTCAGGACATAGGTCCACCAGAGACCTCCCGGCTCCATGTAATATCAAATGGCAAAAATCTCCCAGAGATCTCCATCTCAATGCTAAGACCCAGCTCCACTCAACGACCAGCAAGCTACAGTGCTGGACACCCTATGCCAAACAACTAGCAAGACAGGAACACAACCCCACCCATCAGCAGAGAGGCTGCCTAAAATCATAATAAGGTCACAGGTACCCCAAAACATACCACTGGGCGTGGCCCTGCCCACCAGAAAGACAAGGTCCAGCCTCATCCACCAGAACACAGGCACCAGTCCCCTCTACCAGGAAGCCTACACAACCCACTGAATCAACCTTACCCACTGGGGGCAGACACCAAAAACAACGGGAACTATGCACCTGCAGCCTTCGAAAAGGAGACCCCAAACACAGTAAGTTAAGCAAAATGAGAAGACAGAGAAACACACAGCAGATGAAGGAGCAAGATAAAAACCCACCAGACCAAACAAATGTAGAGGAAATAGGCAGTCTACCTGAAAAAGAGTTCAGAGTAATGATAGTAAAGATGATCCAAAATCTTGGAAATGGAATGGAGAAAATACAAGAAATGTTTGACAAGGACCTAGAAGAACTAAAGAGCAAACAAATAATGATGAAAACACAATAAATGAAATTAAAAATTCTCTAGAAAGAATAAATAGCAGAATAACTGAGGCAGAAGAACGGATAAGTGACCTGGAATATAAAATAGTGGAAATAACAGAATATACAGAATAGAATCAGAAATTGACCCCAATGCTTTTATAAGAATTTAGGATACGATCAAGTTGCATATTTTAATCAGTGAGAAAAATTTACAATTAAATAAATGGTATTGGGACAATCGGGTAACCATCCGGCAAATAATAAATCTGTATTTCTCCCAAGTTTTATGCCAAAATAAGTGCCAGATGGACTACCAACATGAAAATTAAACTACCAAGGTTCTAGGGAAAAATGGAAAAAAAATTAATAATCTTGGAATAGAGAAGAACTAAGCATGATAAAATTCAGGAGACATAAAAAATATTGATAAGTTTGACTCTAAAGATCAAACATTTCTGCAAGGTAGGAAACTCTACAAATCAAGTCAAAATACAAATCATAAACAGGGAAAAATATTTTAACAAACTTGTCAGATGAAGGGCTAAATTTGTTAAAATATGAACTACAAATCTATAAGAAAAAGATCAACACTCTAATAAAAAAAACTGGCAAACAACATGAACAAATCTATCACAAAAGGAAATACAAATGGTTCTAAGATAGTGGAAAAGATACCTAGGTTCCCTCACAATAAACAAATATAAGCAAAAACTGTATTTTTCACTTAATATCCAAAGTTTCTTAAAATGTATTTTTGACAACCTATTTTTGACAAGGTTGTAGGAAAACAGACATTTATACATTTTTGAGGTATGTAAATTGATACAACCTCTAAAGAGGGCAATCTCAGAATATTTATCAACATTTAAAATGTGCATATCCTTCCACACATCAACTCCATGTTTAGGAATTTCTCCTACAATTACATTTAAGCTTGTGGCTGGAGAAATATATAAGTATATTCACTGCAGCACGGAGCATAATAGCGTATTTTACCATCTCAAAAAAGAAATTAAAAAATAGTAAAGCATGGAGCCTGCCATGTTTACCGTCTACTTTAATCCCGTCATTGTTTTCCATCAGCTATTGAGATTCTTGTGATCTGGCTGCAGCCTACCTTTTCTCTCTTGTATCTTGCTTCTCTCTACACCCCTTACACTGGGCCAAATGAGCAAGCACATTGTTTGCCCTGCACACTCCCATCTCCGAACCTCTCTTTGGGCTGATCCTGTTTTCTGTTGCTTGACATGCACTGTTCCCAGCCTCTCCTCTCTTCCTCATCTATGTGAATCCTAATTATCCTTTATAACCCCACTCACGTGCTACCTTTTCCTGAAGATGTCCTTGGACCTTGGATCCTCTACAATACCCTATCCTTAGTTGAAAATTTCTACCTGCTCTGACTTTTTAATTTATTTGGCTTCTCATAAAATCGCTTTATTTAGATTCCAAACAAACCAAGGCAGAGAGAAGAGGTGACCTCAAGTTAATCCATCCACTCGCGAGCTGGGTCCCCAAGTCTCCGGCTCCAGCCAGCGGGAGCTGCAGACAGGGCCGGGGTCCGTGGCCCCCAGGCACCGCCTCCACGCCGCGCCTGCGCCCAGCACGCTGGGGGCCCGCAGGATGCGACGGCGGGCGGGGCGGGGCTTCCCTCCAAAGCAGAGAAAACCCAGGGCGGGACCTGGGGACCGGCCCAGGGCCGGCAGCGCACGCCTACCGGAGGTAGTCGAGGCGGCAGAGGCGCCCGAGAGCCCATACGTTCCAGCCGGCTGAGGTAGAATTTTGTAAGCTTGTTGGTGGGGACGCGCTGTCAGGACTCCTCGTGGCCCGAGTCGTCCTCATAGTCCCCGCCCCAGCTGCGGGCCTCGGCCTGGGCCTCGCCGCCCTGTAGTCATGCTGGCAGAAGAGGTCCGAGCCCTGGTCAGGCACCGGGCCTGGGTCTTCCCACAGCAGTGGGCCAGCGCGGTGGGACCTTCCCGCCGTCCCGCTCCGCGTCCGCCTTGGTCCCCAGGACCTGCCTCCGGTTCACGCCCACGTGCTCCCGGCCCTGCCTTCGCTCTCTTCCCGCTTTGTGTGCGTCACGGAAGCGTCCACGTTGGCAGGTGGAAACAGTGTTGGGTTCGCTGAGGAGGGAGGTGGTGCTCAGGAGGATGGTCCTAGTTCTGGGTGGGCTCCGCCGCTCTGAGGGCAGCTCCCCGCTCAGGGGGTAGGAGGTAGTCGAGCCGGGGATGGAGGATGGAGATGCACACGTCCGCAGCCTCGTAGACGTTGGGGCCCTGCATCTTGGTCAGGAACAGAAAGGCCGGCGGGAAGTAAGGGTAGTCGATGGCGATCTTGAGACGTGCCTTCAAGTAGCGGTCCTCGGAGTAGGTGTTGGGGGGCCCGAAGATGGCCACCTCCCAGTTCAGGTCGCCCTTGTCCACCAGGGTCATCTGAAGCCCTCCACCGGCTCCCCCAGCAGCAGCGCCTTGGGCGAGCTGGGCGCCAGCGGCAGGGGGGAGGGGCCACCTTCCTCCTCTAAGCCCCTGCCTGCTTCCCTGCTGACTTTTGACATGTGACCCTTTTGTCACAGCAAGTTGGGACCGGCTCTGGAACTGGATTGACAGGGATATTTTGACGTCCTCCCATTGATGCAACTGTTTTAATCTGGGGATACTTTGATACAACCTATGTAAGACAATGAATGTACATCCTCCCCCTCAAATGAAAACATTTTCTGTTTCTGATTATATAACATGCATGTACAGTTGACCCTTGAACAACGTGGGTTTGAACTGCGTGGGTCCACTTATACATGGATTTCTTTTTCAATAGCAACTACTACAGTACCACAGGAGTTGCAGTTGGTTGAATCTGAGAAATCAGAACCATGCATAGAGAGGAACCCTGGATAATGGAGGAGCCACGTATACAGAGTGCCCTACTGGGTTCTCTGTGCAGCGGGTCGGCACCCTTAACCCCCCGAATTGTTCAAGGGTCAACTGTACTTAGAAATGTGGAAAACCTTAGGACTCACTCCCGTGTGTGTGTGCTGTACATGTGTATAATGGAATAAAAGAAAAATAAATTTCCCGAAATAAATTACTGAGGCAAAGAATATGCATGTTTTAAAATATTAACATATGTTGCCAAACTGATCTCCCGAAAGATTCATGATTCATTCAACATTTATTGAGATCCTAGTGTGTGCCAAGTATTGTGTACTCTTTAGGGTACAACAGTGAGCAACACCAGGTGTGGTCCCCACCAAGTGTGGTCCCTGCCCTTGTGTACTCTGTGTAAGTATTACTAGGAGAAGACACATATACTGTTAGAAAGTACAGTCACGTGAATTCCTTCTAGTTGGGGAGTTCGAGGATGACTTCCTGGGGGAAGTGACATTTCAGATAAGGCCTGAAGCTCAAGTAGGAGATAACTAGACTAATAGGGGAGATAAGAGCGTTTTGGCCTCAGCCTGTGCAAATGTGGCTGCTGGGGGAGTTGAAGAAGGCTTGTTTGGCTGGAGTGGAAAGAGAGGGGAAGCACCGGGCAAAATGAGGCTGGAAAAATGGGTAGGGAGCATGCCACAGGTGGCTTCACAGGTCTTGTTAAAGACTTTATTGTTATTCCAACAGCAAGGAGAGATAAAAGCAATGATTGGGGATCCTCTGTGTTTTAAAAAGATAACTTTGGCTGAGTAGAAAGAACTGGTGAACAGAGGCAAGAATGAACAGAGGTTGATAAGTTAGGGGGCTATTATGGTTGTCCAAGTGACAAGTGATAACACCTTAAACTAGTTTGAAGTATAGATAATAATAAGAAATCAAGGCAGAAATATAGGAAAATGGATGCTTTTATGATTTTTACCAGTTAATACCAGTATTAGACTGAATATCATTGATCATTTTTGTCTTTGCCAATCCAAGGGGTGTGTGTAGAGTATAAATTATATATAATATGGATTGTAGATACAATTTATAATATGGATTATGTATACAACTTTCCTTTGGAAAGTAAGGTTGGACTTCTTTTCCTTTTTCATTGGCCATATTCATTTTTATTCATTTCTTTTTTGAGTTATCTGAACATATACTTTGTCCATTTTCTTCTTCTGTTCCAGGATCCAGTCGAGAATCCCACATTGCACTTAGTTATCATTTCCCCCTTGTTTCCTCTGGTCAATGACAGTTTCTCAGGTGTATATTTTTATTAATCATTTGAATAAACCATTGTTACACTGATGCAGGGCAGATCTTGGTAAGAATTTAAGTGCATAATCAAGGCAAACTTAAACCAACTTAAAAGAAAGCAGATGACAATCTGTGATATATGTTGCGAATATTTTTCCAGTTTTTTTTAACTTGGTTTGTGTGTTTGTGTATATGTCTGTTTATGTGTGAAATCATAGTCAAATCAATTAATCTTTTCCTTTATTATTTCTGCCTTTGGTATAATGCTTAAAAGTCCCTCCATCCCAACAGATAGAACTATTTCTGTGAGTTATCTTCTGTTACTTTTACAACCGTATATTGTCAAGTTATATCAAATAAGATGCAAAACATACATCCTAATCCTATTCCTTATTCTCTCCAGCCTCAACTTCACTAGGTGGGGCAATAAAAATCAGTACTTAGGTGGCATTTATGATATAAAATCAGCAATGTCAAAATGAAGATGTCATAATGTCTTGCTCTGCTCTGAATTTCTTTGTTGCACCTAACTTGGGTCCTGGCCAAAGCCTTACCCATGTCAATTCTATTCTTTAATTGTCTTACCAGTCCTACCAGATCATGAGTTCCTTGAGGGCAGGAACCACATTTATCTCATTTTGTGTAATACATCTGTGATTGGGCCCTCCTTAGCAGACTCTACCAACATAGCATTTTAGTGCATCTATTTCCATGAAGAAAACAGAAACTCGAAACACATTGATGAAACTGTAGATTTTCTCAACAGTTTTGTGAGGTATTTATTGGAAGTAAGGTCCATCGTAAATCATACAGCAGGACAATCAAATTTCTACACCAGGCAGTATTTCTCTCCCCTTGCTCTACAACTTCTCTCTAGTGAGAGTAAAAAGTCTAGTCAGGGGGCTTCCCTGGCGGCGCAGTGGTTGAGAGTCCGCCTGCCAATGCAGGGGACACGGGTTCGTGCCCCGGTCTGGGAGGATCCCGCGTGCCGTGGAGCGGCTGGGCCCATGAGCCATGGCCGCTGGGCCTGCGCGTCTGGAGCCTGTGCTCCGCAGCGGGAGAGGCCACAACAGTGAGAGGCCCGGGTACCGCAAAAAACAAAAAAAACCCAAAAAAAACCCAAAGTCTAGTCAGCAAAATAAAGCTCTCCAAGTTAGCCTAATAAGCACCACATATTTAACCAAATCTCTTGGTGATAATCTGACCTCTAGAAAAGTCATTTTGTCTCTCTTAGCCTCAGTTTTCTCATCTGAAAAATATAAGGAAAATAATGAAAGATAATGTGGGTAGAGCAACCAGTACAGTACTGGGCACCTAGTAGGTGCCCCTGTTGTTCGTCTTAGGAGAAGCTAAGGCTGTTTCCAGCTGTCAGGACACCTGAGGCTTCACATTCTCTTAGGCCATTGGAGGGGGATGCCTCGAGCAGCAGGGACAGCAGGAGCCTCGCTTTTCCTGATTCTTTGCTGCATCAAAGTTCTCAGCACTTAGATTTCTTGCCTATTTTGATGCCCATATGATGGCTCCCTGGTATCTCTTTGAATGCCTCAGCCCATGAGTTATAGCGTCTGCTGACCTCTCTGCAGGGTAGGACAATGGGCTAGCAACAGCTGTGGGAACCACGGTAAAGAGCCAGCAGAATCAAAGCTGCAGCTGGGTTAATGACACTGTGGCATTGGGGTAGCTGTCTTGAGGACTGTCAAAATAGGAAGAAAAGGAAGAAAAGAAATCCAAGCCCCAGAACAAAGACAGATGTTGTGACTTAGGAAAAGAGCATAAAGGGATAACAGTTTAGAAATTTGTTTTCCTAACAGCAAGTAGATACTTAATTGTGTTAAAATAAATCGAAAGACCTTTTATATTTACATCAAAATTAACCAAAAAAAGGCAGATAAATGAAAATCTAGTTTTTTCTACTCCTCCATTTCCCCTTTTCTTTCTTCATTTTCCTCTCTTCCTCCAATACAATAAAACGTTCCTCCTCTTAATTATTCCACAGGGCTCAGGTAGGCTGGAATCAGTGCTATGGTAGATGTAATCCGTAAATGGGAATCTTGGAAATTTCACCTCCCCCCAACTTCTGCTTCTAAGTGTACTTGAATCTGACTGAGGCAGAAACCTCTATTAATATAAATGTGAGTTTAGTGCACTAAACTCACAGTTAGGAGCCCATTCTGGGGACAAGTTGGGTTTAAAATCCAGTCTCTGCTCCCCTTGCCAAGACTCTGCCTGCCCAGAGAGGGTGAATTGCTGAGGCCTTGGTAATGGGCCTGAACAAAGGCCCTCCTGGAACTGGGGCAGAGATGAAGAAAAAGGGAGACATTTTTGAGAGACTGGGACCTGAAAGCCCCATGATGTGACCATGCTTGCAGAATGGTCAAGAGTGCCCAAAAGACAGGAGAAGTCTGCAGTAGGCAATACAGTCTAGGAGAGTAGAGAGGAGGCTGAGAGTCTAGTGGGGAGAGGAATCCAGGGAGAAATCTTCAGGAGGCCGGGGAGGAGCCCTTCTCTGAATGTCAGGGTGACTTGGAGCGCAGCCTGTCCTCAATGCAATGATAAGACACAGAGAAGCCAGACATGGAGGATGGTGCATCCCACCAGCCACACAGTGATGACAGATATTATGTTTTGGCTGGGGTGGAGTGGAGGGCCAGGCTCTGGGGCTGGGGACAGGGAACAGGTGGAAAGAGGGTGGGGATAATAGTAGAACACGAGAATGAAACAGACTCCAAGCCTATGCTTTTAGGTCCTGGATAGCTGTGATTTATCTACTTTTATGTAGTTGAATAGAGTTTGTCCTTTGAGAGTGTACACCCTGTAGTAAAGTGGATTTGCTTTGTGCCTTACTGAGCCTGACTGCCTGGCCTCAGGTTGTACTGCAAGGTCCTAAGGTGGAGAGATGCTGAAGAGAAGTGATGGGGAAAGTGGAAGGCCCAAGGTGGTGTTCAGAATAAGAAAGACCTTCTACTTGGAATACCCTAGACCTGCTTTGTCTTAGAGGGTGAGATGGATTATGGTCTGCAAGACTAGGGCAGGAAACATGAAAAAAAAAATTTTTTTAAGTGACAGCAGAGAGTGAGGCTGCAAAGAGATGGGTAAATCCTAGACTGACTTAGGTGTCTTCAAAAGGGGAGTAACTACGTTCCTGGATGTCCAAAGAGAAGGTTGGGGGCAAAGTAAAAAAGAAAGAAAGAAAGAAAATAAACTGTTTCCCCAAATACATTCAGATGTGTAGGACCTGGGAAAAGTGGGAGAGATTCTGTTTGGAGAATCCAGGGCAGCAGATGGGTAACTTAGGGTGAAAATACCATGGAGATGAGGTTTTTGACGTGGGAGTGGGAAGGAACATTGTCTGTAACGTTGTCTGTGCTCAGAGCTCAGCCAGAAAGGCATGCTTTAGTCACATGGGACACAAGGAGCAGCCAGCGAAGTAGGGTCACTCTACAAACTGACCTCCACACCTGGCTGAGCCAAGCATGATGTGGGACTTGGTGAAACCCCTGTGTGGCTGTCAGTCCAGAGCCTGCACCCTGGACTCTCCCAACATGTGCTAAGGAGGTTTTCACGCGAGCTCTGTGATCTGAGGGCCCACGTGGGGCTTAAATTATCTGAGAAGGATGTAGAGCTGGACAGTAATCCTGTTTTACCACCTGGTTTGGAGGCTGAGGAAGACAAGGGGAAAGATGCAAGGAGTTTTGTCATGGAGTGAAAACACACTGGGTTGGATGGATGAGTCAGATGGTGGCTAGCCCTTCCACAGGCAGCTGATCTTGTTTACTCAATGGGCCCCTTGGTTTTGAAGCTTCTTTTCAGTTCTCTGAGACTGAGGCAGACCTCACCCTCACTCCCCTTTACTTAATACCCTCAGCCCGGTCTTCTTGAAGTGCCAGAGGCTTGTCCATATTAATGTCATCCCAACAGAGGTGCCCCAGTCACCCTGCACAGAAAGCCAGTCTCCAGACTTCAGGGCCTGATGCGCCAACCCTGTGTGTCGGCTCTACACGCCACAGAATGCCCCTTTGTCATGGCCACTGCTATCAGTGTTAGCACACACTACCCAGAATCATTTTCTTATTTAGCAGATGAGAAGTTCAGAGTTCAGGAAAGGTCAGTGGCCTGCCCAAGGTCATAGAGCTGGGGGTCAAACCAGACTGTGTTTTTCCTACTCTACCTTATTCCCCCCAATTAAGTCCTCTACACTCACTCCTTAAGTTGTTCTCATTTCCTCAAACTCCCTAATTGTCATTTCACAAAACAGCATTCTGTTCCTCGTAGCTAACTCTAACACCTCCACAGAAATACTGGTCACTGGAACAGACACACTCACAGAAACTCACCCTTGGGAAACATTGTCAAATGCAGATTTGGGCCAGAAAAGAAAATCAGACTAAATTATATTCTTATGTTTCTTTAATTCTACCATAAAACCAAAAACCTCCAATGAACCAGAAAATCTCTCCACAAAAATCATTAAGTTAAAAATAAACTTTAAAAATTAAATGGCAGTCAACAAGAATAATAGAAAATGTAAAACCTTCAGACTACAGCAGTAATTATCTTATTGATTTGAAGGCTAAATGGGAAGAAGGGGAACTTGGGGATAGGCTATGACTAATGATTGCTGCCCTTTGGCTGGAAACTTCAAGGCATGATGGGTGATTAAGTTTTAGGATCCCAGGTGGAGGCTACTGTCTCCCCACCTCCACCATGAAGAAGTTTATTCAACAGAGCAGTTTTGCGAGCAGTTCTAATGTGGCTATACAATCAAATAACAGGTCTTTGTAAACTGTGATAAGCATTACAAAGGCAGGTGGTACCTTATAAGGTCCTGTAGTACCTTGGATCTGGACCACTGTTATATCCTCAGAGGGCCTGGACTTCTTAAACATTTGCTGAACAAATGAGTCAAATAGTCTACAGATAATACCTTTCTGATATTACTCCTTCTGATTATATGCAAAGATTTGGATGTGGGGTGGGGACAGGGAAGATACTCATTTACCATCTATTTGCAACCTAAAAACTGCCCTAATCAACGACTGTGGATTCTTACCCTGCTTGGAAGGATCCTATAGAAAAGGAGTCCTTTTACTGAGAAGGAGGTTGGAGAAGATGGCATTGCCAAGATTGTAGAATGTGGACTCATCAGGGTTCTCCTCGTGACACCACGTGATTTGCCCTTTACCTTGCTCATTGCCACCCTCCTCTGTAGCCTGGCTGGGCTCTCTCAGGACGTTCATTTCAGCCCCTGGAAACTCTGACATCACTTGATTTCTATGATCCAGTCCTTGGAGTTTTCCTTTCCAAAACATAAATAAATCCACAGAAAGTACACTGAAGGAGTTTTTTAGGTTTCTCTTGAGGATAAACTCCATTCACTCATTTATTCAATAGATATTATTGATGACTTACCAGGTGCCAGGCCCACTGCTATTACTGAAGATCCAGCCCTGAACAATACATACTAGTGCCTCTTCTTAGGGATCTTGAATGTTAGTGACTGGGAGAAGGGCCCCAGTGAAGTGGGCTCTGCCGTGACTGGGTTCCACCTCCCATCCCATCCCAGGGCAGGTTTTGCAATAGGAAAGGGAACAGTAGCATGTCTGCTAACTTTGGATAAGTAACAGAGGTGACATCAACAACCTCACTCTCAGCAAATTTAGGCTAGTTCACCTTGTTTTTATATGGTCTTTAGGATTCTTTACATTCTGATTAGCCAGAGGACTGGGCTGCAGGTGCAGGTGGCCATGTAGGGTAGAAGGAGCTGCTCCCAGCCATGACCGCCTCCCAGCCTGTTCCTGCACCACCCTTGCACCTTTTCCCTGTCTCTTGGTAGGAGCTGTGCAGCATAAGTTGAGTCTGATATTCACTGAAACTGTTTGGGTTGAGACTAAGGGACAACATTTGCTATCTTATCCTCAAACTGTGCTCTGGTGTGAACCTTTTCTTCTCTCTGTGGAGCCGAGTAGTATAAAACCTATTAAGCTCCAGGTCTCAGCTGTGCACTTGGGACTCTTTTTTTTTTTTTTTTTTTTTTGCGATATGCGGGCCTCTCACTGTTGTGGCCTCTCCCGCTGCAGAGCACAGGCTCCGGACGCCCAGGCTCAGCGGCCATGGCCCACGGGCCCAGCCGCTTCACGGCATATGGGATCTTCCCGGACCGGGGCACGAACCCGTGTCCCCTGCATCGGCAGGCGGATTCTCAACCACTGCGCCACCAGGGAAGCTCTGCACTTGGGACTCTTAAGGACTCCTTCTAGGGTCATGGTAGAGCAAGGCTTTACTCTGCAGCAGGAGCTCTGTGAGGATGCTCGGCCTCATGGAGCAGTGAGCTCTTGCTACCCCTGCCTTGGGCTCCTGCAAAGAGCTTGTGGGGAAGGTGGGGCACACCCCTGCCCCGCCACCAAGGCTCCTTGCCTTCTTGGGCTGTAGGAATGTGTATAGTGAGGTACTACCCAACCCTCCAAAAAGCTCTGATGAAAGGAGCTGACAAGTCAGTGTTTGGGTTTCCCTCAGGGATCTGTGTGATGGAGTATTTCACCCAAACCCTGGGATGACTCCAGCTAAGTTGTCAGTTTCATTTTGGGGAGTCCTTGAACAGTTCTGACCTGGTCATTAGAGCCTGTCTGGGAAGGTAGCTCCATATCCTATCTATTCCCAGGGAGCTTGAGTCATTTGTTCAAAGATTTGGGACTGTTTCCTCAACTGTTAAAATAAATTAACCACAGGAACTTCTTGAAGCTACCTAAATCCATTCTTGAACAAGGTGAGGTTATAAATACAGAAAATAATCAAAATAAAGAATTGGTGGTTGGTGGTAGGGGACCATGGAGAGAATGAAAAATTTCCATAAGACATGCCTTTGCCGTAACAAGAATTTACCTTGTAGGGCTCTGTCCATTTCACCCTGTTCTGTTGCCTGATGATGTACACAGCTCCTTCTCAATAGCTTGAATTCTGCCTTCCTCTTTCCCTTTTCCCACCCCTACCTTGAAGTGGGGAAGCAAACAACCAAAACACAAAAGGAACAATGCCCCAAACTACAAAATATTAATGGCATATTTACTCCAAATGAAATTTTAAAGAGGCACTTTAAATGCAGCAAAGACCTAAGCACTAACATCAATGTTCCTGTAAGCAGAAAATAAAATCTGCAAATAAAGTTTCAGTGGAAGGTGTATCATTTTATTTCATTAATATTCATATTCCAAACTCATATACGCAGTGACAGAGAATTTCATGAGATAATTTTGCTCCTAGGAAACAAACAACAGCCTCAGATCAGCCTAATAAACATTTAAAACATCATCCACACCAGGCACAGGTGTTCTCCAATTGCCGCCTGTACTGATGTTTAGTGGGCTAGAGCTCTAAGCAGCATCATAACTGGTGCTCTGGTTTTGCATCCCACATGCTGCTGGAATGAGATGGGCTGATTTGTCCTGCCTCTTTGTTGGAGGCTACAGGGTCTCCAGGATCTTCCTAGTAATATATGTATTCTGGCTTTCCATATTTGTGGTCAGAATGACACTTCTCCCAGCCTCCCCTGACTGATCAAGGACAGGCTAACTCTGAAGAAAGGTGCTTTTGAGAGTCTTCCGGCCTCTGACTCACAGCCAAGCCCTGCTGAGGTCTTTAAACCTGGACTCCAGTGACCTGCTTTGTGCAGGTGCAAGGTGGTGAGATAATGTACATACCACACCCAGAACCAGGAGAGTTTGATTTTTTGATAAACTGACCTGGCCTTAGAGAGGATCTACTGGACTATAGGAAATGATGGTCTTTGCTGCTTATAAAGAAGGGATATACTCACTGCGTTATTCAGCCTTCACAGTAGTGTTCCTGTTTTGCCCCCGAGGAATCCAGAAGTGACTTTTCCACTCTGCAGGCTCTGAACACTGGACTTTTGTTCCCAAGTTCAGTGTTGTTCTCCTCATGCCAAAGCTGCTCTAAAAATAAACTGAGGAGCATTATGAATTCCCAAGGGAATTTCATCCACATTTAAATTCCTTACAGTCATGTGGGAAGGAAGGCCAACAGAAGAGAACATTCAGATTAGAGACACAGGGAAGAAACCTGAGGGAAAACCAAGGACTTCAGCAGAATGCATTCGAATGGGAAGGGATCCTAAAGACACTCGGGGTGGGGCGGGGGGGAACCACCCAAATTGCAGCCGAGAAAACTGGAGAAGTGTCTGACCCAGGTAAGTAAGCTTTGGTTTAATCTCTAGATTCTGGTTGCTTAATTCCCAGACTGTTTGCTGTCAGGTCTGCACAATTAATTGGCCTACGGAGATAAGGAACCTGTTTAGATGAACATCGGAAAGAAAAAAATAGCACATTCTCTGGTGGAAGTGTCAGTTTTTCTTAGCTGACAGGCAGGGTAGGTAGGACAAAGAGGAAATGCCTGAGGGTTCCACCACATTCCACGTAACGGGACAGATCCCTCTGACTTCCCGGAGCCTGGGTCCACTCACCTCTCCCCACTGGGTTGAGTGAGAGTAAGGAGGAGGTGAACTGAGGTGAAGAGAGTGAGAGCGCCGTGAACCCAGAAGGCACTGCAAGGGGAGGGCATAACTTCCTTATAGGTCAGGGGACTCATCTTCACCCTCAAGGAGCAGAATGACAGAGTGCTTCAGAGCACAGGCATCTGAGACAGATTTTCTGGGGTCACATCTGCTGCTGCTGCTCTAACTTGGGCAAAGGCCTTAACCTCTCTGTGCCTCAGTTTCCTTTCCTGTAAAATGGGAATAATAAAGCTGATGTGCACGTGATCAAATGAGTAACCTTTGTTTACAGCAGTGCTTGGCACATAGTCAGTGTCATAGTTATTATTATGATTACAGCTACTGCTATATTTTCTGTGACAGCCTCCAACCAGGTTTCATTTATCCAGACTCTTCTGTTTCAATAGCTCCTTGCTGTTTATGGTTCCTGGACCCAACTGCCAATCTACAGAGTCAGAATCTCAGTGGTAGGAGACTAGGAATCTGTATTTTAATCAATGTCCCAGGCAAGTCTGGAAAATACTGGTCTGCTGAGCAAATGGCTCATCTGGGCCCTGGAGCCAATTTAGGATCAAGCTTCCATCACTTAGGCCCACCTTGCCTCTCCTCAGCTACTCTGCCCACTGGCTGCGTCTTCCTCTGGGACCATGAAGCGTTCTATTTTCTCATCCTCGTGTGAGGAATTGCTATTCTCCTCCAAGTACACATGGACGTTCCTGCATCCTGGCTGTGCTCAGCTATCCCCACTGCCTGAAAAACTCCCATTGCCACTCCTATTGCCAAGCCTTCCCCAGTTGTCACTTGCCAGTGTTAAGCATTTTTTCTTCTCTGCCTCTTCCCCTGGTCCAGCAGAAGTCCTCATGCAGCAGAGCCAGCAGTGGTTGTCTCCTCCAGAGACCTGTCTCCCAGCTCATCTACAATCCCTTCTAAGCTGGAAATTGGATCATGAGAAACTAAGGAGCCGTGACCCTGTGTTACCAGCTGCTGGCTCTTCACCCAGTGATGGTGGGGTACAGGTGAGATTCTCTTCTTCTCTCAGGAGTCAGATCCTGCACTTATTCTTACACTCGCTGGTACTGGGCCTGCATCACATGGCAAACCCTTGGTCCCTCCACACCCTGTTTAAGCCCTTTTCCTTGTGTTTGGCCCAGTTTCCCAGAACTGCTCTGTTGCCACTTTGCTCTGTCCACCATCACTGCCCACACAGGATGTGGGTGCCCTCCCCACTGCCCTTGCTCAGCCCAGTGTAACCACCACCTCGGTCTGGCCTGCCCTGATCTGGACTGCTGAGTGCAGCCCTCCTTTCCAAGCACTGTGGCCTCGCTGCCAGTGGGAGAGAATTCTGAGTCCTGGATTGTGACGCCCACCATGATAAGGAGGTCAGAGAGAGGGCTTGGGACTGCAGCCCAGCCCCAAATGGCAGACCTCCCTGGAGATACAGGAGCTATAGCCAAGGGGCAGCCGATGGGCAGGCATTCCTGGTGTGTCGGCTGCTGCCTTTGCCACTCTCTGGAGCTAATCACATGCTCTTTTAGGTCTGTTGTTTGACCTGCTTTGTTATCAGGTCCTGTTCCCCTCCTCCCAGCCCTCCCTTTACTCTGTCCTCAGACACAAAGGGGGTGAGAGTGGAGAACCTGGCAGTGGGGTGGGGAGAGATGCACTTTGGGGTGGGTCTTCAGTACCCCATCATGGTGTAGGGAAGCCCTCAAGGCTTGGAGCCACAGCTGGGAAAGGTTCTCTATCTTCCCACATTGTCATTTCTCTGAGGGCAGTGAGAAGGTGCTAGTGGTGGTGCTATATCCCAGCACTATTTATTAACTCCTTTTTGTACAGATTCTATTCCTTCTCCAATAGTCAAAGCTGACTGTTTGCAAGAACAGATACATGACTTACCCTTTAATTTATTCTTTCATTCAGCAGATATTCACTGAGAACTCACTGCCTGGGTCCTTGGGGTAGAGGTGTGGGAAGAAGGCTTGTGCAGTAGGTGAGACAAACCTGTGGCTGACACAGTGCCTGGGGTTGAGTAGCCTCGGAGAATGGCACTTAGATGGAATCAGGCAACCCTGATGAAGGTGCTATGAATAAAATTTGAAAGGATCAGAAGATCTTTCTCAGCTGCAGTGTCTGGGGGAGGTGTCATGGTAGAAGTAGCACTTGGATTGGACTTGAAAGACAGTGGGTATGTGTAACCAGACAGGTGAGGTGAACACCCCAGGTGGATGAATCAGCCTGAGGAGATATATGGAGATTGAAAGGTTCTGGTATGCTTGGGAAGTGAATAATGTTTAGCTTGGCAAAAAACCTCGGGTTTCTTAAGGGAAATAGTGAGTGAAAAGTCTAGAAAAGTTGGCCACATCAAGCCTATGGAAGACCTTAGAGCCAAGAGTAGGGGTTCTGACTTGATTTGGTCAGATATTCTCTCAGAGATAAATGAATGACAGTGACAACAAATTAGGCTTTAAGAAGCCGAGTCTTGCCTTCTAGACCAGGAGGACCATCAGCAAAACAGCTTGGGAGGAAAAGGGTGACGGCAATGTGAATAGAAAGGAAAAGAGATACTGAGAGTGGTCCTAAGGGAGACTGAGCAAGATTTGGCGGGGATCAAAGAGAGCTGAGGGACCAGGAAACCATGTGCTTCTATATAGATTCCAGTTGGCCAGAAAGCTTCTGAGATGAATATTCACAAACATTTTCTAGTGCTTACCACGTGTCTTGTGTGAGAATAAGCAATATAGGAACAATGAAGGTGAACAAAACATAGTCCTTATTCCAATTGAAAAGAGGACTTAGAGGAGAGGCCAGGTCGGCCTATACTGTTTTCTTTGGAAAGAAAGTCAGAGATGATTGAATGTTTTCTTTAGTATCTTCTGTGAAGTGTGGATGAGGGGAAAGGGATCCAGGTCCACTACTTCCCTATATAGTTCAGTGATTTTGTTTGGCTGTGTTTCATTCAGTAGCTATTTCCTTTGACTCTAACATGGGATCTATATTGAGTCACAATGTTGAGAACTCCCCTAGGGTCTCCTAGTTTTAGAGGATGATCAGAGGAGCACACACAGAACTACAGGGCTGGAGTAAGGAAGAAGACACAAGCGATTAGTATGGGATTGAAAGGCAGGTCTTATGCCTCAGTTAGGGAAAGGAGCTGAGGGGAATCTTTGTGGGAGAAATGACATTTAAGCCAGACTTAGGATGGAGTAGGAATTCAATAGGCAGACATAGGGGAAGTGAGAGTGGCTTTCCTGGTGAGAGACTCATGGAGACCAAGGGCAGGGAGACAGAGAACATGGGGCACGTTTGGGGAATGTTACATTGTCTTGTTCAAAAAGCTTATAGGCTGAGCATAGCTTTTTATTTTATTTTATTTTATTTTATTTTTTTGCGGTATGCGGGCCTCTCACTGCCACGGCCTCTCCCACTGCGGAGCACAGGCTCCGGACGCGCAGGCCCAGCGGCCGTGGCCCACGGGCCCAGCCGCTCCGCGGCATGCGGGATCCTCCCAGATCGGGGCACTAACCCACATCCCCTGCATCGGCAGGCGGACTCTCAACCACTGCGCCACCAGGGAAGCCCTGAGCATAGCTTTGTTTATACTAGGATTTTGTCTTGTTTTGTTCTGATAATGAAGTCAAGAATAACAGTTGGAGATCCAAGTAAGTGGTTTAGAAGTTGTGGTTTAGTTGTTTCCAGTTATACAACGTGCTGGGCTTCTTGTTGCCCTAGAAGACATCCTTGTTTGTTAGCCAGCTGTCAAGAGTTCTTTGATTAGGTGATTTCTCCATTCCAGCCCAGAGGTATGTCTGTGGAGCTTTTATTTTTGGAATTAATGTATCTTTGAGAAGGAGACTCTGATTACTCACTATCCAAGGGGTGGAAATCATGCTGCTTTCAAGTCTGTTTAGTGTGGGTAACAGGACATGTATGGAAATCACCAAGTTGCGTAAACATATTCAGGGAAACTGAAATGCTCAAGGCCAGGACCAGGCTGAAATTGGTCTTTAATACTCTCTTATTTCATCATTCTGGATCTTCCTTCTCTCTCTGAGTTGCTGATTCATCAAAGAGCAACTAGAAATATTATGACAACGGTATCTTTCTCATTCTAAGTAAGAGGACAAGAAGGACCACCCAAGGGTAAGAGGCATAATTAACCAACTTAAATAATCAGCAACAAATTGTCACTAATTCTTAACTATGTTCTTTTGGTAACATTATGTGCTAGTATGACTAAAGTAAACACAAGAGTAGATTTTTTGTCTTTTTGGCAGGGCCTGGTAGGGGGATGGTGTTTGGAGTTGGGGATTTGCTTGCCAAAACAGAAAGGATTCTAATAAATCCATTAGAACCAAATCCTAGACATGTCTTCAAGCGTGAAAAATTGAACCTGGTACCTGATTGTATTGCTTTCCTAGGGCAATGGGAAACAATACAATGTTTTGATGTACCCAAAACAACAGAAATACAATGTTTTGATGTACCCAAAACAACAACCTGGTACCTGATTGTATTGCTTTCCTAGGGCAATGGGAAACAATACAATGTTTTGATGTACCCAAAACAACAGAAATGAATATTCTCACAGTTTTGGAGATCAAAAGTTTGAAATCAAGGTGTTTCCAGGGCTGCATTCCCTCTGAAGTCTCTCAGGGAGCACCCTTCCTTGCCTCTTCCAGCTTCTGGTGGCTCCAGGTGTTGCATAGCTCGATGCTGCAAACTCTAATCTCTGCCTCCAGCTTCACATGGCTTTCTTCTCTGTATGTCTCTTTGTCTGAAATCTCACTCTGTGTTTCTCTTATAAGGCCATCTATCATTGGATTTGGGGCCCACCCTAAGTCTAGGATGATCTCTGAGATCCTTAGCTTAATTCCACCTGCAAAGACCATTTCCCAAATAAGGCTGCATTCACAGGTTCCAGGGATTAAGAAATAGACATATCTCTTTGGGGGCCATCATTCATCCTATGACACTGAAAATGCATTCTCTGCTGGCAGAAGAATGTGCCCCTGGATGTTCAACAAATGCTTGTTGATGGCTGTGGTTAGGACAGCCGAGCAGGGTTGGACTGGATTCAGTGCAAGAAGAATTGAAGTTGTAGCCAGTCTAAGTAAACTGCACTTGGAACAAAAGGAGTCATGTGATTTACGTATGGACAGATATTAGAAATTCATTTTACTAACCGAGTGTATTCTGGAACCATATCAACTTTCCTGATAGACTCCAAGGCTGAGAATTAGAGATCTTCCAAAGAAAGTCATTTACATGGTACATTTTGTCATTCAGAAGATATGTTGTTGTTTCTTGATTTTTTTCTTCTCTTTTAAAAATAGAAAACTTTGAGTTGATCCAGTTGGACATCTGAACCTCTGAGAGCTCTGAAACACTGAAATGTTATGGAATAAAGAAGTACATTTTAAAGAAAGTCTCCCTTAAATAAATGGAAGGCAGCCCAGTAATTGCACACATCTAAGAAATTTTCAAGTGTAATTAATGATACCCCATAAGGATCAGAGTTCCTTGTTTTTCGTATGGACGTACTAAGATGTAGAGAAGCCAGGGCCATAAATGCAAAGTCAGCTCCCTAAACAATAACTGCAAAGTTCCTTTTCTCTTCTACTAGCTGAGAAACATAACCACATACATATGCCTGCCACTGTCCCCCAGTGCTTTGCGATGGTACTGGAAAATTGCTGGGAGAGCACTGACTCACTGGAAAGGTTCTCCTTTCTAAAGTAAACAGCAAGAATGAAATCATGTCAGCAACATTTACCAATTTAATTTTTAATTGGTTAATATGCCTTTGATCACTGAAGGGGAATAAGTGAATGAGGGCCAGCTTAAGCCTAAGGACCAGCAATATTGCCTTGTATGTTCCTTTAGATCATTTCCCACCATCCACCTGAGATGCAGTTATTTATTAGCATAATATGGATATGATCTATCCGCAGGGCTTAAAGATGGAAATTGAAACTCTGTGATGATTTAGCTGAAAGTTACTGGAGCATTCATAAAGCTGTCAGAATTACAAGAGAAACCACATTAAGAAAATGCCAGCAATAGTTGCTGCTATTAAATGGATATTCAAATATCATCAGCACTGTTAGCCATAGCGGGCTGGCCTAATTTATAATTTATCTCCTGTACAAGGGGATAATGGTAGCTGCAGGTTCAAAGGGAAGTGGATCATAGGAATGATATAAGGCAGTGATAGCATATTTTAACACATAAATTGGGACATAGGACCAAAGACTTTTCCCTGATTTGTTAATTTATTTACATTTTTAAAAGGTATTCTCAGTAATAAATTACATTTATAGGAAACAATAAAATCAACTGAAAAGGCACAAACTCAACTTTTATTCATTCAGCAAATACTTATTGAGTGCCATTTGTATGCTGGGCACAGTTTTAGGTGCTGGATATGATGTAGACTAAACAGACAAAATACTGTATTCAGTCATTCTGTCCACAAACGTTTATTGAGTGGCTGCTGCATGCCAGGCATGTGCTACGGCTTATGTTCTGTCAATTCACAATCCTATACATTTGTGATCATATATACTTGGGAAATGAAGTGCTACTGATTCTCTGACCCTGAGAATTCCTGGGAGTACCTAGGTGTCTCCTGTGAGTCGGCTGAGTACTCTTGACCATTGCCTACTAGCCAAGCTAGAGCTCTGTGGACTTGGGCCTCAATGAACAGAGTAGCTGTTGTGAGCCGAAATTTTTTTTTTTTTTTTTTAATTAGTTTCTGCTTTATAACAAAGTGAATCAGTCATACATATACATCTGTTCCCACATCCCTTCCCTCATGCATCTCCCTCCCTCCCACCCTCCCCATCCCACCCCTCCAGGCGGTCACAAAGCACCGAGCTGATCTCCCTGTGCTCTGCGGCTGCTTCCCACTATCTATCTACCTTACGTTTGGTAGTGTATATATGTCCATGCCTCTCTTTCGCTTTGTCACAGCTTACCCTTCCCCCTCCCCATATCCTCAAGTCCATTCTCAAGTAGGTCTGTGTCTTTATTCTCGTTTTGCCCCTAGGTTCTTCATGACATTTTTTTTTAAATTCCGTATATATGTGTTAGCATACGGTATTTGTCTTTCTCTTTCTGACTAACTTCACTCTGTATGACAGACTCTAGGTCTATCCACCTCATTACAAATAGCTCAGTTTCGTTTCTTTTTATGGCTGAGTAATATTCCATTGTATATATGTGCCACATCTTCTTTATCCATTCATCCGATGATGGACACTTAGGTTGTTTCCAGCTCCGGGCTATTGTGAATAGAGCTGCAATGAACATTTTGGTACATGTCTCTTTTTGAATTATGGTTTTCTCAGGGTATATGCCCAGTAGTGGGATTGCTGGGTCATATGGTAGTTCTATTTGTAGTTTTTTAAGGAACCTCCATACCGTTCTCCATAGTGGCTGTACCAATTCACATTCCCACCAGCAGTGCAAGAGTGTTCCCTCTTCTCCACACCCTCTCCAGCATTTATTGTTTCTAGATTCCTTGATGATGGCCATTCTGACTGGTGTGAGATGATATCTCATTGTAGTTTTGATTTGCATTTCTCTAATGATTAATGATGTTGAGCATTCTTTCATGTGTTTGTTGGCAGTCTGTATATCTTCTTTGGAGAAATGCCTATTTAAGTCTTCTGCCCATTTTTGGATTGGGTTGTCTGTTTTTTTGCTATTGAGCTGCATGAGCTGTTTATAAATTTTGGAGATTAATCCTTTGTCAGTTGCTTCATTTGCAAATATTTTCTCCCATTCTGAGGGTTGTCTTTTGGTCTTCTTTATGGTTTCCTTTGCTGTGCAAAAGCTTTGAAGTTTCATTAGGTCCCATTTGTTTATCTTTGTTTTTATTTCCATTTCTCTAGGAGGTGGGTCCAAAAGGATCTTGCTGTGATTTATGTCATAGAGTGTTCTACCTATGTTTTCCTCTAAGAGTTTGATAGTTTCTGGCCTTACATTTAAGTCTTTAATCCATTTTGAGCTTATTTTTGTGTATGGTGCTAGGGAATGATCTAATCTCAAACTTTTACATGTCCCTGTCCAGTTTTCCCAGCACCACTTATTGAAGAGGCTGTCCTTTCTCCACTGTACATTCCTGCCTCCTTTATCAAAGATAAGTTGGCCATATGTGCGTGGGTTTATCTCTGGGCTTTCTATCCTGATCCACTGATCTATCTTTCTGTTTTTATGCCAGTACCAGACTGTCTTAATTACTGTAGCTTTGTAGTATAGTCTGAAGTCAGGGAGCCTGATTCCTCCAGCTCCGTTTTTCGTTCTCAAGATTGCTTTAGCTATTCGGGGCCTTTTGTTTTTCCAAACAAATTTTGAAATTTTTTGTTCTAGTTCTGTGAAAAATGCCATTGGTAGTTTGATAGGGATTGCATTGAATCTGTAGATTGCTTTCGGTAGTAGAGTCATTTTCACAATATTGATTCTTCCAATCCAGGAGCATGGTATATCTCTCCATCTATTTGTATCATCTTTAATTTCTTTCATCAGTGTCTTATAGTTTTCTGCATACAGGTCTTTTGTCTCCTTAGGTAGGTTTATTCCTAGATATTTTATTCTTTTTGTTGCGATGGTAAATGGGAGTGTTTTCTTGATTTCATTTTCAGATTTTTCATCATTAGTGTATAGGAATGCCAGAGATTTCTGTACATTAATTTTATATCCTGCTACTTTACCAAATTCATTGATTAGCTCTAGTAGTTTTTCGGTAGCATCTTTAGGATTCTCTATGTATAGTATCATGTCATCTGCAAACAGTGACAGCTTTACTTCTTCTTTTCCAATTTGGATTCCTTTTATTTCCTTTTCTTCTCTGATTGCTGTGGCTAAAACTTCCAAAACTATGTTGAATAAGAGTGGTGAGAGTGGGCAGCCTTGTCTTGTTCCTGATCTTAGTGGAAATGGTTTCAGTTTTTCACCATTGAGGACAATGTTGGCTGTGGGTTTGTCATATATGGCCTTTATTATGTTGAGGAAAGATCCCTCTATACCTACTTTCTGCAGGGTTTTTATCATAAATGGGTGTTGAATTTTGTCGAAAGCTTTCTCTGCATCTATTGAGATGATCATATGGTTTTTCTCCTTCAACTTGTTAATATGGTGTATTACATTGATTGATTTGCGTATATTGAAGAATCCTTGCATTCCTGGGATAAACCCCACTTGATCATGGTGTATGATCCTTTTAATGTGCTGTTGGATTCTGTTTGCTAGTATTTTGTTGAGGATTTTTGCATCTATGTTCATCAGTGATATTGGCCTGTAGTTTTCTTTCTTTGTGACATCCTTGCCTGGTTTTGGTATCAAGGTGATGTCGGCCTCGTAGAATGAGTTTGGGAGTGTTCCTCCCTCTGCTATATTTTGGAAGAGTTTGAGAAGGATAGGTGTTAGCTCTTCTCTAAATGTTTGATAGAATTCACCTGTGAAGCCATCTGGTCCTGGGCTTTTGTTTGATGGAAGATTTTTAATCACAGTTTCAATTTCAGTGCTTGTGATTGGTCTATTCATATTTTCTATTTCTTCCTGAGTCAGTCTTGGCGGGTTGTGCATTTCTAAGAATGTGTCCATTTCTTCCAGGTTGTCCATTTTATTGGAATAGAGTTGCTTATAGTAATCTCTCATAATCTTTTGTATTTCTGCAGTGTCAGTTGTTACTTCTCCTTTTTCATTTCTAATTCTATTGATTTGAGTCTTCTCCCTTTTTTTCTTGATGAGTCTGGCTAATGGTTTGTCAATTTTGTTTATCTTCTCAAAGAACCAGCTTTTAGTTTGGTTGATCTTTGCTATCGTTTCCTTCATTTCTTTTTCATTTATTTCTGATCTGATCTTTATGATTTCTTTCCTTCTGCTAGCTTTGGGGTATTTTTGTTCTTCTTTCTCTAATTGCTTTAGGTGCAGGGTCAGGTTGTTTACTCGAAATGCTTCCTGTTTCTTAAGGTGGGATTGTATTGCTATAAACTTCCCCCTTAGAACTGCTTTTGCTGCGTCCCATAGGTTTTGGGTCGTCGTGTCTCCATTGTCATTTGTTTCTAGGTATTTTTTAATTTCCTCTTTGATTTCTTCAGTGATCACTTCGTTATTGAGTAGTGTATTGTTTAGCCTCCATGTGTTTGTATTTTTTACACATCTTTTCCTGTAATTGATGTCTAGTCTCATAGCATTGTGGTCGGAGAAGATACTTGATACAATTTCAATTTTCTTAAAATTACCAAGGCTTGATTTGTGACCCAAGATATGATCTATCCTGGAGAATGTTCCATGAGCACTTGAGAAAAATGTGTATTCTGTTGTTTTTGGATGGAATGTCCTATAAATATCAACTAAGTCCATCTCGTTTAATGTATCATTTAAAGCTTGTGTTTCCTTATTTATTTTCATTTTGGATGATCTGTCGATTGGTGAAAGTGGGGTGTTAAAGTCCCCTACTATGAGTGTGTTACTGTCGATTTCCCCTTTTATGGCTGTTAGTATTTGCCTTATGTATTGAGGTGCTCCTATGTTGGGTGCATAAATATTTACAATTGTTATATCTTCTTCTTGGATCGATCCCTTTATCGTTATGTAGTGTCCTTCCTTGTCTCTTCTAATAGTCTTTATTTTAAAGTCTATTTTGTCTGATATAAGAATTGCTACTCCAGCTTTCTTTTGATTTCCATTTGCATGGAATATCTTTTTCCATCCCTTTACTTTCAATCTGTATGTGTCTCTAGGTCTGAAGTGGGTCTCTTGTAGACAGCATATATATGGGTCTTGTTTTTGTATCCATTCAGCCACTCTGTGTCTTTTGGTGGGAGCATTTAGTCCATTTACATTTAAGGTAATTATTGATATGTATGTTCCTATTCCCATTTCCTTAATTGCTTTGGGTTCGTTATTGTAGGTATATTCCTTCTGTTGTGTTTCTTGCCTAGAGAAGTTCCTTTAGCATTTGTTGTAAAGCTGGTTTGGTGGTGCTGAACTCTCTCAGCTTTTGCTTGTCTGTAAAGGTTTTAATTTCTCCATCAAATCTGAATGAGATCCTTGCTGGGTAGAGTAATCTAGGTTGCAGGTTTCTCTCCTTCATCACTTTAATTATGTCCTGCCACTCCCTTCTGGCTTGTAGGGTTTCTGCTGAGAGATCAGCTGTTAACCTTATGGGGATTCCCTTGTGTGTTATTTGTTGTTTTTGCCTTGCTGCTTTTAATATGATTTCTTTGTGTTTAATTTTTGACAGTTTGATTAATATGTGTCTTGGTGTATTTCTCCTTGGATTTATTCTGTATGGGACTCTCTGTGCCTCCTGGACTTGATTAACTATTTCCTTTCCCAAATTAGGGAAGTTTTCAACTATAATCTCTTCAAATATTTTCTCAGTCCCTTTCTTTTTCTCTTCTTCTTCTGGAACCCCTATAATTCGAATGTTGGTGCGTTTAATGTTGTCCCAGAGATCTCTGAGACTCTCCTCTGTTCTTTTCATTCTTTTTTCTTTATTTTGCTCTGCATCAGTTATTTCCACTATTTTATCTTCCACCTCACTTATCCGTTCTTCTGCCTCAGTTATTCTGCTATTGATCCCATCTAGAGTATTTTTCATTTCATTTATTGTGTTTTTAATCGATGCTTGATTCATCTTTAGTTCTTCTAGGTCCTTGTTAACTGTTTCTTGCATGTTGTCTATTCTATTTCCAAGATTATGGATCATGGAAATAGAATCTTGGATCAGCTTTACTATCATTATTCTGAATTCTTTTTCAGGTAGACTGCCTATTACCTCTTCATTTGTTAGGTCTGGTAGGTGTTTATCTTGCTCCTTCACCTGCTGTGTGTTTTTCTGCCTTCTCATTTTGCTTATGTTACTGTGTTTGGGGTCTCCTTTTTGCCGGCTGCAGATTCGTAGTTCCCGTTGTTTTTGGTGTCTGACCCCAGTGTGAGCCGAAATTTTACTCCCATTTATGTGGCTGCCTTCATGTCTGTAGCCTCAGTCGTGGTGGAGCTGGAAGTCTGGGTGTGATGTTGGTAGCCCTGGAAGAGAGCCATGTGCCCCGGTGATCTTGTCATGACTGTGAATGTGCTCCTCTCCAGCACACTGAGCTCAGGTTGCTTGCGCCCCCATTGTTACCGTGTTTAGCCAGGCAGTTCTTTCAATGATCTTTCCCAAGCAGAGACTCCACTGCAATCTTGCATCCCACCTGTCACGTCTATACCCATTTCCTCAGCCCCATGGAAATCGAGGATGTTAGTGTCTCTACGGAGCATTGGAGGTACCTCCTCCACTCATTGTGAGCCCCTGAAACCTGGACCCCACCAGGCCAAGACATCCTGTTACACTCACATGCATCTTTGAAAACAAGGTGGCTGGAAAAAATCTTGGGCAGGTGGGTTTAAGGAATAGCGCCACAAGGCCCAAACTGAATACCACAAAGTTCATGGTAGAAAAGCTAGTATTCTATGGAAATAAACAGTTAGGAAGATGAACCAGGAATCAATTACTAAGGCAGTAAACACATTTAGGTATGAGCCCCATACCCAGAATCGAGGTTGAAATTAGGGTGCAATAATTAGAAACATGGGAATTTGCACTTATGATTAAATTAAATTAGCAAAAACTTAATGAACTACACTTGGATCTTCACAAGGGGAAATTATTACTTACATTTATTCTGCCATTCAAGATATGGATACTGAGCTCTCCTCTGATGCAGACTCTGCACTAGGTGATGGGGAGTTAAGGATGAGTCCTTTCCTTGCCTTTAAGCAGCTTAGAGTCTAAGACAAGAGTCAGAAAAGTATGGCCCTTGGGACAAATCCAGTGAACTTCCTGTTTTTGTATAGCCTGCAAACTAACAATGGATTTACATTTTTATATGGTCAGGAAAAAAAATCAAAAGAGTAATATTCCTGACACATGAAAACTATAAGAATTCCAATTTCAATGTATATAAAGTGTTACTGGAACACAGTCATGCTCGCTTGTTCATGTATTTTCTGTGGCTGCTTTCCTGCTACAGCGGCAGAGTTGAGAACTTGCCACAGAGACCTTAGGAGTCATGAAGCCTGAAATATTTACCCACCCCTGATCTGACAGAGGGCGTTGCACAGACAAAAGTGCATGACTTAAGGGAGAGTATGGGGGTAAAGATGTATCCAAGGATACTCTTAGAGTCCTGAGGAGGGGATTAGAAAGAGGCACAATTTTCAGTTTCTTTAAGGTCACTAGAACAAATGTATACCCAATCAAAGAGAATTTTAGATTTTTTTTTCTGGTACATAAGGAGCCAAAGAAATAACAACAAAAAAATTATTATATTTCCAGCTTAACTATTTTTGTTTTTTACTTATTTTATTATTAATAGTAACAATATTTCAGCTTTGTCTTAATACCAGTTTATACACACAGGTATAAATTTTGCTTTATTACCAGTTGTCTTATATGTATTATTAAAACATTATTTGTTCAAGACATGCTGCATAGAATGGAGTTTAAAAAATAAAGATTTTGGGGGCTTCCCTCGTGGCGCAGTGGTTGAGAGTCCGCCTGCCGATGCAGGGGACACGGGTTCGTGCCCCGGTCCGGGAAGATCCCACATGCCGCGGAGCAGCTGGGCCCGTGAGCCATGGCCACTGAGCCTGCGCGTTTGGAGCCTGTGCTCCGCAACAGGAGAGGCCACAACAGTGAGAGGCCCGCGTACTGCAAAAAAAAAAAAAAAAAAGATTCTTTAATTTTTAAGTAGTCTGAAAGCAGTGGTCTGGAGCAGCTTGGCAGAGCTGGTTCTCTGCACAAGGTTCAAATGGCAAGTCTCCCAGTTCGGCCTGAGACAGGGGTGCCCTCTGAGTGATGCCTTTAGAATGGATTGGTCTTCCTAGGATTGGGAGGGGTGAACCTTCAAGCTAGCAGGACAGGGGTATACCAACCGTGGCAGTTAGCATGGCTGCCTCAGAGGCATTTTTAAATAGGACCTTATCCATACCTGTCCCAGGAGAGCTGAGGAGAAAAAAAGAAGATCTGGGGCTTTTGATTCCCATTTTACTCTCTCACTTTTGGCTTCCTCTAGTGACAGTAGAAGCTCATGCTCTAATGGCAAGTGGTCAAGGACACAGGCCAATAGTCCACACTGCCTTATACCGAGGGGCAACATAGCACTGGTTGTGGGGTTCGGATGCCTGGATTTGAATCCTAGCTCTGCCATTTGGCAGCTTTGTGGCTTTGAGAAATTCACTTAGCTTCTATGCTTCAGTGCTTTCTAAATGAGGAAAATAATAGCAGCTATCTCCTAGGATTATTGAGGATTAAATAAACTCATCCATGAAAACCATTTAGAACAATGCCTAGCACATGGGTGAGTCCTTAACGTTTGCCATGATGATGATGATGATGATGATGATTACTATTACTTTACTCTCTTGGATATACCCATTCAGAGTTAACCCTTAACACTATTTTTGGCTCTGGAAATTTTTCCTGGCACTCTTCTCTTCACAGGGGTAATCTTTGTCTTTTTCTGTTGCTCTCCTTTTCTCCGGAGGTCCTCCCCCTGGATTCTGACCTCTTCCATTGTCTATTCTCTTTTTGTCTTACTTCAATCTTGTTAATCCTGACGATAGCAATCTAGCATATATGCCCAGGCACTAAATTTTATTATCCATGTGAGGGGGAGCCCAGTGGAGTGATAAAATACTCTAGAGCAATACCATTGATGATCCGTTTTCGGTTTTAAAGCATCAGTCATTTCCTTCGCAGCAGAGGTGACCAGTATATATTTGTTGGACCGAATTGAATTCTATTCTTGCTCTGACAGTGATGAAGATCCCATTCTCAAAAATTTATTGCTGCTTTAAATTAGCCTAGAGCTTGAGAACTGGACAGGTATCCATTTATTTACATTTAACTACCTGGTATCTTCTGCCTGAATGGTTTGCTCTGGAAAGCAGAGTTTGGAATCTCTGGCTCCTGATTTATTCAGGGTATGTGTTATGATCCTTTAGGCAGGCGATCCTTACCCACAATTTCCTGGGTGTCTTGCTTTAATTGTATGCTTACTAGGCTCCTTATCTGTTTCCAACTAGTTTGCTACTGAGTCAGCTTCCTCCCTTTCCTTGCACTTAGCTGCTCATCTCCGATTTTCAGAGATGCTTGCCAAGGGCTGATTTAAGATTGTAACAGAGGATGAGTGAGTGTTTTAGTTATCTATTTCTATGTAAAAAATTACCTCCAAACTTAGTAGCTTGAAACAACAAACATTTATTATCTCACAGTTTCAGTGGGCCAGGAAGCTAGGAGTGGCTTGGTTGGGTTTTATGACTCAGGATCACTCATAATGCTGCAGTCAAGGTGTCAGCCAGGACCTGACTGGGTTGGAGGATCTACTTCCAAGATCATGAATGTGGCTACTGGCTGGGGGCTTCATTTCTTTGCCATGTTGTCCTCTCCACAAAGCTGCTCATACAGAATAAAAACTGGCTTCCTCCAGAGGAAGTGAGCCACATGAATGAGCACAAGAATACCTCAGATAGAAGCCATGGCTTTTATAACCTAATAGTGGAGGTGGCATATTAATTGTTTTCTGTTTAGCATTGCACATACAGATCAACGCTGGTATAATATAGGAGGGTCTACACAAGAGTCTTGATAGCAGAACATGGGTTCCTTGGGGGCCATCGGAGAGGTTGACCACCATATTCTGAACCTCTGGCCCCTAATGATGCACATGATTCTCCCATGAATACATTCATTCCTGCACAAGGTCCCCCCATGTATCTCTTTAAAGCACCAGCTTGAAATCCAAAATCTTGTTATTGAAATCAGGTCCAGGAGAACAAAAGTCTCCTCAGGTGTAGTTCCTTAAATGCAACTCCTCAAGTTCAGTTCCTCTTTTTTTTTTTTTTAACATCTTTATTGGAGTATAATTGCTTTACAATCGTGTGTTAGTTTCTGCTTTATAACAAAGTGAATCATTTATACATATACATATGTCCCCATATCTCTTCCCTCTTGCATCTCCCTCCCTCCCACCCTTCCTATCCCACCCCTCTAGGTGGTCACAGAGCACAGAGCTATGCTATAGGGAGCTATGCTCCCTATGCTATGCAGCTGCTTCCCACTAGCTATTTTACATTTGGTAGTGTATATATGTCCATTCCACTCTCTCATTTTGTCCCAGCTTACCCTTCCCCCTCCCCGTATGCTCAAGTCCATTCTCTAGTAGGTCTGCATCTTTATTCCCATCTTGCCCCTAGGTTCTTCATGACCATTTTTTTTCTTTTAGATTCCATATATATGTGTTAGCATACGGTATTTGTTTTTCTCTTTCTGACTTACTTCACTCTGTATGACAGTCTCTAGGTCAATCCATCTCACTACAAATAACTCAGTTTCATTCCTTTTTATGGCTGAGTAATATTCCATTGTATATATGTGCCACATCTTCTTTATCCATTCATCTGTTGATGGACACTTCAGTTACTTCCATGTCCTGGCTATTGTAAATAGAGCTGCAATGAACATTGGAGTGCATGTGTCTTTTTGAATAATGCTTTTCTCAGGGTATATGCCCAGTAGTGGGATTGCTGGGTCTTATGGTAGTTCTATTTTTAGTTTTTTAAGGAACGTCCATACTGTTCTTCATAGTGGCTGTATCAATTTACATTCCCACCAACAGTGCAAGAGTGTTCCCTTTTCTCCACACCCTCTCCATCATTTATTGTTTCTAGATTTTTTTGATGATGGCCATTCTGACCAGTGTGAGATGATATCACATTGTAGTTTTGATTTGCTTTTCTCTAATGATTAATGATGTTGAGCATTCTTTCATGTGTCTGTTGGCAATCTGTATATCTTCTTTGGTGAAATGTCTATTTAGGTCTTCTTCCCATTTTTGGATTGGGTTGTTTGTTTTTTTAATATTGAGCTGTATGAGCTGCTTGTAAATTTTGGAGATTAATCCTTTGTCCGTTGATTCATTTGCAAATATTTTCTCCCATTCTGAGGGTTGTCTTTTGGTCTTGTGTATGGTTTCCTTTGCTGTGCAAAAGCTTTTAAGTTTCATTGGGTCCCATTTCTTTTATTTTTATTTATTTTTTATTTTTTTGTTAGTTTCTGCTTTATAACAAAGTGAATCAGTCATACATATACATCTGTTCCCACATCCCTTCCCTCATGCATCTCCCTCCATCCCACCCTCCCCATCCCACCCCTCCAGGCGGTCACAAAGCACCGAGCTGATCTCCCTGTGCTCTGTGGCTGCTTCCCACTATCTATCTACCTTACGTTTGGTAGTGTATATACGTCCATGCCTCTCTTTCGCTTTGTCACAGCTTACCCTTCCCCCTCCCTATATCCTCAAGTCCATTCTCAAGTGGGTCTATGTCTTTATTCCCGTTTTACCCCTAGGTTCTTCATGACATTTTTTTTAATTCCATATATATGTGTTAGCATATGGTATTTGTCTTTCTCTTTCTGACTTACTTCACTCTGTATGACAGACTCTAGGTCTATCCACCTCATTACAAATAACTCAGTTTCGTTTCTTTTTATGGCTGAGTAATATTCCATTGTATATATGTGCCACATCTTCTTTATCCATTCATCCGATGATGGACACTTAGGTTGTTTCCAGCTCCGGGCTATTGTGAATAGAGCTGCAATGAACATTTTGGTACATGTCTCTTTTTGAATTATGGTTTTCTCAGGGTATATGCCTGGTAGTGGGATTGCTGGGTCATATGGTAGTTCTATTTGTAGTTTTTTAAGGAACCTCCATACTGTTCTCCATAGTGGCTGTACCAATTCACATTCCCACCAGCAGTGCAAGAGTGTTCCCTTTTCTCCACATCCTCTCCAGCATTTATTGTTTCTAGATTTTTTGATGATGGCCATTCTGACTGGTGTGAGATGATATCTCATTGTAGTTTTGATTTGCATTTCTCTAATGATTAATGATGTTGAGCATTCTTTTGTGTGTTTGTTGGCAGTCTGTATATCTTCTTTGGAGAAATGCCTATTTAAGTCTTCTGCCCATTTTTGGATTGGGTTGTTTGTTTTTTTGCTATTGAGCTGCATGAGCTGTTTATAAATTTTGAAGATTAATCCTTTGTCAGTTGCTTCATTTGCAAATATTTTCTCCCATTCTGAGGGTTGTCTTTTGGTCTTGTTTATGGTTTCCTTTGCTGTGCAAAAGCTTTGAAGTTTCATTAGGTCCCATTTGTTTATCTTTGTTTTTATTTCCATTTCTCTAGGAGGTGGGTCCAAAAGGATCTTGCTGTGATTTATGTCATAGAGTGTTCTGACTATGTTTTCCTCTAAGAGTTTGATAGTTTCTGGCCTTACATTTAGGTCTTTAATCCATTTTGAGCTTATTTTTGTGTATGGTGTTAGGGAATGATCTAATCTCATACTTTTACATGTCCCTGTCCAGTTTTCCCAGCACCACTTATTGAAGAGGCTGTCCTTTCTCCACTGTATATTCCTGCCTCCTTTATCAAAGATAAGTTGACCATATGTGCATGGGTTTATCTCTGGGCTTTCTATCCTGTTCCATTGATCTATCTTTCTGTTTTTGTGCCAGTACCACACTGTCTTGATTACTGTAGCTTTGTAGTATAGTCCGAAGTCAGGGAGCCTGATTCCTCCAGCTCCGTTTTTCGTTCTCAAGATTGCTTTGGCTATTCGGGGTCTTTTGTTTTTCCAAACAAATTTTGAAATTTTTGGTTCTAGTTCTGTGAAAAATGCCAGTGGTAGTTTGATAGGGATTGCATTGAATCTGTAGATTGCTTTGGGTAGTAGAGTCATTTTCACAATATTGATTCTTCCAATCCAGGAGCATGGTATATCTCTGCATCTATTTGTATCATCTTTAATTTCTTTCATCAGTGTCTTATAATTTTCTGCATACAGGTCTTTTGTCTCCTTAGGTAGGTTTATTCCTAGATATTTTATTCTTTTTGTTGCAATGGTAAATGGGAGTGTTTTCTTGATTTCATTTTCAGATTTTTCATCATTAGTATATAGGAATGCCAGAGATTTCTGTGCATTAATTTTGTACCCTGCTACTTTACCAAATTCATTGATTAGCTCTAGTAGTTTTCTGGTAGCATCTTTAGGATTCTCTATGTATAGTATCATGTCATCTGCAAACAGTGACAGCTTTACTTCTTCTTTTCCAATTTGGATTCCTTTTATTTCCTTTTCTTCTCTGATTGCTGTGGCTAAAACTTCCAAACCTAGGTTGAATAAGAGTGGTGAGAGTGGGCAGCCTTGTCTTGTTCCTGATCTTAGTGGAAATGGTTTCAGTTTTTCACCATTGAGGACAATGTTGGCTGTGGGTTTGTCATATATGGCCTTTATTATGTTGAGGAAAGTTCCCTCTATGCCTACTTTCTGCAGGGTTTTTATCATAAATGGGTGTTGAATTTTGTCAAAAGCTTTCTCTGCATCTATTGAGATGATCATATGGTTTTTCTCCTTCAATTTGTTAATATGGTCTATCACGTTGATTGATTTATGTATATTGAAGAATCCTTGCATTCCTGGAATAAACCCCACTTGATCATGGTGTATGATCCTTTTAATGTGCTGTTGGATTCTGTTTGCTAGTATTTTGTTGAGGATTTTTGCATCTATGTTCATCAGTGGTATTGGCCTGTAGTTTTCTTTCTTTGTGACAACATTGCCTGGTTTTGGTATCAAGGTGATGGTGGCCTCGTAGAATGAGTTTGGGAGTGTTTCTTCCTCTGAAATTGTTTGGAAGAGTTTGAGAAGGATGGGTGTTAGCTCTTCTCTAATTGTTTGATAGAATTCTGCTGTGAAGCCATCTGGTCCTGGGCTTTTGTTTGTTGGAAGATTTTTAATCACAGTTTCAATTTCAGTGCTTGTGATTGGTCTCTTTATATTTTCTGTTTCTTCCTGGTTCAGTCTCGGAAGGTTGTGCATTTCTAAGAATTTGTCCATTTCTTCTAGGTTTTCCATTTTATTGGCACATAGTTGCTTGTAGTAATCTCTCATGATCCTTTGTATTTCTGCAGTGCCAGTTGTTACTTCTCCTTTTTCATTTCCAATTCTATTGATTTGAGTCTTCTCTCTTTTTTTGTTGGTAAGTCTGGCTAATGGTTTATCAATTATGTTTATCTTCTCAAGGAACCAGCTTTTAGTTTTATTGATATTTGCTATCGTTTCCTTCATTTCTTTTTCATTTATTTCTGACCTGATCTTAATGATTTCTTTCCTTTTGTTAACTTTGGGGTATTTTTGTTCTTCTTTTTCTAATTGCTTTAGATGTAAGGTTAGGTTGTTTATTTGAGATGTTTCTTGTTTCTTAAGGTAGGATTGTATTGCTATAAACTTCCCTCTTAGAACTGCTTTTGCTGCATCCCATAGGTTTTGGGTCATCGTGTTTTCATTGTCATTTGTTTCTAGGTATTTTTTGATTTACTCTTTGATTTCTTCCATGATCTCTTGGTTATTAAGTAGTGTGTTGTTTAGCCTTCATGTGTTTGTATTTCTTACAGATTTTTTCCTGTAAATGATATCTAGTCTCATAGTGTTGTGGTCGGAAAACACACTTGATACGATTTCAATTTTCTTAAATTTACCAGGCTTGATTTGTGACCCAAGATATGATCTATCCTGGAGAATGTTCCATGAGCAATTGAGAAGAATGTGTATTCTGTTGTTTCTGGATGGAATGTCCTATAAATATCAATTAAGTCCATCTTGTTTAATGTATCATTCAAAGCTTGTGTTTCCTTATTTATTTTCATTTTGGATGATCTGTCCATTGGTGAAAGTGGGGTGTTAAAGTCCCCTACTATGATTGTGTTACTGTCGGTTTCCCCTTTTATGGATGTTAGTATTTGCCTTATGTATTGAGGTGGTCCTATGTTGGGTTCATAAATATGTACAATTGTTATGTCTTCTTCTTCGATTGATCCCTTGATCATTATGCAGTGTCCTTCTTTGTCTCTTGTAAGAGTCTTTGTTTTAAAGTCTATTTTGTCTGATATGAGAATTGCTACTCCAGCTTTCTTTTGATTTCCATTTGCATGGAATATCTTTTTCCATCCCCTCACTTTCAGTCTGTATGTGTCCCTGGGTCTGAAGTGGGTCTCTTGTAGACAGCATATATATGGGTCTTGTTTTTGTATCCATTCAGCCCATCTGTGTCTTTTGGTTATAGCATTTAATCCATTTACATTTAAGGTAATTATCAATATGTATGTTCCTATTACCATTTTCTTAATTGTTTTGGGTTTATTATTATAGGTCTTTTCCTTCTCTTGTGTTTCCTGCCTAGAGAAGTTCCTTTAGCCTTTGTTGTAAAGCTGGTTTGGTGGTGCTGAATTCTCTTAGCTTTTTCTTGTCTGGAAAGGTTTTAATTTCTCCGTCAAATCTGAATGAGATCCTTGCTGGGTAGGGTAATCTTGGTTTTAGGTTTTTCTCCTTCATCACTTTAATTATGTCCTGCCACTCCCTTTTGGCTTGCAGAGTTTCTGCTGAAAGATCAGCTGTTATCCTTATAGGGATTCCCTTATGTGTTATTTGTTGTTTTTCCCTTGCTGCTTTTAATATTTGTTCCTTGTATTTATTTTTTGATAGTTTGATTAATATGTGTCTTGGCGTGTTTCTCCTTGGATTTATCCTGTATGGGACTCTCTGTGCTTCCTGGACTTGATTAACTATTTCCTTTCCCGTATTAGGGAAGTTTTCAACTATAATCTCTTCAAATATTTTCTCAGTCCCTTTCTTTTTCTCTTGTTCTTCTGGGACCCCTATAATTCGAATGTTGGTGTGTTTAAAGTTGTCCCAGAGGTCTCCAAGAGTGCCCTCAATTCTTTTCATTCTTTTTTCTTTCTTCTGCTCTGCAGTAGTTATTTCCACTATTTTATCTTCCAGTTCACTTATCCGTTCTTCTTCCTCAGTTATTCTGCTATTGATTCCTCCTAGAGAGTTTTTAATTTCATTTATTGTGTTGGTCATCGTTGCTATTTTCATCTTTAGTTCTTCTAGGTCCTTGTTAAATGTTTCTTGCATTTTCTCTATTCTATTTCCAAGATTTTGGATCATCTTTACTATAATTATTCTGAATTCTTTTTCAGATAGACTGCCTATTTCCTCTCCATTTATCAGGTCTGGTGGGTTTTTATCTTGCTCCTTCATCTGCTGTGTGATTTTCTGTCTTCTCATTTTGCTTAACTTACTGTGTTTGGGGTCTCCTTTTCGCAGGCTGCAGGTTCGTAGTTCCCGTTGTTTTTTGGTGTCTGTCCCCAGTGGCTAAGGTTGGTTCAGTGTGTTGTGTAGGCTTCCTGGTGAAGGGGACTAGTGTCTGTGTTCTGGTGGATTCGACTGGATCTTGTCTTTCTGTTGGGCAGGTCCATGTCTGGTGTTGTGTTTTGGGGTGTCTGTGGCCTTATTTTGATTTTAGGCAGCCTCTGTGATAATGGATGGGGTTGTATTCCTGTCCTGCTAGTTGCTTTGCATAGGGTGTCCAGCACTGTAGCTTGCTGGTCGTTGAGTGAAGCTGGGTGTTGGTGCTGAGATGGAGATCTCTGGGAGAATTTTGCTCTTTGATATTATGTGGTACTGGGAGGTCTCTTGTGGACCAGTGTCCTGAACTTGAGTCTCCCACCTCAGAGGCACAGCACTGACTCCTGGCTGCAGCACCAAGATCCTGTCCTCCACACGGCTCAGAATAAGAGGGAGGAAAAAAAGAAAGAAAGAAAGAAGAAGATAAAATAAAATAAAGTAAAATAAAATTTAAAAGTTATTAAAATAAAAAATAATTATGAAGAAAAAAATTGTTAAGTAATAAAAAAAACAAAACAAAACCAGACAGACAGAACCCTAGGACAACTGGTAAAAGCAAAGCTATACAGACAAAATTACACACAGAAGCATACACATACACACTCACAAAAAGAGAAAAAGGGAGAAAAAAAAATATATCGTGGGCTTCCCTGGTGGCGCAGTGGTTGAGAGTCCGCCTGCCGATGCAGGGGACACGGGTTCGTGCCCCGGTCTGGGAAGATCCCACATGCCGCAGAGCGGCTAGGCCCGTGAGCCATGGCTGCTGAGCCTGCACATCCGGAGCCTGTGCTCTGCAAGGGGAGAGGCCACAACAGTGAGAGGCCCGCCTACCGCAAAAAAAAAAAAAAAAAAAAAAAAATATATATATATATATATATCGTTGCCCCCAAAGTCCACCTCCTCAATTTGGGATGATTCGTTTTCTATTCAGGTATTTCACAGATGCAGGGTACATCAAGTTGATTGTGGAGATTTAATCCACTGCTCCTGAGGCTGCTGAGAGCAATTTCCCTTTCTCTCCTTTGTTCGCACGGCTTCCGGAGTTCAGCTTTGGATTTGGACCTGCCTCTGTGTGTAGGTCGCCTGAGGGCGTTTGTTCTTTGCTCAGACAGGAAGGGGTTAAAGGAGCAGCTGATTCGGGGTCTCTGGCTCACTCAGGCTGCGGGGAGGGAGGAGTATGGAGTGCGGGGCAAGCCTCTGGCGGCAGAGGCCGGTGTGACATTGCACCAACCTGAGGCGTGCTGTGTGTTCTCCCGAGGAAGTTGTCCATGGATCACGGGAACCTGGCAGTGGCGGGCTGCACAGGCTCCCGGGAGGGGAGGTGTGGATAGTGACCTGTGCTCGCACACAGGCTTCTTGGTGGCGGCAGCAGCAGCCTTAGCGTCCAATGCCCCTCTGTGGGGTCCATGCTGATAGCCGCAGCCCGCGCCCGTCTCTGGAGCTCCTTTAAGCTGCGCTCTTAATCCCCTCTCCTCGCGCGCCAGGAAACAAAGAGGCAGGAAAAAGTCTCTTGTCTCTTTGGCAGCTCCAGACTTTTTCTCGGACTCCCTCCCGGCTGGCTTTGGGCACTAGTCCCTTCAGGCTGTGTTCACGCAACCAACCCCAGTCCTCTCCCTGGGATCCATCCGAAGCCCGAGCCTCAGCTCCCAGCCCCCGCCCGCCCTGGCAGGTGAGCAGACAAGCCTCTCGGGCTGGTGAGTGCTGGTCGGCACCGATCCTCTGTGCGGGAATCTCTCCGCTTTGCCCTCCGCATCCCTGTGGCTGCGCTCTCCTCCGCGGCTCTGAAGCTCCCCATTCCGCCACCTGCAGTCTCCGCCCACGAAGGGGCTTCCTAGTGTGTGGAAACCTTTCCTCCTTAACAACTCCCTTCCACTGGTGCAGGTCCCGTCCCTATTCTTTTGTCTCTGTTTTTTCTTTTGCCCTACCCAGGTACGGGGGGAGTTTCTTGCCTTTTGAGAGGTCTGAGGTCTTCTGCCAGCGTTCAGTAGGTGTTCTGTAGGAGCTATTCCACGTGTAGATGTATTTCTTTCTTTCTTTCTTCCTTTTTTTTTACACACACACACTGTACTTTATTTTTACAAGAGATAAATAAACTGACACCAAGCATTGCAAATGGATGACCACAACAAAAGCAACAATGATTGCAATTACCAAACACGAAACACACTCAGACTATGTCATAATATTGACATTCAGTCCAGTAATCCTTTACTGTAACAGCTCCTTTACTTTGCAGTGAAAATTGATTTGTATATTTTTTGCCTTTGAGTCCTTGTGGGATTTTTTTTTATTCAAACAAAAAGTCACAAGAATTATAATCATCCTCATAAGTTCACTCAGTCCCATGTAATTAATTTTTTTTTCATCTTGATCTTTTGTTAGCACTTTTATGAATTCATCAGTTTTCCATTACAGTTCTGGAAACGTTTATTCATTCAGTTCAGCAGTATAGGCAGTTACCAGAAACCTGTACTTGTCAGAGTCTTTTCCATGAATTCCTTGAAGATGAAACCCTTTTATAGGAACATAGTTGCAAAAGCATCAGAGTACACCCAGAACTGTCTGTAAATGACAAAACACTTAAAAATGACCATGGTTAAAGTTTGATGAAAGTTCATAATCAATTGACAAGGAAATTTAGTTATTTCTGAGATATACATTTTAAAGTAGTAACTAGAATTATGACTTATAACATTATACCAGAACATGTAAGATTTTTAGAAATTTCATGTAATGTCTGAAACATTTATATTAACATATTTCCATACAAATAACCCAAAGAAAGTTTAGTATTAGTTGGTTCCTTTTTGTTTGTTTGTTTGTTTTATACTGCAGGTTCTTACTAGTCATCAGTTTTACACACATCAGTGTATACATGTCAATCCCAATCGCCCAATTGAGCACACCACCATCCCCACCCCACTGCGGTTTTCCCCCTTTGGTGTCCATACATTTGTTCTCTACATCTGTGTCTCAACTTCTGCCCTGCAAACTGGTTCGTCTGTACCATTTTTCTAGGTTCCACATATATGTATTAATATGCGATATTTGTTTTTCTCTTTCTGACTTAGTTCACTCTGTATGACAGTCTCTAGGTCCATCCATGTCTCAACAAATGACTCAATTTCATTCCTTTTTATGGCTGAGTAATATTCCGTTGTATATATGAACCACATATATTGTAAATAGAGCTGCAATGAACATTAGGGTGCATGTGTCTTTTTAAATTATGCTTTTCTCTGGGAATATGCCCAGTGGTGGGATTGCTGGGTCATATGGTAATTCTATTTTTAGATTTTTAAGGAACCTCCATACTGTTCTCCATAGTTGCTGTATCAATTTACATTCCCACCAGCAGTGCAAGAGGGTTCCCTTTTCTCTGCACCTTCTCCAGCATTTGTTGTTTGTAGATTTTCTGATGATGCCCATTCTAACTGGTGTGAGGTGATACCTCATTGTAATTTTGATTTGCATTTCTTTAATAATTAGTGATGTTGAGCAGCTTTTCATGTGCTTCTTGGCCATCTGTATGTCTCCTTTGGAGAAATGTCTATTTAGGTCTTCTGCCCATTTTTGAATTGAGGTGTTTGTTTCTTTAATACTGAGCTGCATGAGCTGTTTATATATTTTGGATATTGATCCTTTGTCCGTTGATTCGTTTGCGAATATTTTCTCCCATTCTGATGGTTGTCTTTTCGTCTTGTTTATGGTTTCCTTTGCTGTGCAAAAGCTTTGAAGTTTCATTAGGTCCCATTTGTTTATTTTTGTTTTTATTTCCAATACTCTAGGAGGTGAATCAAAAAAGATCTTGCTGTGATTTATGTCAAAGAGGGTTCTTCCTATGTTTTCCTTTAAGAGTTTTATAGTGTCCGGTCTTACATTTAGGTCTCGAATCCATTTTGAGTTTATTTTTGTGTATGGTTTTAGGGTGTGTTCTAATTTCATTCTTCTACATGTAGCTGTCCAGTTTTCCCAGCACCACTTATTGAAGAGACTGTCTTTTCTCCATTGTATATCCTTGCCTCCTTTGTCATAGATTTGTTGACCATATGTGTGTGGGTTTATCTCTGGGCTTTCTATCTTGTTCCATTGATCTATGTTTCTGTTTTTGTGCCAGTACCATATTGTCTTTTTTTTTTTTTTTTTTTTAAAGAAGATGTTGGGGGTAGGAGTTTATTAATTAATTAATTTATTTTTGCTGTGTTGTGTCTTCGTTTCTGTGCGAGGGCTTTCTCCAGTTGTGGCAAGTGGGGGCCACTCTTCATCACGGTGCGCAGGCCTCTCACTATGGCGGCCTCTCTTGTTGCAGAGCATGGGCTCCAGATGCGCAGGCTCAGTAGTTGTGGCTCACGGGCCTAGTTGCTCCGTAGCATGTGGGATCCTCCCAGACCAGGGCTCGAACCCATGTCCCCTGCATTAGCAGGCAGACTCTCAACCACTGTGCCACCAGGGAAGCCTTACCATATTGTCTTGATTACTGTAGCTTTGTAGTATAGTCTGAAGTCAGGGAGTCTGATTCCTCCAGCTCCGTTTTTTTCCAAGACTGCTTTGGCTCTTCGGGGTCTTTTGTGTCTCCATACAAACTTAAAGATGATTTGTTCTAGTTCCGTAAAAAATGCCTTTGGTAATTTGATAGGGATTGCATTGAATCTGTAGATTGCTTTGGGTAGTGTAGTCATTTTCACAATATTGATTCTTCCAATCCAAGAACATGGTATATCTCTCCATCTGTTTGTATCATCTTAATTTCTTTCATCAGTGTCTTATAGTTTTCTGCATACAGGTCTTTTGTCTCACTAGGTAGGTTTATTCCTAGGTATTTTATTCTTTTTGTTGCAGTAGTAAATGGGAGTGTTTCCATAATTTCTCTTTCAGATTTTTCATCGTTACTGTGTAGGAATTCAAGAGATTTCTGTGCATTAATTTTGTATCCTGCAACTTTACCAAATTCACTGATTAGCTCTAGTAGTTTTCTCGTGGCATCTTTAGGATTCTCTATGTATAGTATCATGTCATCTGCAAACAGTGACAGTTTTACTTCTTCTTTTCCAATTTGTATTCCTTTTATTTCTTTTTCTTCTCTGATTGCCATGGCTAGGACTTGCAAAACTATCTTGAATAATAGAAGTAAGAGTGGACATCCTTGTCTTGTTCCTGATCTTAGAGGAAATGCTTTCAGTTTCTCACCATTGAGAATGATGTTTGTTATGGGTTTGTTGTATATGGCCTTTATTATGTTCAGGTAGGTTCCCTCTACCCACTTTCTGGAGAGTTTTTATCATAAATCGGTGTTGAATTTTGTCAAAAGCTTTTTCTGCATCTGTTAAGATGATCATATGGTTTTTATTCTTCAGTTTTTTAATATGGTGTATCACATTGACTGATTTGCATATATTGAAGAATCCCTGTGTCCCTGGGATAAATCCCACTTGATTGTGGTGTATGATCCTGTTAATGTGTTGTTGGATTCTGTTTGCTAGTATTTTGTTGAGGATTTTTGCATCTATATTCATCAGTGATATTGGTTTGTAATTTTCTTTTTTGTAGTATCTTTGTCTGGTTTTGGTATCAGGGTGATGGTGGCCTCATAGAATGAGTTTGGGAGTGTTCCTTCCTCTGCAATTTTTTGGAAGAATTTGAGAAGGATGGGTGTTAGCCCTTCTCTAAATGTTTGATATAATTCACCTCTGAAGCCATCTGGTCCTGTACTTTTGTTTGTTGCAAGATTTTTAATCACAGTTCCAACTTCATTACTTGTGATTGGTCTGTTCCTATTTTCTGTTTCTTCCTGGTTCAGTCTTGGAAGGTTATACCTTTCTAAGAATTTGTCCATTTCTTCCAGTTTGTCCATTTTATTGGCATAGAGTTGCTTGTAGTAGTCTCTTAGGATTTGTTGTATTTCTGCGGTGTCTAACTTTTCCTTTTTCATTTCTAATTTTATTGATTTGAGTCCTCTCCCTCTTTTTCTTGATGAGTCTGGCTAATGGTTTATCAATTTTTTTATCTTCTCAAAGAACAAGCTTTTAGTTTTATTGATCTTTGCTATTGTTTTCTTTGTTTCTATTTCATTTATTTCTGATGTGATCTTTATGATTTCTTTCTTTCTGCTAACTTTGGGTTTTGTTTGTTCTTGTTTCTCTAGTTCCTTTAGGTGTAAGTTTAGATTGTTTATTTGAGATTTTTCTTGTTTCTTGAGGTAGGCTTGTATAGCTATAAACTTCCCTCTTAGAACTGCTTTTGCTGCATCCCATAGGTTTTGGATCATTGTGTTTTCATTGTCATTTGTCTCTAGGTATTTTTTGATTTCCCCTTTGATTTCTTCAGTGATCTCTTGGTTATTTAGTAACATATTGTTTACCCTCATGTGTTTGTGTTTTTTACATTTTTTTCCCTGTAATTCTGTGGTCAGAAAAGATGCTTGATATGATTTCAATTTTCTTAAATTTACTGAGGCTTGATTTGTGACCCAAGATGTGGTCTATCCTGGAGAATGTTCCATGTGCACTTGAGAAGAAAGTGTAATGTGCTGTTTTTGGATGGAATGTCCTATAAATATCAATTAAATCAATCTGGTCTCTTGTGTTATTTAAAGCTCTGTTACCTTATTAATTTTCTGTTTGGATCATCTGTCCATTGGTGTAAGTGAGGTTTTGAAGTCCCCCACTATTATTGTGTTACTGTCAATTTCCTATTTTATAGCTGTTAGCAGTTGCCTTATGTATTGGGGTGCTCCTATGTTGGGTGCATATATATGTAAAATTGTTATGTCTTCTTTTTGGATTGATCCCTTGATCATTATGTAATGTCCTTCTTTGTCTCTTGTAAGAGTCTTTGTTTTAAAGTCTATTTTATCTGAGTATAGCTACTCCCGCTTTCTTTTGATTTCCATTTGCATGGAATATCTTTTTCCATCCCCTCACTTTCCGTCTGTATGTGTCCCTAGGTCTGAAGTGGGTCTCTTGCAGACAGCATATATATGGGTCTTGTTTTTGTATCCATTCAACAAGCCTGTGTCTTGTGGTTGGAGCATTTAATCCATTCACGTTTAAAGTAATTATCGATATGTATGTTCCTATGACCATTGTTTAAATTGTTTTGGGTTTGTTTTTGTAGGTCCTTTTCTTCTCTTGTGTTTACCACTTAGAGAATTTCCTTTAGCATTTGCTGTAGAGCTGTTTTGGTGGTGCTGAATTCTCTTAGCTTTTGCTTGTCTGTAAAGCTTTTGATTTCTCCATCGAATCTGAATGAGATCCTTACTGGATAGAGTAATCTTGGTTGAAGTTCTTCCCTTTCATCACTTTAAGTATATCATGCCACTCCTTTGTGGCTTGTAGAGTTTCTTCTGAGACATCAGATGTTAACCTTATGGGAGTTCCCTTGTATGTTATTTCTTATTTTTCCCTTGCTGCTTTCAATAATTTTTCTTTGTCTTTAATTTTTGCCAATTGATTACTATGTGTCTCGGCATGTTTCTTCATGGGTTTATCCTGTATGGGACTTGCTGCACTTCCTGGACTTGGGTGGCTATTTCCTTTCCCATGTTAGGGAAGTTTTCGACTATAATCTCTTCAAATATTTTCTCGGGTCCTTTCTCTCTCTCTTCTTCTGGGACCCCTACAATACGAATGTTGTTGTGTTTAATGTTGTCCCAGAGGTCTCTTAGGCTGTCTTCATTTCTTTTCATTCTTTATTTTTTAGTCTGTTCCACAGCAGTGAATTCCCCCATTCTGTCTTCCAGGTCACTTATCCGTTCTTCTGCCTCAGTTATTCTGCTATTGATTCCTTCTACTGTAGTTTTCATTTCCTTTATTGTATTGTTCATCTCTGTTTGTTTGTTCTTTAATTCTTCTAGGTCTTTGTTAAACATTTCTTGCATCTTCTCGATCTTTGCCTCCATTCTTTTTCCGAGGTCCTGGATCATCTTCACTATCATTATTCTGAATTCTTTTTCTGGAAGGTTGCCTATCTCCACTTCATGTAGTTGTTTTTCTGGGGTTTTATCTTGTTCCTTCATCTGGTATATAGCCCTCTGCCTTTACATCTTGTCTATCTTTCTGTGAATGTTGTTTTTTCCACAGGCTGCAGGATTGTAGTTCTTCTTGCTTCTGCTGTCTGCCCTTTTGTGGATGAGGCTATCTAAGAGGCTTGATGGGAGGGGCTGGTGGTGGGTAGAGCTGACTGTTGCTCTGGTGGGCAGAGCTCAGTAAAACTTTAATCCACTTAATTGTTGATGGGTAGGGCTGGGTTCCCTCCCTGTTGGTTGTTTGGCCTGAGGCAACCCAACACTGGAGCCTACCTGGGCTCTTTGGTGGGGCTAATGACAGGCTCTGGGAAGGCTCACACCAAGGAATACTTCCCGGAACTTCTGCTGCCAGTGTCCTTGCCCCCACAGTGAAACAGAGCCACACCCCGCCTCTGCAGGAGACCCTCCAACACTAGCAGGTGGGTCTGGTTCAGTCTCCCCTGGGGTCACTGCTCCTTCCCCTGGGTCCTGATGCACACACTACTTTGTGTGTTCCCTTCAAGAGTGGGGTCTCTGTTTCCCCCAGTGCTGTCGAAGTCCTGCAACCAATTCCCACTAGCCTTCAGAGTTTGATTCTCTAGGAATTCCTCCTCCCATTGCCAGACCCCCAGGTTGGGAAGCCTGACAAGGGGCTCAGAACCTTCACTCCAGTGGATGGACTTCTGTGGTATAAGTGTTCGCCAGTCTGTGAGTCACCCACCCACCAGTTATGGGATTTGATTTTTCTGTGATTGCGCCCCTCCTACCATCTCAATGTGGCTTCAGCCTTTGTCTTTTCACATGGGGTATCTTTTTTGGTGAGTTCCAGTGTCTTCCTGTTGATGATTGTCCAGCAGCTAGTTGTGATTCTGGTGTTCTTACAAGAAGGAGTGAGAGCACGTCCTTCGACTCTGCTATCTTGGTTCCTCCTCCCCTGTAGATGTATTTATGATGTATTTGTGGTGAGGAAAGTGATCTCCGCGTCTTAGTCTTCCACCATCTTGAAGCTCTCCTCCCCTCTTTTTTTTTTTTCATTCATTGGTTTATTTGGCTGCGCCAGGTTTTAGTTGTGGGACATGGGATCTTTAGTTGCATCATGCGGGATCTTTAGAGCCTGCATGCCGCAACTAAAAGATCCAGCATTCCGCAACTAAAGCCTCAACTGAAGTTCAGTTCCTCTTCGCTTATGAAACTAAAGAAACAAGTTGTCTGCTTCCCACAGCCAACATACAATGGGGAGACAGGCATAGGGTGACTGCTATGGATGTTCCTGCCCAAAAAGGGGGGAATTGGATGGCACAAAAAGTCACTGGTATTTCACAAATAGCAATTCTGGAATCCAGCTGGTCAAATGTCAGCTATTTCTTGATTCTGTATAAAGGCCTGCGAATAACTCTCCATGGCTCTTAGGTCTGCTGTCTGGGCTTTTAGGTTCCTTTTTTTTGAGTCATCCTTCCTTTTTTTTTTTCTTTTTTTTAAATAAACTTTTAATTTTAGAATAGTTCCAGATTTACAGAAATTTGGGCAGGGTACTCATCCTCTCCAGGCCTCAGTTTCATTATCTTGCTTACTTCATTTGGAATGTCCTCTAATATTTTTCACCCACTTGCTTTTCCAAACTAGAAAACTCTTAATTAATTTTCCAGTCATTTTTTTCCAGGGTACATTCCTTGCTCAAATCATGCTCAGTGTGGAGTTACAGTCTCCTGCCACACGTTCCCTCAGCCTCCTGTCATCCAAATGAACACAGTGTATTGGAATTATTTATGTTCCAGTCTCTTGTCTGTTGTTTTTTAGCACCTTGAGGGCTGGAATCCAATCAGTGTCTGAAAGAGAGAAGGCATTTAAATATTTCCTGAATAAATTGAATTCATTAAAAATTAATTTTTTAATGAATATATGGTAAATGTATACACTCACGTAACTATCGTCATAATCAGGATCCAAAACAGTTTCACTATCCCATCAAATTTCTTTGTGCTAGCCCTTCCTCCACCCCCAAACCCTGGCAACCACCAATCTATTCTCTATCCCTACAGTTTTGCCTTTTCCTGATGTCATATAAGTGGGATGGTACACTATGTGGCCTTTTGAGACTGATTTCTTTTGCTCAGTATAATGCCTTTAAGATTCATCAGAATTACTGTGTACTTCAATAGTTCATGACACTTTATTGCTGAGTAATATTCCATTATATCGATATACCCCTGTTTGTTTATCCATTCACCCATTGGAAGGCACTGGGTTAATTTGTTGGAGGAGGTAATCGAGAGGATGTGACCACTAGTTAACCCAAGAGCTGGACCCGGGTAATCAGCAGCTCCTCACCCCCTCTGCTGTCCTTGGAATGTATGTTCTGCCAACCGTTCCCACAGTGGGAGCTGTTGAGACCATCTGGACAGTATGTGTGACTGAATCCAATTAAGGCCTCTATATAAAGTTTTAAGATGCTGGCAGGTGGGTGTGGAGATCTACTTGTCTTGTGGCCACCCAAGACAAGCCTTGTATTTGAGTTTCCTTGATTATTAGGCCTGTCACCTACCAATTTGGAGTGATCTGCCTCTTTCTTTGGTCTCTACCTGCCCTCTGTGTATAAGGCCAGTTTGCAAACCAACATAAAACTACTTTTCAGTGATTATGAATAGAACTGTGATAAAAATTCATTTAAACAGGTTTTTGGGTGAGCATAAGTTTTCATTTCTGTAGGCTAAATACCTTAGAGTGGTATTTCTGCATTATATGGTATATATATGTTTAACTTTATAAAGAACAGCAAGTTGTTTTCCAAAGTACCATATCATTTTACGTTCCCACAGTAATACATCAGAAGCTTAATTTCCTGTGAATTTTTTCCAACACTTGGTATTGTCAGTATTTTTTTGGAAGCATTTTAATAGATGTGTAATGGTATCTCATATGGTTTTAATTTGTTTTTCCCTAATGGTTAATGATATTGAACATGTTTTCAATTGCTTATTTGTTTTCCATATTCTCTTTGTTGAAGTGTCTATTTATTTTATTTTTTGGCTGTGATGGGTCTTCCCTGCTGCATGCAGGCTTTCTCTAGTTGTGGTGAGCTGGGGCTACTCTTCGTTGCCATGTGTGGGCTTCTCATTGTGGTGGCTTCTCTTGTTGCAGAGCACGGGCTCTAGAGTGCAGACTCAGTAGTTGTGGCACAGGGGCTTATTTGCTCTGTGGCATGTGGGATCTTTCTGGACCAGGGCTTGAACCCGTGTCCCCTGCATTGGCAGGAGGATTCTTAACAACTGTGCCACCAGGGAAGCCCTGCCCATTTTAAAATTGTGTTGTTTATATTATTACTCTTGAGTTTTGAGAGTTTTTTATTCATTCTGGGTACAAGTCCTTTTATGTTATATATTACAAATATTTCCTCCAGTCTACAACTTGTCTTTCCATTATCTTAACTGTGTCTTTTGTAGAGCAAAATTTTACAATTTTGATAAAGCCCAATTTATCTTTTTTTCCGAATGGATAGTGCTTTTGGAGTAATATCCGTGAATTTTTTGCCTAAAGATATAATCCTATGTTTCCTTCTAAAGGCTATATAGTTTTACATTTGTATCTTTGATCTATTTTGAGTTATTTTTGTATAAGGTGTGAGGGATAGGTCAAAATCCAATTGTTCTGGCCTTTGAAGTCATACAAAATAAATGTAATTTCTTCTATAAGAGTGTCTGCAATTGCGAATTCATTTCCTACTACAAAGAAGAAAAAAAACTAAGTCTCACGAATATCAGTGGCAAATACAAAAAAAACATAGGAATAAACTTCAAAAGAAATTCCAAGACCTGTGTGAAGAAAACTTCAAACCATATTTTGAGAATATAAGAAAAATGGAAACAAATGGAGAAGTATACAATGAGAAGACAAGATTGTAAAAATGTTAATTCTGTCAAATTAATTATGAGATGTAATGTCATTCTCATTCAAACCCCAGTAATTTTACATTTCACAGGGGATGTTTTGCAGATTGGGCTTTCCAGGAAGCTGACTGAGCCTGAGGTTAGCATGCAGGGCATTTGTTTGGGAGTGCTTGTGGACTCTGGAAAGATGGGGGGAGAAGCAGGGCTGGACAGGGGGAGAAGTTGGTCTGCAGAGCAGTCCCAAAGAAGGTTTCCCCTGTCGCCATGGGGAGCCCTGGCACTAGCTTGAATCCTCAGTTATACCAAGTTGGGACTAGGCGGCTGGTGTTTATAGTGCACTCCTCACCCCCAGTCAGTCCGTCATCAAATGCAGGCTACTTCTGGAAGGAGGCCTCATCAAAGGTGTGACAGTTTTCTTCAGCTCAGGGCTCACAGCTGAGGGCCATCTTCTGGCAGCCTTCCCAGAAGCTGGAAGAATAAGTATTTCTGAAGGAGGATCTGGGTGGCTCGTTACAGCATCCACCACATGGAGGAAATTGGACAAAACTCCTGTCTGTAAAGTTTATCTGAAATAATAAATGTGATAGAAGACTTCATACAGTTTTAACAAAGAAGAGTTATGTGGGAAGTCTTGCCCCTTAAGACACAGTACACAGTACTATGAAGCAACCTACAATGGTGAAAAGAGCAAATTATTAGCATAGGCATAGATAGATTAGTCAGTGGAACAAAAATACAAGACCAGAACCAGACCTTTTGTTCATAAAATGTGGCTTCTCGCTCTATTAGGAATGAATGATTACTCAGTAAATGGTATTGGGACAAAAATGAAGTTAGATTCCCTAACTCATACCTTACACTAAAGTTAATGTTAAATGGATTCAAGTCCATCTCAATGTGAAAAAGAAAACTTAATAGTACTAGAAAAAAATGTAATAGTGAAAGTGAAGAAGGACTTTCTAAGCATGATCTCAAAGGCAGAATCTATAAAAGAAAAATATGAACTCCAAATAAGATTAACATTTCATGGTAATAAACCTACTATAATTCACAAATCTAGTATTGACTGAAAGCTTATTATGTGCCAGTTACTGTTATTAGGACTTGATATGAATTGCCATCTAGTCCTATCATAGGGCACTATTATGTCCCCTGTTTTATAGATGAGGAAACTGAGAACTAGAAAAGTCAAGAAATGTACCCAAGTTCACAAAATGAGGACACAAAAAAGCCAAGATTTGAACCCAACCCAGTGTGTTCAAACTCGCTGTGCTATAAACAAATGTAAAAAACAATGACAACCTAGGAAAAACATCTGTGTCATCAAAGGCAAAAGGTGACTATCCCTACTTTAAAAAGGTTTGTTACGAATCAATTTTGAATATGTGAATACTCCAATGGAACATTCAAGAGTCCAAGGTAAAGATGTAGAAGAATGACTAATAAACATATGAGAAGAGCTTCAACTTCACAATCTCACAAGTGAGGAAAAAACAGAATTCAAACAAGGAGAAAACATTTTTCTTTTGACCCTTAAGCCAAGAGTAAGAAGGCTGCTGTCCTGGAATGGTGAGAGTGAGGACATGGCCACTGTCATACAGCTAGTGAGAGGGTTGAGAAGCACAAATTTTTCAAGGTGCTATTTGGCAATATTTATCAAAAGCTTTGACCCAATAATGCTATTGATAGCAATTTATCTTTAGAAAACATGAAAAAAATATGATATATATACTTTTTTACTCTGGTGCTGTAAGTATAATAAGAGTTTATAAAAATACATATATATATATATATTTCAACTACTATACTATACTGTCATTAATGATGATAATGCATATCTAAATTAGCCTAGAAAGTTGTTAAGGTTTTTTATTGAGTGAAAAAAGGTAAGTATAGTGTCACATTTTTGTAAATATAGCTATAGATATAATAATCTGGATAGATAAATCTAGAATGTTAGCAATACTTATTTTTAGGTGGTAGGATCATGGAAGTTTTTCTCTGTTTCTTTATCTTTATATTCTTATTTTTCTACTATAAATGTGTATGTCTTGTGTAATATAAATTTTGGTACTTGATGTCAAAGTTTTGAATAGATTTTCTTAAGTCTGAAGTCTTGAAAATAGAAAACAGCAGTCACATTCCTTGCTGGACATTTAAAATTCTATGTTTCAACTTGCTTCATTTTTTTGGTTTCAGTTTGGTTCATTTAAAAAATTTCAAGTTGGATCATTTTTTGCATGGGTCCTTTGTGTTTGTTTGCTCCCTGTACCTAGAAAACTTGCCCTTTCATTTGGTAAGTAAAGCAGTCAGAGAACAAAGTTACCAATGTAATTTGAGTAGGTGTGGATCAGAATGAATTAAGCTACAGGACGTTGTTTGGGACTGTTTTTCAAAATCCTTACTTTTTTTTTTAGTCTTTTGTACTCAGAGAAGATTGAAAGCCTAAGTGGGAGAGGAAGGCTTTCAGGTTCTCAGGTTTTTTTAAATGCAGGTCTGGAAGGCCTGAGATTGAGTTTCCTCAGCATGACAGGAACAGAATTTGGTGGAAAAAGCAAGCAAATCACGTTGGCTGAGATATTATCCCTGTGGTCCCTCCATCTCCCCAAGTGTCCTGGGTTTTCTGTGCTCTTCTCTGTCAAACACCCCTCTGCCTTTTCTCTACTTCTTTTTCCTCCAAGCCCTCTAAACTGCCAGTGTCCTTGAATTTGAACATCTTCCCAAAGAAAGTAGAATTGCCTAGGGAAGTAAGGAGAGAAAATGAGAATTTATTTTCCAGTTTTCAGGGGCATTTTTAGTGAGACAGATAGCTCAAGGCCTGTGGCAAGTTTCTCTGTGTGTGTGTGTGTGTGTGTGTATGTGGTGCTTTGTTTTGTTTTTGTGCATACATGCACTGCCCTAATGCCATATCTCTTTTATATTTGTCACCTACCACCCCACTGCCAAACTGGCTACACACTCTTCTCATCCTGAGAAGATTCCTAATTGGGTAGCAGTCATAACAAAGAGGAGGGAAGAATGAGATACAGGCAGTAGTGCCGTCATGAACACTGGGTGCAAAAGAATATCTATGTTCTGTTGGGATGTCAAGATACCTATAGATATTCCTGTTCTCTTCTGATTCATTCATTCATTCTTTCTTTCATTTATTCATCCATTCCCTAAACATGAATGTAGTTCCTATATATGTCAGACACTCTACCAGGCCAATGGGATAGATGGATAAGCCTACCTCCAGCCCTCAAGTAATGCACAGTCTAGAGCCAAGATTCCCAAATCTGTATGCTCAAAATCACTTGAAGACTTTTGGAAGAATACAGATTTCTGGGCCCCATCTCAGACCTTCTGAATCTAACTTCCCAAGGGAAAGGTTCCGAAATTGGTGTTTTAACCAACTTTCCCAGATAATTCTGTTCTATTAGCACTGGCTTGAGGACCAAAGTTAGGAAACCACTAGTAAGGGTTCATTTCATTTTTCAAGAAAGAGAAAAAAATTAAGAACTGAATTGCAGTGTAATTGTCAGGCCAGCCAGTTCTTCCTCTATCCTCTCCTTCCTACCATTTCTCCTCCTGTGAGCATCCAAGTCAAGGATGGCTTTTTGGTTTTCTGTTGCTGTGTAACAAGCTGCCCCCCCAAACTTGGTGCCTTACAACAACAACAATTTCTTATTTTTCACAATTCTTTGGGTTGACTGAGATCAGCTGGGTGGTTCTTCTGTTCCACAGGGTGTAGCTGAGGTGACTCAGGGGGCTGCATTTAGCTGGGAGCTCCACTGAGGCCATAATGTCCAGGATGGTGTATCATCCTCTGAGAGTCCCTCTCCACATGCTCTCTCATGGTTCAGTAATCTAGCCCAGGCCTCTTTACCACTTTTGCAGCTGACTTCCAAAAGAGAGAAGCTGATGCTGACAGTTCTTTGAAGGCCTGGGCTCAGAAGTTTCAGAGCATTACTTCTGCATCATTCCATGCATTCTACTGTCAAAGCAAGACACAGGGCCAGTGCAGGTTCAAGGAGAGAGAAGTAGACTCACCTTTCATTGAGAGGAGCAGGGGAAAATTTGTGGTCATCTTTCATCCACCATAGATTAAAAAAATCCATGGGAATTTTTATGCTGATTTATAAGGCCTATACGCCCATTGACTGCACAGATGACTTCAGGCTAGGTATTTCGGATGCAGCTTTAGAAATCAGTCAGCTTAGACCAAGACCTTGGCTAGTTGTACAGTGGCCATAAATGAATAATAACATTTAATAGGGACAGGCTATAAATACAAGATGGGTCACTCCATTGTGACTACATAAAAAAAAAAAGAGCTAAAGATAAATAATGGACAAACAAGGGATGGGAATGTAATCTAACCAAATCTCTTTGTCAAAAAAGGCTAGCATGATATTGGGTATATCTAGAAATTCTAAAGCATGGTTAAACCTTGACTAGAATATCACCTTCAGTTTTGGCCCTTATGATGAAGAGTCGGAGTTGTTCAGGCTAGGAATAGAAATGATTCTTTTCTTTCTCCATCATGTCCTGGGGCCTGGACTTGATTAGGGAATCCAGGCTATCCTGTACTCTGGGCAATGAGAAGTTTGGATGAGAGGAGAAAGGGACAGTGGAGTGCCAGGCCATCAGCCACCAATGACTCTGTGCATCCAGAACTTAGGATGTAAATTAGGCCATGTGCCTTCTCTGTTCCACCTTCCTTTGGCTACTCTGGTTATTCAGAGTAAAGCCAGAGTCCTTGCAAGAGCCTACAAGTTTCCTCCTAGTCTGGCCTCCACACCTGACTTCATCTTCTACAGATATTCTCCTTTCTCATTCCACTCCCATCAGAGTAGCCTTTGTGCTCTTTCTTGGAAATGCCGACACACACTCGCCTCTAGGCCTTTGCACTCAATCTTCCCTCTGCCTGGGACACCCCTCCTGCAGATCCCTGCCTAGCTCATAGCCTCCCTTCTCTCAGGTCCTGCCTATATTTAGGCCATTACCCTGCATGAGGCAGCCAGTTCCCCCATCCCCTCCATACTCCCTATCCACACTACCATGCTTTGCTTTCCTCCCTGTACTTATGGGCATATGACATGCATTTATTTCATTGTTTATATGTTTGTTGTCTTACTTCCCCCATTAGCATGTTAACTTCAGGAAAGCAGCAGCCCTGTTTTGTCTCCTGTGATATCTTCAGTGGCCCTAACATCTTCTAGCTACTCAGAAAGGGTTTTTTAAATAAATGAATGAATCTCCTTGTGAGCTTTAGGGAACTGAATGCAAGGCCTGGGTCATAGTGGCCCTTCCATGAATACTTATTGAATAGACTTGTTCGCCAGTTAAACCCAAGAGACCTAAGTTTAAGTCCCTGTTTTTCTTTGTGACTTTGGGCAAGTGTTTAGCCTCTTCATGTCTATATATCATCAGACATCTCCTCTATAAAACTGAAAATTTAAAAGAGTCCTAGATGAGGAAGTGTTCTGTAAGGAAAATTACCAATGGTCCTGTATTATTCATTGAGGGTCTTGCCTGCTGCTCAAGGCAAGAGAATTGCAGCCACTCTCTCAATTCAATTCTTTGTGTCCTGCTGGTGGGAAGGGGTAATATCAACCCAGCTCATTGTTAATGCATGAGGAGGTAAGGGCAATGCTGGGATTCTCAGAGGGGAGGGAAAGATGGGTGAGTAGAGATGACAATGTCCCAGACACAGGGAGATGTGGGTTTTATCACTGTCAGAGTGGGTTAAAACACAAGTCAGGAATTCTTGGGCAGGAGGGATTTATTAGGGTTTTGAATCTCTCTTCTGGTAGAAATGGTGGTTATTTTCTAAAATGCTCATGAATATAGCAGGAGCATGGGCTTAGGTGTCAAATTACCTAGGTTTGAATTTCATTTCACCACTTTTCACCATAGGCAAATCACTTAATCTTTTAAAATCCCAGTTTCACTTCTGTACTATCTGCTTTGCTGGGCCATTATGAAGAGTAGATGAAATATTTCAGGCAAAGTGGCTGGAACATATACATGTTTATTAGTATTGTCACATCAGGAATAGCAGTAGAGTAGTAATAATATTCTCATATCTACCACTTGGTAACTTAAATCCTCTGAGTCTCATTTTCCATTCAATAAAATGGGATGGTAATCCACATTACATGGCTGTTATTGCACCTTCCTTTGGAAATCAGATGATGGTGTATGTCAAAGAAATTTGTAAATGTGTAAGCTTTATCCAGATGTTAGTTATTACTGAATGTTATGATTCATCTACTGTCACCAGCCCCAGGGACCCAGCTCCATCTCCCCTCCCCCACGGAACACATACGATGTTTCCTTAGACCTGGTTTTGGCCTCACAGTCTCCAGGCCTTCCAATTGCAGTCAGATAATCCTCTGGACCTGAGAGGACCAAGAACCTCAGTCCCAGATGAAGGATAAATACAGGCCTTTCTCTTATCAAGTTTCCATGAGGGACCCTAGAGACCGTGATGGAGGGACATACTTTAAGAGCTACCACTGCAGACCTATCTGAGGGTTGTCAAAACTGTCAATAAAGAAGGTTGTCAAGATTCTCTCCCTGAGGTTTTTAAATATAAGAGTCATGCCTGAGGATGGAGTCTGAATTATATGACCTCTCAAGATCACATCTCATTAATATTCCATGTCACTTCCCAAGTTTGTATAGGCTCTCTTTTGGAAGGTAAGGCCCTTCAGTAATTAAACATCTGAAGGAACTGAGCATTCATTATCTGAGCATTAATTCTGAAGGCAGATCAGGGGATTCTGCAATTTCAAATCATTTTGGTAAATGGTCATTTGATTATTATCCAACTGATGGAATTATAAAGAAATCTTTGAACTCCATCTTTGTTTACATCCCTGTTCTTAGGGTTTCTGTGTATAAAGGTCTTTGATTAACTTGCTGTAAGGATGCTCTGTTGAATTTTCTTTGTAGACACGTCTGTTCCCCCTGTGATATAGAGAACTCCTACAGGCTAGAAACCTGTCTTGTCCTTGTGTGTCTCTCACTGCCTGTCACTACACAGGGTATCAGTAGTACAAAGTAAATGTTTTGTTTTCTTTTTAATAAAGAAATGAATAAAACTGCAGAGGAACTAGTGAATTGACTGTGGCCAAATTTGGGATTGCTACTAAAAAATTTCAACATACTTCTTGGATTTGCTTTGTGGTTATCTGTTATCTGAATACAAAATAATTGACAAACATTTTCAAGAAGACTTTTCTTGTCATTCTGAATTAATTTTAATGACATTAAGTACACTTCTGAAGTTTTCAGAAGTCATTTCAGCATGTGGGTTTTATCCAAAGAGAATAGACTAAGACTCTCTTTCCATACCATTCAGAAAATGGGACAGAAGAGGGTCCCTAGTCATGTTAGCAATGAAAGTACAGATAGATTCATGTTCCAGACCTATGTCCTGTGCTTCTTCATCTGGTTAAAATGAACATATCTGGCAAAAAATTGACTCGATAAGTATAGTTCCAGTTTTCTGAGTTTCTTGAAAGGCGGTGGTAGATTGAAGTCACAAGATTTGAATTTTGATTCTGATTTTAATGCCGTGGATCTCAGTTTCTGTGTGGGTATAATTCGGGTGGAGTGGAGAGGGGAAGCTCTAATGTTTTATGACTCCGTGCCTGGTTTCTGGTAACCCACCCACCAGAGAGTGGAAATAGCAGGAACTTTATGGCTCTGACTGAATTCCTTGAGACCAGAGTGCCTCACAGCACCTAACGTGTGAGAAATGGCAAGGGGTGTTTATTGCTTCGTGGGTGCCTGGCTGAGAGTCATGGTGGTTCGGGCACTGGCTTTGAGGACAGGCTGAACTGGGTTCTTTCCTCAGACCTGTTGCCCATTAGCCTTATCACTCTATGTATGTGAACAGTTCTAAGACATTGTAAAATCTTAATATTTTCGTTTCATTGAAAAATGGGAATAAAAATAGCGCCCCTAGTACAGGGTTGTTGAAAGGACTGAAATGATGAGGTATGTAAGATTATGTAAGAAGCACCTGACACACAGCAAGGGCTAAAAAGATAATAGTTGTTCATGTGGTGGTGATGGATGGAGATGATGACAACCGTGGTGGTTAACTGAAAGAAACAGGGATGTCAGTTTCCTTATCGGCCTCTTAGACTGTGGAGAGGATTAAGTGAGTTAATGTGTGTGAAGGAGTTAGCAGAATACCTGGTATACTGTAATTGCTATTAAAGTGTTCATGTTTTTTTTTTTTTCTTTTGCGTTAGGCGGGCCTCTCACTGTTGTGGCCTCTCCCGTTGCGGAGCACAGGCTCCGGACGCGCAGGCCCAGCAGCCATGGCTCACAGGCCCAGCCGCTCCGCGGCATGTGAGATCCTCCCGTACCGGGGCACGAACCCGTGTCCCCTGCATCGGCAGGCGGACTCTCAACCACTGCGCCACCACGGAAGCCCCAGTGTTCATGTTTTAAAGAGAAATACATAAGTTTCCCACACTCTCCAATACAGATCAAACTTCCACTGCGTGAAGCTGGCAGAGAAGGAAGGCGTTTGCTGCCATTGAGACATTTTCTGGGCAACGTTGTTCAGTTTCATGATTAAGAAGGAATGATTCATTCCCTCCTGGATGTGCTATTGCCTGTAAAGACAACAGGTGCTCTGCCAGAGTATCCCAAACACTTTTTTCTTCTTTTTCCTCACGCTCCCCCCTCCTTTTGTGTTCTTTTTTTTCTCTTTTTGGTTCATAGTCAAGTAACTTTCCCTCTGCTGTGATCTTCCCCCTCACATCTGCTCTTATCCCTCCTTTGCTGCTAAGCCACGTGAGTCATGAGGACTGCTCCGACAGAGGTGCAACTGTTCTTTGGCAATCAAAGGGCTTCTCATGCCCTGCTCCGAGTCACACGGCAATGCTGCAAATACCAGCTCAAATGCTAGCGCAAAGCCGGACCCCCTTTCATCTCTCCCTTTTGAAGAGCTTCTTTGTGGGGGGTCTCCTCATGAATACTATTGTGAGATAGAGTGCATTTTCACCCATTTGTTTTGCTTTTCTTTCTCATTCCTTATGGAAGGAGTGGGAAGTTGGACTCTGAGAGAAAACTCCTGGTACAGCTGAGGGAGCCTCCCATGAAACTGCACCACTAAGTTGGGTTAGAAATGAGGTGATCTCCCTGAAGGGCAGGTTTGTCACACCCGTTGTCTTTTTCAGAAGACCTCATCTGTTCAGATTTCATTCACACCTTATAGGTAACTCATGTGACCCCCCCCCAAAGATTATGGACTTGTCTTTAAAATCTATGGATTTTCTTATGTGATATTTGTGAATCTGAATTAGGTTTATCGCATCATATTTTTGTGTTTTAAATGTTTTAAACTGGCTTACTGTGAACCACAATAATACCCCAGGCTCAAACTTATTTAGAGAGCATGTTGGATTCTGGGAATAATCCCAGCAGCCAGTCCTTCTGTCAGAGCTTTTTTTTTTTTTTTTTTTTTTTTCTTTTTGCGGTATGCGGGCCTCTCACTGTTGTGGCCTCTCCCGTTGCGGAGCACAGGCTCCGGACGCGCAGGCCCAGCGGCCATGGCTCACGGGCCCAGCCGCTCCGCGGCATATGGGATCCTCCCAGACCGGGGCACGAACCCGTATCCCCTGCATCGGCAGGCGGACTCTCAACCACTGCGCCACCAGGGAGGCCCTGTCAGAGCTTTTGTAAAGAGCTTTTTTTCCTCACATAGGTAAACATTGGAAAGTGAGATTAAGATTCCTTCTAAGCCCCAGCATTTAACTCATCATTTTTAGTTACTTGTTTATACTCAGTCTAAAAGGTCTAACATAAATGCAGTAATGTGGGAGAAATTAACTGTCTTCATTCCAGAACTGAGCTGATACCTTCTCAAGTTGAGATGCTCTTGAAATGTTCTCAGGATAAGTGGGAAGAGCCTGAAGGATGGTCGATTTGGCCTTTAGCTTATCCTAGTTATAACAAGCATCATTCCTTGTCCAGGTGCAGGTGTGTCAGCAACCATTGAAGGAGCAATAGACCATTTCTACTTCTCTACATCTGACCCCTAACCTGGACTGAGAACTGGTATTGAGCATCTACTGCATGTACGCACATAGCATACACTACCTCTAACCTTGCTGAGAATTCTGTGAAGTGTTACTATCCTGAGTTTGCAGGTAAAGAAACGGAGGCTCAAAAGAATCAAGTAACCTAACCAAGTACGGCAGATTGTAGTTTCAAAATATGGCTACAGCAGTATTTCCTTATCTAGAAATGGCCTGTCCAGAATCTTGCCACTCCCCAATCCAGAAAGGTCCATCTTCTCTCCCCTTTAAATTTTTAAGCCTTTGTGATTGCCTCAACAAGTAGAATGTTGTAGAAATGATGCTGCATGACTTCTTAGGTTCGGCCAACGCAAGGTGACATTTTTCTGTCTAGCTCTTTCTCTCTCTTTAGGAATAGTTACTATCGGAACCCAGCTATCTTGTTGTGAGAAAGCTCAGGCCACATGGAGAGGCCACATGTAGATGTTCCAGCAAATAGCTTTGGCTAAGGTCCCAGCTGACAACCAGCACCAATTGCCAAGCCTTCTAATGATTCCAGCCCCCAGCCTCAAGCCATCCCAGCTTATGCCTAATGGAGCAGAGATAAGCTGACCCTGCCAAGTCCTGCCCCTATTGCAGACTCATAAGCAAAATAAACATTGTTGTACTAAGATACTAAGTTTCAGCAAGTGGCACTTCTAAATACACATTGCTTTGTCACAGCTACCTGTCTACCTCATTTTTTCTTCAAGCAAAAGAAACTGAACAGAAAGTTAATTGTGAAGATAGAAAATCTAAATCATTTTATCAGAACAATCTAAATTAATTAATGGACCCCAAAGTCAAATGTTCTTGGTGATCAAGGATACAAGGTGATCAAGCCACAGGTTCTTAAAGTCTATGCCAGTGGTACCATCTCAGAGCAACTGCTTTACCCTGGGACTTTACCTGTAAGTGAGGAGGTTGGACTAAAGATCCTCTGCAATTCTGCCTTGTGTAGTCACTGATGCTGTGTTAGCCTTACCCAATCCCGTCCAGTTGTTTGTGTTTCTCTCTCGTCTGTTGTTAAGGCAGAAAGATTTCCCCAACCTCTTATGCTGTCTGTCCATTGGCTCCCCTGAGTCCTTATGGCGAGATACCCGAAATAAATTTTGGATCACACATCTATTCACACACATTACAAACAATTAACAGTGAAACCAAGAGTTCTCATTTGAGAGAACAGCTGATGTGGCTAAGATAAAAGCAAGGCTGAACCTTGGATTCCAAAGTCTGGCGAGTGTCAGAAATTTTAGGAAACATACAATTATCTAGTCTGTCTCACGGCTGAGGAGCCCTATTGGTGTGATGGCTAAATTAGTTTTATGATATTATTTCTGGCTTCAGTTCAGCTGAATCTAGGGACCCCAGGAGGCACACAGACTCTCTGCCATCTCTCTATTTTTGGGGCCTATCCTTGCTATGTGGAAACAAATGTAATATCAACATGAAATATAAATCGAAAAGCTTCCCTTGGCTCTTGGTGTACTGCCTGGCTTTTTAGATCAGTTACTTGATTTCTATCACTTGTCTGCCATGCTCTTGAAGTCTTTGCTGTCTCAGCGTGCTATTTAGATGCTTAATGTCTCCTCTGTTGAAGCCCGTTCCCTTGGAGCTGGTGTTAATGAGGTCCCAAGAAGTAGCGCTACATTTTGCAGCACAATTTCAGTTGCCCAGAGAGATGAATGGTATGAAACAGGCAAAAGGGATCCCTCGAGTTGGCTTGGAAAACAGGACCACCAGGACCCCTGAGTGGAATTCAATCAGGTGGTGCTGTGGAGTAGGGGAGCGGAGAGTGATCCCTTCGACAGGAAAACAAATTGAAAGGGAAATAAAATCAGACAAATGCCACTTTTCAAAAGGGGAGCTGGGAATAGAGGGGCACTACATTTGATCAAACTGAGGCTCCACACTGCAATGGTTTTTTAATATTCTGGGGGAGATTTCCTTCTGACGTTGGACAGTGCCCTGATTTTAAGGTATCTCCTGAGGAAAGAAAGTTCCCTCTGTAGATTTGGGTGCCAGGATTAATCTCAGTTCTTATGATAGCCCTATTTGGGTGGTTAAAAAAATGCATAGATAGCTGATGATTATGCCTCCTTCCCTCGCCTGTCAGCTTGCATTACACGGCAGCTCTTTGCAGATAAAATTTTGGGAATAGTATTTCACTGTGTGTGCATGCACGCATAAACACACACAAAGAGAAATCTGAGCACTGGAGGAAGTTTTAGATGAGGTGTCCTTAAAAGTAGAAATTGCACCATCTAAAAGACGCACAGCACATCTGAGGGCTCTTTGAAACATGTTGCCTCTCTGCCTCTGTGTTCTTTGTATTTCTAAGCAGAGACTTTAGGCAACTGTAGGAAAAAGGAAAACCTACCACAGCCTTTTAGGTTTTAGCCAGTGAAGTGACATTCTTCTTGGGCAGTTCGGAAGTCAGTGATTCCCCATTTGATTCAAATACAGCCTAATGATTAGGGAATTTAGACAAACTGGTGTAAATTCTGGCTGCTGCATTTACTCAGCACTTGGGACCTTAGGTCTTTTAATTAACATTTTGGAGGTTCAGTCTCTGCAACATTGAACATTGTTGTGATGGTGTTTTAAGGACTAATGAGATAACGTATATAACTGCGTCGCATAGTGCTTGCCGGGTAACAAGTGCTCAATAATTTTTACCAATTTATAACAACAAAAACAACATCGACAGCCTGAAGTATTGGCCGTGGTGGCACACGTGAGAAAGCAGTTTGGGAGATAAAACCTGGGATTGTGTACTATTAGCAAGAAAAGGGCATTAAAGAATGAGCTTCACCCAAAGCAACTTGATTTGGAATATAAGGCTAAGTTCTTATGGAACAGCATTTCACAGATGGGTTTACATTAATGCACTTAACTTTTATAATATACAATGTAACCGATTGTATTCCATAACTTATCTTTTCAAAATGCCTATAAAGGGAAGGCGGACAGTGGACCTGAGAGAGAGAAGGTACGTCCTGCACATGTCTCTTGGACCTGAAGCAGAACTGTGTGTACCAAAGTGGGGATGGCACAGTACACCCAGCCTCCCCTGCTATTGGCATCCCACACAGAGTGGTACATTTGTAACAACAGATATACCTACATTGACAACATCATTATCATCCAGAGTCCATAGTTTATCCTAGGGTTCACTGTCAGTATTTTGCATTCTAGGGGTTTGGGCATATGATGCCCAAATATGATGACATGTATCCACTTTCATAGAATCATGCAGAATAGTTTCACTGCCCCAATAATCTTCTGTGCTCTGTCTATTCATCCCTCCTTTCACCCTAACCCCTGGAAACCACTGATCTTTTTATAGTTTCTGTAGTTTTGCCTTTCCAGAAAGTTATATAGTTAGAATCATACAGTATGTAACCCTTTCAGATTGGCTTCTTTCACTTAGAAATATGCATTTAAGGTTCCTCCATGTCTTTTTATGTTTTGATAGCTCATTTCTTTTTAGCGCTGAATAATATCCCATTGTCTGGATGTACCACAGTTTATTCGTTTGAAGGACCTCTTGGTAGCTTCCAAATTTTGGCAATTATAAATAAAGCTGCTATGAACAATTGTGTGTAGGTTTTTGTGTGCACATAAGTTTTCAACTCATTTAGGTAAATACCAAGAAGCACGATTGCTGTATCATATGGTAAAAATATGCTTAGTTATGTATGAAATTGCCAAACTGTCTTCCACAGTGGTTGTACCTTTTTGCCTTCCCATAAGCAGTGAATGAGAGTTCCTGTTGGTCCACATCCTTGCCAGTATTTAGTGTCATCAGTGTTCTGGATTTTGGTGTGTAGTGGCATCTTGTTATTGTTTTAATTTGCATTTCCCTGATGACATATGATATGGACCATCTTTTCATATGCTTATTTGCCATCTGTATATCTTCTTTGGGGAAGTGTCTATTCAGGACTTTTGCCTATTTTTAAATTGGGTTGTTTGTTTTCTTATTGTTCAGTTTTAAGAGTTTTTTTATTTTTTAGATAACAGTCCTTTATCAGATGTATCTTTTGCAAATCTTTTCTCCCAATCTGTGGCTTGTCTTCTCATTCTCTTGACAGTGTCTGGTGCAGAGCAGAAGTTTTTAATTTTAATGAAGTCCAGCTTATCAATTATTTCTTTCATGGATTGTGCTTTTGGTGTTGTACCTAAAAAGTCATCACCATACCCAAGGTTGTCTAGATTTTTTCCTATGTCTTCTAGGAGTTTTACAGTTTTGCATTTTACATTTAGGTCTGTGGTCTGTTTTGAGTTAATTTTTGTGAATGATGTAAGGTCTGTGTCTAGATTCATTTTTTTTTGCATGGATGTTTACATCTTACTTTTGGTATGAATATTTTTCATTAAAAAAGACAAATGTAGAGGTTTACGAAGGTTCTTCACTGTTTCATTTTGCAATATTTACTTTTATTGCTTATCAAACCAACCAATAACCACACTTGTTTCAAACTACTGTAAAAATCTGAGGTTTGAAACCAGGTGGGTATTAGTTCCACACAGAAGCAATTTCTCCCCATCGAAGAGGCCAAATCACTGGATTGCCCAGCCCAAACCTTTGCTTTGTATAGATGAGTCTCTCTGATAGGAAAAAAAATCCTTTAATAAATATGCTTAACAATTTGCAGAATTCTTGAGAAACTTAAGGAAATGAAGAAGACAACAATTTTCTGCTTGGGAAGGAAAATCACATCCAAATATAGCTGTGCTTTCATCGATATTGAAATTGTATGGGGATGATTTTAATATGGTTATCAACACCCTAAATAGTATGTGACTGGGGACAGAATGATTAGAGAAGGGGAAAAGCCTATTTCTCTGAGAGCCTCATAGCACACTCATTCGCACAGCTATCTCTAACCAGTGGTGAGTCCAGGGCTCAATGTCTCCTTGCATGTGAAAGATAAGGAGTGGCTCATAGTTGCTTTGACTCATCTCTCTGAGCCCGGGATGGGGGAAGGGAACCCACCTCTAATCCTTCATGCTCTCATGCCTTTGCTATTCCGCTGAAGGAAAAATCAATATCTAACCCAGAGAACAAATCTAGCAGAACCCAAGAGGCAGTGTTTCCCTCATGCCTGACTAAAGAAGATATCTCTTACAGGCTCTGGCCGAGAACTGTAATGACTGCCACCAGCTTGTGGATTTTCTATGCAGAGGGGATTATTATTATTATTATTATTTTTTGTAGTACGCGGGCCTCTCACTGCTGTGGCCTCTCCTGCTGCGGAGCACGGGCTCCAGACGCACAGGCTCAGCGGCCATGGCTCACGGGCCCAGCAGCTCCGTGGCATGTGGGATCTTCCCGGACCGGGGCACGACCCCGTGTCCCCTGCATCGGCAGGCGGACTCTCAACCACTGCGCCACCAGGGAAGCCCCAGAGGGGATTATTTTTGCAGTAGGGTCCATACTAGGTACTCCCTCTTTCCTCCTCCCCTTTTGTCATGCTCCCACCTTTTTCCTGAACCAGAACCCCTTCCCAGTGGATCACCTTAGAACTCATTCCAAATCAGCCTAGAGATCCAGGTTGAAGCCCAGAGTGGGGGCAGGCATCCCATGTTTTAAAAGCCAACATTCCCTCTTGGCTCTCATGTTATGGTGAATCTAGGTCACAGACACCCAAGATAGGCTGCTCAAGGTGTGGTGGGAATTGATATATTTTGTCTTGAGGTTTTAAGGCACTTATTTCTAACAGAAGCTTAGAAAGTTCTCTGAGCAAGAAAACAGTGTGAAAGTTAGCAGGAGCTACAGCGAGCAATAACCACCAAAAAAGCTGCTGCTTCCCCGGGCAACTACTCTTCTCTTTGCTGTGTTAATCAATGATTCCCTTTCCATTTAAAAAGATTTTTTTAATTACTTTGAGCTTTCCATATTGATTAAAATCTAATGTCACACATATACATTAAGTTTCAAACTTAACTAGGAAAGGAGGTTTCATAGCATTGCATAGTATTCAATGAAATGATCACTTTAAAGGATTTGTCAGTGAACGTTTAAGCACTTTTCCCCTTAGGACTAATAATAATGATAGTAATCAAAATCATACTAGGTATGGTAATAAAAACAACAATCATCACTTGTTGAGTGTTCTACATCTAGGTGCAGTGCTTAGTGCTTTATGCGCTTTTTATTATTTCATTCTTACAATTCTGAGTAAGAGTTTTCTACAGGTGTCAGAAAATACAAACAAAAAACAAAACAAAAAGGCCTTAAATTTACCACGTGCTTTTGTTTTGTTTGTTAGCCATTTCCTTTATTAGAATGTGCTAGCCAATGCTTTTGGAACATGGCATAGGGTCTGTAGTTATGAAATCAACCTGAAGATGGTTTGCCTATTTAAAATGGCATTTGTAGGTTTTATTATAAAGGTTAATATTAACAAGAACTATAATAACTAACATGAGGAACCTTCTGTTGAGCACCTAAAGTTCACCAGGCACTGTTTTGACAGCATGGCATAGGTTAGTTCAATTCAGCCCTTTGAGATGGACATTTTTGTGTCCATTTGTAGATGAGGAAACTGAGCTTTAGAAAGGATAGATGGCTGGCTTGATTGAGGCAGGAGATAGATGGGCTCCAGGCTAGGCATTTACAACTGGCCTCCTGTTTACATTTCTTGGGGTGAGAAAAAGTGGGCTTCAGGCCAGACACTTACAACTAGCCTACTGTTTGCATTTCCTGAGACAGGAGATAGGTGGGCTCCAGGTTAAGCATTTACAATCAGCCTCCTGTTTGTTCTCCAGAATGGAAGTAACAACAGAAACAGGGTAAATAGCCAGGCTTTGTCTCTTGTGGATGCCTTAAAATAACAGTCATGGCAGGAATGAAGAGGGGCTAAACCTTGTTTGAGTAAAGGATCAAGAGATCACATATCCCCCCTCTTGGGGCAAGGGAGGCACTACACATACACAGAAAGGCTCCTTGGGGGTCAAAAGTCAGGGGACGCCAGGCCATAGTAAGTCTTGCTTCTTTCCTCCCAGACGCCTTTGCTTTGAAATCCATCTTGGCTGAGGGGTGCATGTGCACCTAGGGGAGGGTGCTGAGACAAATTAGCCAGGGGGACAAAACAAGATGATTGGCCAGAGGGAAGACAAAGACCCGGAAAACTGCCCCCTTATAAAGGATTTAAACTTCCCAAAGGCACGACTCTCAAGACTCTCTCGCAGAGTTCGCCCGTGTGTGTTTTTCCCCACGTACTCTGCTTTTCCAGTAAATGTCTTACTTTTCTCTTTACCTTCCGCCTCCTTGTCAGAATTCTTTCTTGTCCAGGCAGGCAAGGACTGGGGATTTAGGCCCTAGCCACTGGCCTCTGTGGTCTAGCAGTTAGGACTCCTGGTCAGGGAATGAAGGTCTTGCTTCCAGCTACTGTTCACGGCTGCTGCTTACTGCAAGCTATCGATCACTGCTGTGTGTGTCCGAAATCATGATGACCCTCAGCTGGTAAGTGATGAAACCAATGTCAGAAGCAGATTGGGGACTTCCCTGGCAGTCCAGTGGTTAAGACTTTGCCTTCCAATGCAGGAGGTATGGGTTTGATCTCTGGTCGGGGAGCTAAGATTCCACATGCCTCACAGCCAAAAAAAAAAAAAAAAAAAACCAAAACATAAAACAGAAGTGATATTGTAACAAATTCAATCAAGACTTTAAAAATGGTCCACATCAAAAAAATCTTTTAAAAAATAAGGAAATACAAATACAAATAAACTATGGATTTTAGTTAATGGTAATACATCAATATTGGTTCATAATTGTGACAAATGTGCAAATGTTAATAGTAGGGGAAAGTGGGTATAGGGTATACCAGAACTCTCTATACTATGTGTGTAATTCTTCTGTAAGCATAAAATAATTCTAAAATAAAAGGCAATTAAAAAAAAAAAGAAAAAGAAAAAGCAGATTGGCTTGATCTCAAAGTGCTGTGCAGCTTAGGCTGTCTACAAAGGGCTGTGTGTAGCAGGGTGTGAGCCTGTCAAGGAATAACTGCACTCTAAGCATGCAGGCAGCTGACAGAGTTGGGGAAGGGGGCAAGGATACTTTGATGGAGCAGTAGTGACTGGACTGGGACTGAAGTCTTCCTCTCCTGGATCAAGCCTCCTGCGTCCGCTGGTAGCAATGGCCTCTATGCCATTGTAAGTATAACGTGGGGAAGGAGCTCTATCTGCCGGGAGGAAAAGTTGAAATACAAAAGTTGGTTGGAGGCCAACCTAGTTTTACACACTGATAGAGCTGTTTGCTTAGTTTCTGCTTTTTTTTTAAGTAAGTGTTAAAAGATGCTGCACCCACTTTTGTGGCAAGCTGTCTTTTTTTAACCATTTTTAAAAATTGAAATATAGTTAATTTACAATGTTGTCTTAGTTTCAGATGTACAGCAAAGTGATTCAGTTTATGTGTATATATATATATATACACACACACACATATATATGTATGTTCTTTTTCAGATTCTTTCTGGAAACTCTCTCTTTACTCTGCTGGCTCCCATATAACCAGGTTATATGCAGTGGTCTTGATCTGCTGGTCACAGCTGATTAGTCCAGGGTTGGGCCCCTTAGACAACCTGGGTTGGTCATGGTTCCTTCTCTGAAAATTTGGAATTGGGACTCAGAGCTTCCAGCCTTAGCAGGAGCTGTAGGTGACCTGGGAAGCTGAGAAAGCTGGCCGGCAGGGAGAAAGAGTGATGTGGACATATTTAAAAGCACGGAGAGGAAAGACTCAGAGAAGCAGCCACAAAGGCATTCCAGTTACAAGTTTTGTTCTATTCCTGAGGCCCTGCTGTGTCCCTGCCCTGGGGTTCAGTGAGACCATGTATGAACAATGAAATACAATATGGCAAATTTCTATTTTTGTTTAAATTAATTAAGTGGATTTCTGTCATTGGCAGAATAAGGGGTCTTAGTTTGGAGTGTTTAAGGCTCAGCCCCAGGTTAGAGGACAGCCCTGAATCAGTAGGGGAGGAGGTGTGGCAGGAGGATGGCTGTAATAAACAAGAAGCCAAGGAAAACAACCGCATCCCTAGAGTCTCTGTCAAATCCTGAAAAACTGAGGATGCAGGGCAGTGGTATTTACAGTCCAGTAATGGAATTCCCCATGGGTGGAGAGAGGAAAGCTCACCCATTGCCCCCTCCATAGTGCCTGCTGCAGCAGAATGGAAGAGGGGGTGGCGATGGGCAGGAGGCCCAGAGTAGCAGTGGAGCAGTAGCAGATGCTGCCCAGGAGCCCACAGTTGGAACCATGGGGGAGATGGTGGGCCCCAGGAGGGCCATGCCCTATGAGAAACCTGAAGGGAGGGATTTGGGGTTTCTTTGATCTGTGGGAGGGCCTGTGGAGGATGTGCTATGATGTTACTGTTGTTGAGATGCTACAGCACTCCCAGGGTTGGTGTGGTGTGAAGCAGTGAAACTTACACAAGCTGGGAAGGGCAAGAATGAACCTGGGCTCACAGGGAGAATAACTAGCAAAGCCATCTAACTTACCAGACTCAAATTTGGCAGAGATGGCTTTCTGAATGTAGAGCATTGTCTTTCTGCTTGTAGCTTCTCTCTACCAAAGCCAGAGACATGAGACCAAGGAAAATAACTATGGCCCACGCTGAAACAGACACACCCCTGTCCTTTCTAAATGTCCCTCCACGCTCCTTCCAGGCCAAGTCACCTCGATACTCTCTGAGTCAGCCCCTGTGGCCACATACTTCTTCTCTGCTGCATGAATTCTAACTCTATAATTGAAGTAAACAAAAATCCAGGAACCGAATGAGGTGGACTTCTTACAAGTTGTCACTCTGTTTTACTACATTACTTTCCTTTTTTTAAAAAAAAGAAATGTATTATCTTTGCAAGCAGAAGTGCCTGAGAAACGCTATGCTAGACTCACAGAAGGGGAAAATCTAGCGTTTTAGGTGTTTTTCTAAATAAGAATATTTAGATGCTTCTTATTCTTTTCTTCTTCCTTGGAACTCCTTGGTCCTTCTAATAAAAAGTCCTGTGATCTGTGAGCAGAATATCTCCCACCTTTGTGGTACCAGGTCATCTTGGTGATGATATGCTTTTGATTGTGTTCATGAGAAATTTGTCATTTATAAGTCACTGCACACATTTTATACCTGAATAAAAGAGAAATATGCATGGATGTCATTGTGCTTGATTGAATCCTTATGCATGACGATCTGAAAGTGCTTCTGTGAGGCGTTCCGAACAATTAATGATTTACTCATATCTGAGTTCAGCATTGTGTCGTGTATATTACCTGGGGCTGATGAAAGGCACCATATAAGTGCAAAATGTTATTAGTTTTTAGGGAAGGGATGATAAGATTTGAAGCATAACCTAGCCCTAGTGAAATACTCATTCTCAGGTAAGCTGCTTGCAGTTCAAATTGCAGTAGCAAAGAGGCTTTTGGTCCCCACACACATTCATCTTTTAAGCAGAAGTGATGCCTAGAAACTCATACATCTCCAAATGGAGGGGGTTCCTGGCATGTATACTGCAGGCATCTTAAGAATCACAGTGGGGCTCTGGAGATGCACCCACCGGCTTCTCTGGGGGATCTATTGCTCAGGGGCTGAGTGTGGTGGGTGGAGGATGGAGTGAGGCTGGGCGGAAGGCTTTGTTTGGTTCCAGGAGGCACCTCATCAGGAAAGGATGAGACATGCATCTCTGACTGATGAGCTGTTAGAGGTTTAAAATGTTTGCCTTGGGTGAACTTGGGGAAAAACACCATCCTTTCTGGCTTAATGTGAGTTAAATTTTTCGATTACTCCAGAGGAAGGAAAGGCAGCGGCTCCAAGCATGCTTATTTGTGGAAAGTAAAATGAAATTAAACACTCCAGCAGAAGGAATCTTAGCAGCTCACTGATCCCGGGCCATTGCCCCTTGCCACTCAACGGCAGTGAAAATTTGATTTGAGGGTAACGGATATTTTAAATGGAGTATCCTGAATCCATCTAAACACATTTTTATTCCGAGAGAATAACGATACTAATTTGTATATCCTGGGGAAGAAATGAAGCATTTTAATGTTTTTTCTCCCTTCAAGGAGAGTGTTGTAGGTCTCTTGAGTAATGGAAGGAGAATCAATATAGGGATGCGTGGTCCTCCTGGCAGCTGGCGTTTTGTGGTTTGCCATATACCTGCATGTAGAGAATCCCCTTTTGGTCCTGGGATGCTCAGATAAAAAAGTGGGAATTCTGCGAATGGAAGAATGTCTTGATGTTTTCATAAAAGTGAAAACCTGGGTGACCCTTTCCTTCTGTTTGAAAGAGGACAAGAGGAAAAGCATCTGTGTGTGTGTGTGTGTGTGCGCATGTGTGTTTGTGTTTCGTTAGAATATGGGCAAGCACTCTTGATTATATATCAGGAAGCTCACGATATTGTATGCATGTAGGTATATTTAAAGTCAGGAAAAAAGAGTTGTAAAATTATCATATCATCATCCTTGGGGGTTCCTATGAATATGCCAGATCCCTCTGAGTTTGGAGTGATTAGACTTAGTTATTCTTGGTCAGAGCAGGAGAATGTAGTGTCTGTGTGTGTTGGGGGTGGTGGTGGTGGTTAGGCATGACTTTTGTGCTTATGAGTATTCCTCATAGCCTTTGTTTGGGGATTGAATGAAGAAGCAAACTAAAAGGATGAGGGAAGGCAGGAAAAACAAAAAGATATTTCATAATACCTTGATTTTTTAAAGTGTGCTGATGATAGAGACAAAAGTTTCCGTTTCTGGTTAAGACTTGAGCAGGCAGGGGTGATCTCCTCAGGTGGGAAAACTTGAATTTTCAGTTACGAAGTAAGACTTTCCAAAAAAGAGGAGAAGGTGTAAACAACCCTCCAGGCCACGTGCCACGCATACAGCCAGGTACCATCTTACATCTCCGTGACTTCCTCTGAGGCTGCTGGACCATACACACCACTAATAATGGATAATAGTTGTTCTGAAAAAAGAAAACTTAGAATTGTAGAGGAATCATGTTACTACTGTCATGTTTTTAAGATTAGAACTAGGTGATGGGGAAGAAGAAAGAATGAAGAAAGGAAAAGGAAGAGGAAGAGAAGGAAAACAAGGAGAGGAGAGGATGACGAGGAGGAGGAGAAGAGGAAAATGACAATGATGTCATATTCGGGACATACTTACACTAAAAAGTTATTCATTGTTCATCAGAAATTCAAATATAACTGGGTGCCCTGTATTTTATATGGCAATCCCAACCATGTTCCAGGCGAAAGGCTAAGCATTTCCATGTATAATCTCATTTAAACTGCACAAAACTCCTATCAAATAAGGACTAATGTCCTTTGTAGTTTTAGATAAGAAGCTGAGACTCAAAGAGGTGAAAAGACTTCCCCAGGGTCCCATAGCTGGTGAGTGATAGAGCCAGGCTAAGAACTCAGGCAGAGCCTACACACTGGAGCCCTGGAAGAAGAAAAAAAATGAAACAAGGGAAGCAATTCCACCTTGGGACCTTTTGAAACAATTTAATGGAAGCTGTAGTGCAAGGAAAGAGAAGGCAGTTAGCAAGACTCATGGTTTCTGAAGATTGTCGGCAACTACTTCATTGTTGGCAACTAACTTCCTTTAGGGAGCTCCGTGTAAATTGTAATCCTAGATCTATGACTAAGGAGACACCCTTTCTATTCCCTGTTGGTGGCATAAATTAAAAATCTTCCTATGTTCTGAATAGAGAAATGAAACCTTTGTGGTAAATCTCATAAAAATGTGCCCTGGAGATGAAAAATTGCATTCAAACCTCAGCCATCTATATTAATGATGAGAAAGGACAGTGTGAATAGGGAAAGATACGAATTATGAAATATTTCTAGGTGCTGCATGTTAAGAGAGACACTGTTAAACCAGAATGTATCTGAGGTTGTGTGACCAGGCTGCTGGCAAAGTGCCGCTGCTGGCGGTGGGAAGAGGGTGTGCTTAACGTGGGCTGGAGGTCCCTAAAAATAATTTGAGAGAAATAAGGGACTGGAAGGGGTTAGCCTGGAAATAGACTACCAACAGGAGCTACAATAGCTACCTGAATTATGCAAAAGGCATAATTATAATTTCTAGTGGCTAGAATTCTGTTACGACAAAAGATAGAACTAGACCAACATGTAAAATTTTATAGAGGTAGGTTTCTACTCATCATAGAAGATCACTTTCTAGAAACCAGAGTGGTCTGATGGTAGGATGGCTGACCTCTGGAAATAGTTGTATCATCTTATACTACAGGCCTTTAAACTGCACCTGAATGCCAGGCCATTTGGGATGCTGTAGGGAGGATTTCTGAATCAAGTGAACAGCTTGGTCAGGCACACGCATGTGCACACACACACACATATTTAAGCAATTGTACTTTGATTACAAATGAAACTTGGAAAGATGAAGTGTCTCTCAAGCCTGTCAGTTCAGTCTGTCCCCACTGCTGCCCTATGCCTGGGCCCCTCCTCTCTTCCCTGGATTACTGTCCAAACCTCGTTGGTCTTCCTGATTCCAACCTCTCCTCTGCATAATCTATTTTTCACAGAACTTCTAGTGTACTCTTTTCTCAATTCAAGTATATTAATTTTATTCCCTTGCTTAAAAACCTCTTCCTACCTTGATAAATATTCCCTCATCACGACAATACCAAATACATGTAAAGCTCTGTGTTTTTAATGACTGAAAGTCAGCAAAATACCAAAGATGACTGAATTTAATTATTAATGCACATGTCTGAGAGCTCTCTTGATGAGTTGGTGACATTTGCATGAGAATAAAATGAAGACATACATAATTCATGAAGTACCATATATTTATTCCATTAAATTTATTCTCTTCCCTTAACTTCAGCAAAAATCACTAATTATGTGATTTTCACATAATTTGCGTTCTATTCATTATGATCATCTAAAGGATGAAAACTGTCATTGTATTCAAGATATACAAAATTTAAATATATTTTCATAAAAAGATAAATTAACTCCAAAGTCAAAATATAAAATTAAAATTATTTTACACATATATTTTCAAAAATTTAAAATAATATCACTTAAATAAAGCTAACTTTTTTTTTTTTTGCGGTACGCGGGCCTCTCACTGTTGTGGCCTCTCCCGTTGTGGAGCACAGGCTCTGGACGCGCAGGCTCAGTGGCCATGGCTCACGGGCACAGCCGCTCCGCGGCATGTGGGATCCTCCCGGACCGGGGAACGAACCTGTGTCCCCTGCATCGGCAGGCGGACTCTCAACCACTGCGCCACCAGGGAAGCCCCAAAGCTAACATTTTTAAATTTAATTTTTGAAAAGATAAATAAACCTTATTAGGTGTTTTGTAAAATAAAACTATTTGCATTTCTAGCATTCAATATCCAAGTGCTAATGTAAAAGCTCAGTATCATACTTCATGCATGATATATATATGTGCATATATATATATATATTTAAGTGCAATATGAGTTATTCAATATTGCAAAATATTCCTTAATTGTCCATGCACCTGCTGTGAATACCTTGGTAATTCACAAGTCCATGTAGAACTACAAACAGGAATACAAGGAAAAGCAGGAAAGAGGACTCTCGGTGCTACTGGGAAATAATCCTTCATTATGCACATTCCACTGAATTCATGCCACCTTAGAGAGAGGATTTGACATGTCAGTTAGTCTTTTCTCTTACCTAAGCACAAACCCTTACACTCCCAGAATCTGTGTTGGACAAGTGGCAAAATTCTCAAACCTTCATGGCATTCAGGTACAGTTGCCTTCTGTTTTTGTGTTTCCATATATTTGACATGTATAATTGACATCTAACATTAATTTCAAGTGTGCAACATAATGATTTGATATTTGCACATTGATGTTGCAAAATGATCACCACGGTAAGTCTAGTTATCATTCAGTTGCCCTTTGTTTTGAGGACTTAGGGCAAGAGATGCAAAGCGGTGTTGGTCTGGGACCTGAACAGTGTTAGTTACCAGGGCAGATGTTTAAAGTTCTGGATCAGGCTGTGTCAGTGCTAAGAGCCAGATCTTGAGTGACAAGGGTGCCCACTTGTGCTTTAACATATTACTATTATTACTATTGTTTGCATGTTCTCTAATCCATATAGGGCCCTCTGTAAAGTAGAGCACAGGCCTCTTTGCCTCAGCCTAAGGGGTGTACTGATAAAATCCGTCGTTTCTGTGGGTACCTTTAAAATAGTTTGATTTCTTTCATATTTAAAATATTATTTGCAAACTTGTTACTTCAAATTCATAGCCCTAAGTCCTAAAGGCCTGATAGTAAGAGCACTGATGTAGAGATAAAGAGATCTGGCTTTGAATCCTAGCTTTGGCCCTAATTTACTCTATGAATTTGGGCAAATCTGAATCTGTTTTCTCATCAGAAAAAAAATGGGAAAATGTGGGTAGTTGTTAGGATTGAACAAGGTAAAGTAGTTGAAATTTCTTTGTAACTAAGAAGCAGTTCATAAATTAAGGGATTCATTTGATATAGCCTTGTGTTCATTTTGTAGGCCTACCATAACATATACCATGGACAAACAACAGAAATTTATTTCCTCATGATCTGGAGGCTGAAAGCCCAAGGTCAAGGTGTCCACAGGGTTGGTTTCTTCTGAGGCCCCTCTTCTTGGCTTGTAGATGGCTGTCTTCTTCAAGTGTCTTCACATGGTCCTCCCTCTGTGTCTGTCTGTGCCCTCATCTCCTCTTCTTATAAGGATGGATGCCAATCACAAAGGATTGGGGCTCATCCTAATGACCCCATTTAACCTTAATTACCTCTTTAAAGTCCCTATCTCCAAATACAGTCACATTCTGAAGTACCGAGGGTTAGAATTTCAACATTTCAGCCCATAACAAGATTTATCTCCTTTTTTAAAGTGAATTTCAGATTTTATCTGAATTATCCGAATTCCACGGTAATAATCCCACTTAATGGCAAATTACTACACTTATTTAGAAGATAGTTCCAGTTGAGGATGGTTATAGGAAATCCTAGAAAGATGTGCACTGCACTTCACCATAACATCAGTTTATTTGAACGCAATAAACCCCTTCCTGTAGTAAATAAGCTGGCTGAACGTGACAGAATGTTAGACCGGATGGGATTTGCAATGTGCTCCCCTTGTTTCTGAGGAGCTCAGGATGTGTCAGGGGAAGAGCTTTGGATCCTGACAGTGAGGAGAGGTTGTGGGGAAGGTCTTCCTGTTTTGCAGCCAGAGGGAGTCGTGGATTAAGTGCTCGGGGCCTCAGAGCCCTGGAGGGGTTGGTGCCAGTCTGGGCAAAGTGGCTTTGGGAGCGGCGGGCACGGCCTGCTCTGTGGTCCTCTGTACCCAGTTCTCCCACGCCACTTTCAAAGCAGTGAAGGAAAGTCTTAGAGTCAGCAGAGTTCTTGGCTACTGGGGAATAATTTCACTTTTCAGCTGATTTTAAATCAGATCTGTGGAAAACCTAGGAGTAAACTGAGAATATCACCCTTTGGTGCCTGAGAATCTAGGGGTGTATACAGGGATGCTTTTCTACTTTTTATGGACACGAAAGGAAAATAGGAAATATTCTAGTGTAACATTTCTCAACCTTGTGCAAAAGGAAAAAAATTTCCAGTGTTCCTAGTATTATGAACATAAATTATTATGTTTCCACATAAAGTTAAGTACAAATCCTGTGCCTCCGTACCTTTTTTATAGCTATGAAATCAAAAAAAATTTACAAATTGAATTCAAATGAATCTATAAAACCCGCCACATGAACCTAATTTAATATGAATAAAATGTTTTACTATGATAAAAAAGACGATGGGGCTTCCCTGGTGGCGCAGTGGTTGAGAGTCCGCCTGCCGATGCAGGGGACATGGGTCCGATGCAGGGGACACGGGTTCGTGCCCCGGTCCGGGAAGATCCCACATGCCACAGAGCGGCTGGGCCCGTGAGCCATGGCCACTGAGCCTGCGGGTCTGGAGCCTGTGCTCCACAATGGGAGAGGCCACAACAGTGAGGCCTGCATACTGCAAAAAAAAAAAGATGAAATGTGTATCTAATATTTCTTGAATTGACCTTGATTTTGAGGATGAGGATATTCTCATTTGAGTCACGATCATGATAATTTTTAACAATGACTGAATTTTATTTATGTGTTTGATGGACCAATCAATTTAATAGTGCACCTCCAAATAAAATTTAAAAATACACCTTTTACAAAAAAAACTTATCACCTACATTTTATGGTTTACTCCATTAATGGCTCCCAAAGTATTACACAGCCAAGACATGAGTGTGCACTTTACCAGTGTGAACAGTGCGTGCAGCTCTGAGCAGGCACTTTGGGTTGGGTGTGCTCATACCACCATGTGCCTTGTGATGGCTGACAGCTCTCCTTCCTTTTTGTCGACTTGCTGTGAAAGCTTTGTTTCTGCAGCATGAGGAGACATCATTATGCCACAGATGCAGGTACTTAAATTATGGGGCAGTACTTAGTTATGGGCAACTGCCTGATTCACTGTGGGCTTTAAATTTTGTTTAGCATTTCATCAAATGAGGGTACCAACTTAAAATAAATTCTCGAAGAACTCTCAAGCCCCTTGAGAGCATTTTCCACAGATCCCCAGTAGAGAATGAGACTTCTAAAGGCAGTTTAAAAAAGATCTGTTGTAACACATTTTTTTCCCTAAAACTCAATATATTTTGACAACTTTATTGAAATATAATTCATATACCATACAATTCTTCCATTTAAAGTGTACCATTCAATAGTTCACAGACTTCTGCAACCACCGCAGTCTAATTTTGGAACATTTTTATTACCCCAAGAAGAAACCTTATATCCATTAACTGTCACTCCCCATACCTCCATCCTCATACCCCTCTTACTCTAAGGAAACCCCTAGTCTATTTTCTGTCTCTATGGATTTGCCTATTCTGGACATTTCATGTAATGGTGTCATATAATATGTGGTCTTTTATGTCTGGATTCTTTCACTTAGTGTAATGTTTTCGAGGTTCATCCACGTTGTAGCCTACATCAGCACTTCATTCCTGTGGCTGAGGAATAGTCCATTGTATGACTATACCACACTTATTTATCCATTCATTTACTGATGGATATTTAGGTTGTCTCCAATTTGGGCTATAAGGAATAATACTGCTATGAGCAATCGTGTACAAGTTTTTGTGTGAAATCATGTTTTCATTTCTCTTGTGTATACACCTAGGCATGGAATTGCTGGATCACATGGAAACTCCGTTTCAAATTTTGAGGAACTGCCAAACTGTTTCAGAAAGCAGCTGCATAATTTTACATTCCCACCAGAAAGGAATGAGGGTCCCAATTTCTCCACATCCTTTTCAACACTTGTTATTGTGTCTTTTTTGATTATAGCCATCCCAGTGGTGTGAAGTTGTATTTCATAGTGGTTTTGATTTGCATTTCCCCGGTGACTGATGATGTTGGGCCTATTTACAAAGTGCTTATTGGCCATTTGTTTATATTCCTTGGAGAAATGTTTATTCAGAGTCTTCTACATTTAAAACTGTTATTCAAACTCCATGTATTTTTAAATGAGTGTTTGTGAAAATGAGAGAGTGAGATGGTAATGTAATAGGTTTCTAAGAGCTCAGGCTCTGACTTACCAGCTCTGCATCTTAGGTAAAGTTTTAACATCTCTGAGCTTCTGCTTCCTCGCATATAGGGTGGGATTAGTATCTGCTAGAGCTGTGGTGGGGATTAACTAAGGTAACACGCAGACAGCTCTTGGCATAGAACCTGGCACATGGTGAGTGCTCCATAAACAGCAATAACTACGACCTCCACAGTTCTTCCTGGCATTGAAACCCAAATGGGCTTGTCCTCTTCTTTGTTAGTTTATTGCTTCTCTGGGTAGATTATAGACTTCCTAAGGGCAGGGGTGGTGTTCTAACACTTCTCTTAAAATTCCCACAGTATTTCATAGTCTGAGTGGACTTGGGGTATGAGAGCGAATTGGGAAATGTCTCGTGGTGCCAGTTGCGTGAGAGCGGGGTTGTAAAGACCAGGTGGTTCTGAACATGCAGATATGCAGGGGAAGAATACTTTGGGTAGAGAGAATGAAATGAGTAAAGGCGCAGAAATAGGAAGGCTCAGTCCGCAGCTTGGTGGAGCTCGTTCTGCTTCTTGGTGAGCCTGCTGCACCATCGGGGGCAAGAGATTAGTGAAGGGCCTTTACAGGCTCTCCTGGAGGAGCGACTAGAGGACATATGGAAGCTGAAGAAAGACGCATTGCAGGGCCTGGTCTCTCACGGCCCTCAAATAAGTCTGAAGATGCAGCCTCCTGCCTGTGGTCTCCAGACATAGCCATCACTCACACGGGTTTTCTAGGCCCATGGCTAAGGGCAAGGACAGGCCTTTCTCATTATTGTTTCTGCTGTCTTATAATAGCTGGAGAGTTGCTGCTTTTCTCTTTGCTCAGATAGGACAAGAAGCCTCCAGCTCCAGTTTACGGTGCGACTTGCTTCAGTCTCTCCTTGTCCTAGGAATTTGCGACATTTTCCATCACAAACCAAGACTCAGAGCGGTTACCTTACCCATCCGATATCACTTAGAAAGTCAGCAGGGACACGGGGAACTAATTCACTCATTCGTTCTCCAAGCCTGTGCTTTTTTCAAAAGACAAACTGACCTCTCTTCTATTATAGAGAATTAGTAGGCACTAACTTATCGTCACTTTATTTCCCATCAAATGAGTATTAGAAGTAATAAAAGGCCTAGATAAAGGCTATCCAGAAACTCCTAAATTGGAGTTATCTGTGACCAATTGTCTTCAGACTTTTAAATCCCATTCAGCAGCTGGTAACCATTCCCTTGCATGGTGTTAGATGCACCCAAATCTCCCTGTGCTTCCTGAGCTTTGCAAAAAAATATATGGTTTTTGGACTTCCCTGGTGGCACAGTGGTTAAGAATCAGCCTGCCAATGCAGGGGACACAGGTTCGAGCCCTGGTCCGGAAAGATCCCACGTGCCGCGGAGCAACTAAGCCCGTGCACCACAACTACTGAGCCTGCGCTCTAGAGCCCGCGAGCCACAACTACTGAAGCCTGGGCACCTAGAGCCTGTGCTCTGCAACAAGAGAAGCCACTGCAATGAGAAGCCCACACACCGCAACAGAGAGTAGCCCCCGCTCGCCGCAACTAGAGAAAAGCCCACGTGCAGCAACGAAGACCCAACGCAGCCAAAAATAAATAAATAAATAAATAAATAAATAAATAAATTTAAAACATATATATATGGTTTTCAAAAAGGTAAGGGAAAAGGTGCCGTGTAGTAGACTTCCAGAGAGTGTGTGAACACACAGGGTGGAGATGTGAGAGAATTCCCTGTGTAGCCTTCCAGCCTCTGCTCTCCCCGCTCACCGCGGGGCTCCATCGCTTAGGGCACAGTGTGTCCTCTGAAAAGTCACGCAGCTGTTGGCAGTGGGAGGTGCTCTCCCGGCAGTGTGGGCTCCTCCCTTGCTCCTCCAGCCTGGCTCACTTCGCTTGCAGAGTCCTTGGGCCTTGAGGACAAGGACAGGAAAGCACTAATGAGGAAGAACACACTGGAGGGGAATTATACTCAGCAAGGCTTAGAGACACTGACTCCAACAGACAAGATCACAGGCAATGCCTTCGGTTGGACGCTGAAAACCTGTCAAGGGTCCCTTTTGCTCACTGTTTCTGTTTTCACTTGTTTCCCGTGTCTGTAGGTGCTTGTGTTCAGGCAAACATCTTGCTGCTTCTGCATCAGAGAGGCCACTGGAAAGGAGAGTACGGTTTGGAAAAGTTTCTTGAGAAGGTGAGGAAGGACGTATGGAGGGCATACAAGGTGGAAGTCTATAGCTTGGATTGAGGACTAAAGGGATTGAAAAATATTAAAGAAAAGTAATGTGTGTAACTGAAAAAGGAAGCAGAAAGAGTGGTGCAAGAGAGTTAGGATAGGTCAGGCACCTATAGATTTGGTCAATGACAGACGGAAGGAGAGGGGTGAGAAGTTTAATCCATGGTTGACTTCATGGATACTGCTCAGGAGGCAGCCGGAAGGAATCCTGGGCTCAGGATCTAATCCTGCTTCTTGCTCTGATATTTCCTAGTCATGTAAACATGGGCAAGTCGTGTAGCATCCTTGAACTTCAATTGCCTCAAGTATAAGCATTCACTAATAATAATATCCAACAACGATATTATTGCAGGGATCAAAGGAGAGGTGCATGTGAAAGCACTTTGTAAACTGTAAGCGCTATCTGATGTAAGATATTGCGTACCACTGACTCTCATTATTCACATGGACCAGACCAGAGGCTGGTCGGCAACCACAGTGTCATTAAAGTAGTGCACTTTAATGACTTCCCACTTCCTAGTAACTTGGACTATGTCAACAAGCTGGCTTAGTGGAAGACCTTGGGGTCTCCTGTTGTGAAATGGTGGTAGATATTGGAGGGCTTAGTTTAAAAAAATGCAAATCTTCATGCTTTATAAATTCTTATGATGCTTCCTAACCTAGACCATGGTCTGTGCAGGGTAGAGGTATGAATATTCTGGTAACCATTCAGGAAGGAGTCCTAGTTACCACCCTACCAATTCACTGTACCTGGAAAAATTGGTTTCACCCTTAGTCATCCTTTTTTTTGGAGAATGGAGGTCATGCAGGTGGAGATACACTTCTGTACTCTGTGGCTTTGAGAAGGTAATAAATGAGGTAGTGCAATGAAAAGGGCTTGTGAGTTATAAAGTGCTAAAGACAAGTGCTATGCATGCCTTATTATTGTAGTTCACAGAGGCAGCTTGTGGTAGTCGAAACAAAAGGAATCTTAAGTAAGAAGAGCTGAGCCCAAGTCCTGACTCTGTCACTGTCTATTTGTTGGAAAGTCTCCACCTCACCACTGCCCAGGAGGTGGGGAAGACAGAATGCATGACAATGGAGCTGAGAGTGCTGAATGGATGCTCCTGTCTGAGTATAAAGCATGTGAGCCACCTATTTTCTCTCCTGTTGTCCACACCTTTCCCTGAGGGGAAGTCTGACTGGTCTTTCTGCACAGGGCCTGCATCTAGGCTATATGCGTACAACCCCCTCCTGAGTTCTGCTTGCTGATTCAATAGTCATAAACTTTCAAATCTGCAATGGCTTTTTAGACCAAGTGACCGTGAAGAGACAAGAAGTGTGATATCCCATGATGGAGCCCAAGGTCTATGCTGTACTTCTCATGAAGGTGATCCCTTGTTATCTTTGGTTTTGAATACCTCCATTGTGCGCTTTCCATCATTTTTATGATGAGAAAGATGTCATCTGTGTAGCATCTGCAGGGCTATGGTTGAGAAGTGAGTTGATTTAAAGCATTTCATTTCAGATTACTCATAAAGATTTCCAGGGCACTTTTCCTTCATCCCACCTGGTAGTCAATTTTCTTCACGGCCACAATAGCATGAGTGTCATCTTTTGAGCCTAAATACTGTAGTTTAAAAGTCCCCTGAACCCGAACAAAAACATTTGTTTTCTTTAAAGTGTGATCTTTTCTCCAGCCTCGCCTAAATTCCTTTTATGTCTGCTTTGAAATGCAGCTTCTGTTAGCCAGTCACAAGATATGCTTCTTCTCTCTCTGCTTCTTCCTTAAGACCCAACGTGGTTCATTATTAGTTCAAGTACACAAGGCAGGTGCAGGCTCTATTTGACCAGCATTTTAAGTGAGATGGAGTTGGCATTTAGTGTGGTGTCTCACTATCTGGAGAAAATCTGTCCTTATATGGCCAGGAGTTTTCACTCACCTGGGGAACACTGATAACTTTCAATACTTATGATGCATTGCCAACATGTTTTCTTCTCTTTTGGGTAGTGCCAGCTGGCAAACATTGCAGCAGGTGGGACATAACTCATGTTTTTGCTTTGCAGGAGAGTAGCTACTGTGTGAGACACATGGATGTTATTTTTCTTAATACTAACATTTTAGGATGTTGGTTACAAATATACAAATCAGGTCTTTTTTTTTTTTTTTTTTGTGGTATGTGGGCCTCGCGCTGTTGTGGCCTCTCCCGTTGCGGAGCGCAGGCTCAATGGCCATGGCTCACGGGCCCAGCCACTCCGTGGCATGTGGGATCTTCCCGGACCGGGGCACGAACCCGTGTCCCCTGCATCGGCAGGTGGGCTCTCAACCACTGCACCACCAGGGAAGCCCCAAATCAGGTCTTAATTTAATAATATTAACGAGATGAATATGGTTCTCTCCTGCTGAGAAACAGTGTTGTAGTAAGAGCCCCAGTTCTGGAATGAGATCTGGGCTTGAATCCTGGCTATTCTACTAATTAGCTAGATGACCTTGGGTAAAACCCTGAACCTTTGTAAGTCTTAATTTCTTGCTTTGTGAAGGGGGGGATAATAAAGATTCTTGAGATTTCAAATGTGCTAATACACATGATTATAGAGTGATACGTAAGTGGAAGATTATCATCACTGAATCTTTATACTTATAACTGCTGAGAGTTGGAAGGTACATTTTGATTTCCTTGAGTTTGGCCTATAGATTTCATATGATTCCCGCTCTTGTAATTTCAGAGGATGGTGCAAATTATCAGTGCTTCACACTAACTTTTTCAATGGTGCCATTGTTCGATAAGGAAGAGGAGGAAGAGAAGTGTTCCTTGAGGAAGAAATTTACACTCAGCTGGATAAAGCCTCTCTAAAATTCCTCCAATCCTAAAGTCTTGTTATGATAATATTCTAGCTCTAACAATTGTAATAAGTCTAAGAAACTCATGGAACTTAGACATTGTCTTGCTCATTCACATCACAGAGAGAGAGAACAGTTAGGAAACAGATGACACCATGCCAAGGGCTTGACAAATAACAGTTGCTTGGTTGTTTCAGTTGGCTGAGGATCATTTCATCCTCTCCTTAGGTCTTGTGTGTCAATCTAGCTGAACAGATACTGAGATAAGTAGAAGCCCAGGTGCTATGCAAGATACAAAAATTATAGAACTCATGCATCTGTGTCCTCAGGAGTTAGCAGTCTTGTTAGCCCCTCTTTGGTGCTGCCTCTCTGTTATCCACATCCATCTATGTCTAAATTGGTCTCCTGTTTAAGCCCACACTGGAAGGGGATTGTGTCTGTGAGCTTCTTCAAGACAGAGTTCCACTGCTTCCAGCATCTGAGCCACCAGGAAGCAGGTCTGGCTACCCAAAGGCTGGACCTACAAAGGATTGAGATCTGTAGTTGGTATATTCAGGGCAAATGATAAAATTTACTGGGTTCGTTGGCTTGGGGGCGACTGGTGGAAAGCAGGACAGTTTTGGGATCAGTGATCACTCTTGTGTGAAGGTCTATGTAGTCATGGGTTCTAGCCTCAACAGCTGCTTGCAGACGGGGGACTCCTCTCCTTCATCATGGCCTCTGACACCACCGTTTATGGAAACGTCAGACTCAGCTCCCGATGAGGCTGTAGTAATAGCTGCTATTGCCGTGGGCCCATGGATGCTTTCAGCTTGCTCATTCAGTCATTCACTCATTCATTCATTCAATAAATGTTTATTGAATGTCTACTGTGGGACTGTTCAAAATACTGGTGGCAAAATGCTGAGCAAAACTGCACATCTTTATTTTCATGGAGTCTACAGTTTGTGAAAGAAATACATGGATGAAAGTTATCCCTGCAGCGAGCATATACACCTGTGATAAGTGCTATGAAGGAGAGAAACTAGGCCTAGAAGGAGAGATCAGGGAAGAGCTAAGGGAGGAGTGGAGGGTGACAAGCAAAATGGGCCTGGGAGAGCTTTCCGAACAGAGGGAATACTACACGCCCTGGCCTCCATCTCTGGAGATGTGAAAGCAGCCAGTGTCTGGGATACTGAGAGTGAAGAGAAGCAAAGGTGAGATATGATTAAGGAGGGAAGGAAGGGCCTTTGTAGGTAGGGTCGGGCTTTTAGATGTTAAACCTGTCAGTGAGGAAAAGACGGAAGGGTTTTGGGCAAGCAGATGACAGGGTCAGATTTGCTTTTTGTTTTGCGGTACGCCGGCCTCTCACTGTTGGGGCCTCTCCCGTTGCGGAGCACAGGCTCCGGACGTGCAGGCTCAGCGGCCATGGCTCACGGGCCCAGCCGCTCCGTGGCATATGGGATCCTCCCGGACAAGGGCACGAACCCATGTCCCCTGCATCGGCAGGTGGACTCTCAACCACTGCGCCACCAGGGAAGCCCAGATTTGCATTTTGAAGCCTACTCTTGCTGCTTGTTGGTGAAGGATTGCAGGGGAACCTGAGATTAGGTGCAGGGACTCCAGGTGGGCTGTTGTCTTCATCTAGGAGAGAGCGGATAGCAAGCAGCCTTGGACGAGGGTGGTGGCCATGGAGGCTGGGAGGTGGAGGTACTGAGAGACGTTGAGGGGTCAAGGCCTTGGAAAAGGTTTGCTCGCGAGGGGAGAGAGAGAGAAGGCAAGTCATCAAGCAGAGGGGTGCTCAGATGGGCCAGGAAGGCCAGAAATGAAAGCAAGAGTCAGGGTTGGGGAGGCAGAGTTGGGAGGTGGCAGGGAGAGTGGCAGGAAGGCTTCTGTTTAGTTTTCTTCCTTCTGCTTATCAGCGCTGCTCTAAGCCTGATTTGTCCAATTTGGTTTCAGCTTTAAGCAATTTTGCTTTGGAGGTTAACTGTGAGGGGTCATTCAAGTCCTGGGTTCAGTTTTCGGTTTGTTTCTCAGGTCTGCATGTTTATGAGTGCGAGTCGGGGCGTGAGAGGGGACACGGATATTTGGTCCTTCAGCTCTGCGTCCCCCCCTCCCCCCGCTTCTGGAATGTGGCTTTCCTGGCCCTATGCAGTCTCCACCCCCCATTCCCCCTTTCTCCTCGCTAACTTTCACTGATGACCGAGCAAGTTTAGTTAGCCTGAGTTTGCTTAAAGCTTTTCTGGTTCTTGTTTTCAGCTCAGTGGTCATTCTCCCCTCAGGCAGTGTTCCTGGCTGAATGGTCTCACCTGACCCTGCAGGTGCTTCAGGGATTGTGAGGGTGGGGAATGGACTGAAGGCAGCTTTCATTTTTTTTTTTTTTTTCTTAATCCAGCTGATGTGTGACTGCGTCCCACCCCCATCCCAGGAAGTTTCAGATTGTCATTTAGTGCCAAGTTGCCTACAATGACAGTACATATTACTCTCCTTGTATTACAGAGAGGTTGGTATTAGAGGGATAAAGATATCTGGACATTTGGTATAAAGAAACTTATTTTTTTTAAATAAACTCCGGGCTTCCCTGGTGGCGCAGTGGTTGAGAGTCCGCCTGCCGATGCAGGGGACGTGGGTTCGTGCCCCGATCTGGGAAGATCCCACATGCTGCGGAGCGGCTAGGCCCGTGAGCCATGGCCGCTGAGCCTGCGCGTCCGGAGCCTGTGCTCCGCAACGGGAGAGGCCACAACAGTGAGAGGCCCGCGTACCGCAAAAAAAAAATAAAAAATAAAAAATAAAATAAAATAAAATAAAATAAAATAAACTCCTCTGCTCCTAAGTTGTATGTCCACTTGTCTATCCAATTAACCGACAAATACAAATTTTTTGGGCCATTTCTGCAGTGCCAGAAGTAGTGATGAGAAATGGGGGAATGTTTGTGATGAATACAATCAGTCCCGGCAGTGCTTCTCAAACTTTTCCTTGAAGTATTCCGATGGCCAAGGAGACTGCAGGAGAATAGAGACATCAGTCTTGGATTGGGACACTGCTGCTGGTGGTTGGGACAGCATAACTTGAATCGTCTTGCCATAATCTCCCTTGAAATTTGTTTGAGGGCTTTAGTTTTAGTTTGAAATTTTGTGCTCATATTGCATTTGGCTCTGTAATGTATCCATGTTTGTTTAATATTAAAAATGTCTCACAACCTAAAAAGAAAACTGTTGCCCCAGTTTTGTGCATCCTGCCTATCCCAAGCTCCCTGACATATACCTGCGCACCCCCAGACCTGAGTATGACAAGAAAGATGAGTGAGAGAGCTCCGTGTCCGCTGTCACACATACAAATGATGACGGTACAATGGAGAAGAGAGGCAATCATGGAAGCAGGCATTAAAACCATTAAAACATTGTCTTGAAGAAAGGATTATGTATTTTGAGGGGTGGGGCCTGCATTCTAGGAGATAAGAGTTGCTCATGCAAGTGTGGGGAGATTTGAAATAAAACGACTTGTTTAGGGAATAAATTGCAAGAGCACGGTTTGTCGAGAAGGAAGGAGCTAGGAGAGTAGATTGAAAAGGACGCTGAATGTCCCACAAAGAGTCTGAACCAAATCCAGAGCCGTTGATTCCATAGGCAAGGGGAAGTATCTTAAGTTTTCCTCAGGTGGGTTGCTGACCTAGGAATACCACGGAGTAAGACTCAGCCGTGCATGGACTGTTAGAGGGGAGGGCGGTTCAGAGGGCATGGATCCCAGGATTCCCCTCTCTCCCCAACCACCTGAGACATGGGGTGGGTGTGGGGCAGCCCACCCACTTCTAATTCTGATTAGGCCTGGGGTGTGGCCTGGCCATCTGTATGTGCAAATATTTCATTTCAGATCTGAAAGCGCTTAGCCAGGTTTGAGACTGGCTGATCTTATGCCATCCTATCGTGGGGCACAGGGAAGAGATGGAGGCCTAGAGAGGTGAAGCCATTTCCTCAATGTCACCCGCTAATTATTGGCAGAACTGTGTCAAACACAGTCCTTCTGCTCCCCAGTCACGAGCTGCCCCACCAGCCCAGGCTGGGAGTTTTGACCTACGTCAGGGCTTCTCTGTTCCTCTCTCCCTTGTGTATTTCTCCATAACTGAAGGCATGTGGGAGGCCAGAGTTGTTTTGCAGGGCTCTGGAAGTCTTGTGTCCCAGCCAAGGTCAATTTAGCATTCTTATTAACATGCTGAAGATAATGGATGTCTAAAAGTGTGAGGACATAAATATTTTAATGTAGCCATACCGTGTCACTGTTTCTTTCAGACCTGCACTTCAATTTTTATTTACTTTTACATGTTGCTGGCTTAGGGCCACAAGGTTTTCCATCAACAGAAATGGCTGCAGACTGAAGCAATTTTCTTTCTCCCCCAGTGCCGAAGAGAGACCCATTCTCCAAAGCAGGTGTTTCTAGATCAAGATGGGCTATTGGATGACACAGTGGGGAATACACTTAGTAAAGCACTGTCATAAATTGGGCTGGTGTCGGCTTCCTGATTTAATGCTTTGCTCTGTTTGGTCATGAATTATATATTCTTTTTCAGACTGATCATTTATCCCACTGATAACAGGACAGGGTTCTACCCAGTGGGTTTGGCCCCTGACCTAAGAAATATACTGATGCATCAACATTCCCTGAGCTAACAGCTGGGATGAACTCTGGAAACTGTAAATCTGCAAAGGCAGGGAGGGGGCAGGCAGGCCTGCGTGCTACAACTCTCCCCTCACTTAGTATGCGTCGACTACCAGGATGGCTAAGCAATTCCTTGTCTGCTTTTTACCCAATGTAATTTGCAAATCGATTGTTCTTCCTTAGAAGGCTTTCTTAATTAAATAGTAACTGCAGTTATTACCCTCTGACAAAGGGGATATGTTAGTGTCTTGGCAGAGGATCTCCTTAGCTCAGTGGATTATCTTTTGTTGAAGTGCCCACTGTGGACTATTGTGTGCAGAACTCTACTGGAGGTGTCCTTGAAGAATGAGATGGCACCTCCTGTCCACTGAGAGCTAGAATCAGGTGAGTTAATAATAATGCCCTGTAACAAAATGTGTGTGGAATGGCTTTGCTTTTCAATGCACTTATTTCAAACCATTCCATCCCACTTTCACACGAAGTATGGCAAACTCACTCCATTTGTCAGATGAGAAAACCGAGGGAGAGAGAACTTAGGGGTTTGCCCAAACTCGTAGAGAAAAGTGAGAAACAGGACTAGAATATAGGTGGGCTGCCTCATGTGCTAACCTGTCTGCTCCCCGTGTTCAGTTATGCCCAAATGTGTTCATTCAACAACTATTTTAATGTGCCAACTATGATTGGGCCCTCTGGGGACAGATAGACTAGCCGTGAGTGAACAGGTGTCTTCAATGCACATCAGCCTTCCAACCACAGCAGTGGTTCTGAATTCTTGATAGGTATCAGAAACATCTGGGAAGCTCATTTAAAAGCACAGTTGCCTGGGCCACAGCCTGGGGTTTTCCTAAGTCTGGGATATGCCCCAGCATATACATTTTCAAAAGTTTTTGAGGTGAATCAGATGACCAGTCAGAGTGTAAGCCAGAGAACTAGGCTTTTATCTCACCCCGGATTGCACACACACACACACACACACACACACGGAAAGGTGAAGTAGAACTAGGAGACCCAGCATTGGAACCCAATCAGCCTGGAGATTTGTAGAGGTACAAGTGTCAGCAGGAGTGCCTCAGAGCCCATATAGAGGCAGGCACAGTCTCTGCTCTAAGGAAACATACCAGTGTGTCCTGGATGAAACTCTCCTGGCTTAAGCCAGGTCAGCGTAACAGGCTGGAAAAAGAAAGCCTACCCCCTTTGCCCACACTGAATCTTTCTCTCCTACTTTTCTCCTCTTCGTTGCTTCCTCGCTTCCTTATCCATACTCAAAATTCCCTTCCTCCATCAAAACCGTACTCATCCTTCAAGGCCCAGCTCACCTGCAACCTTTCCCCTGACATCTTTTTTTTTTTTTTTAATAATTATGCCCTGCTACTACTTTACTCCTTTTTCCTTTTTTTTTTTTAAATTATTTATTCATTTATTTATGGCTGCGTTGGGTCTTCGTTTCTGTGCGAGGGCCTTCTCTAGTTGCGGCAAGTGGGGGCCACTCCTCATCACGGTGCGCGGGCCTCTCTTGTTGCAGAGCACAGGCTCCAGACGCGCAGGCTCAGTAATTGTGGCTCACGGGGCCAGCCGCTCCGCGGCATGTGGGATCTTCACAGACCAGGGCTCGAACCCGTGTCCCTTGCATTGGCAGGCAGATTCTCAACCACTGCGCCACCAGGGAAGCCCCCCCCTGACATCTTTGATTTCCGCTCTCAAAGGGACTCTCTCCTTCCTCTATGCCCTTCAGCACTTTGTACCTCTGTGGTTTTTACTTAGCCATTGTATACAAGGGCATATTTCTGCCTCGGGGATTGATTCTCTGTTCATCTTTGTCCCTCCTAGTAGCCAACACAGAGCCTGGCACATTGGAGGTGACCAGTGTTTGTTGGTTGAGTTAAATTGACTTACTGAACTGTAACTACTTCTGAGCCTACTCAAAAGTAATTAATGAACGTATCAGTTCAAACTTAGAACACATATCCCCACCAACAACTTCTATACTTCGACAGTTTAAAACAATTTTTTTAAAAAAGAAAAGCAAAACACATTTAACTCAGAATACTTGGAGAATAATTGCTGGTTTCAATGATGAATCTGCCTTGGCCACTAACTAAAGCTAACTCGGATCACGGATGTAATGAGATGTTAGAGTTATCTGTGGATCATTTATTGTGCCACACAGCCACCCTGTTACTGCTAAGGCAGCCCTGCATGCTACTCTCCCTGTACCCTAGGGCTGACCTTGGCCCAGCCTCCTCCCCATCAGGAGGAAAAACCTATTCCTGATGGTCTCCTCCCCTACCTGGCCCCTTCTTGTCCTTCTCTCTTGTCCTGGAGCCTGCAGAGGCTGGCCCTGGACAGGAAAGGGGTTGACAAAGTATTTGGCAGAAATGCGGCCTGGAGGTGGTTGGTCTAGGTGGGTGGGCACCCTGGCTTGGAAAGGCTGAAGGTCAGGTCTGGTGTTAGGAGAGAGCCCTCCTTTCTCTCTTTTGTCTCTCCCTCCTCCTTCCTGCCTCCAGAGTCAGGTTTGAAGACCTGCATCTGGCTGGCTAACTCTTCCTGCATAGCTTTTCTAGCCAAGTTTTTCAGACCAGGGCCAGGAACACTCAAGGTCAACTGTAGCCAGGGTTCATCTTCCATACAAGCATGACAAACTTTATGTACCTACAGAGCTGATTCCTTCCACCCAGAAAAACACCCATAGGGAATAGCCTCGTGATCTTGTCTGCACCTCCGGAAGTGGTGATGGGCCCACATGTCTCCCTGTCCATCATCTCACACTTAGTGGGATGCCTTGGCTTTCAGCATGGCCCTGAATCTGGAGGATAGGCAAACAAGATGTATTTGGGATTGGGAGAGTCACAAAGCTCTCTGCTGGAGAAACACTGAAGGATTTAGAGAAGAGAAAATCAGCAAGGCCAACACAGCTGTCCTTAGACTCTTGGAGGGTCTTCCTGAGGAAGGAAGACTGAACTTGCCCTATGAGATCCTGATGGGTAGAACCAGGCTGAGTCATAAATCCAATTCCTAAATCACCTTCCTTGTCTAGGCTCTGGCCATGCTAAATGGCCTCTGGTTTTATATGCATGCAGTTCCCTTTGGTGCAACAATCTCCCTGGATAACCGTGACTCCTCCTTTGGGAAACAGCTTAAACTTCATCTCTCCAGAGCAAGGGGCCTCCCTTAAATCCTCTAGATCAGGATTTAAGTGACCCTGTTTGGGGCAGGATAATTCTTTGTTGTGGGGCCTGCCCTGTGCATTGTTAGGATGTTTAGCAGCATCCCTGGCCTCCACCCACTGGATGCTGGTAGTATCCTTTCAGTTGAGACAATCAAAAATGTCGCCAGTTGTCCCTCGGGGGTTAAAATCATCCCCTCCTCCCCCAATCCAGTTGAGAACCAGCACTCTAGGCCAATGTGCCCATAGCACCCTGTACTTTCACTCTTGTAGCACCCGTCACATTGCTCACACTTCCAGAGTTCTCCATGCTTGTTTGACATCTGTCTCCTCCTAGGTCAGCTCCCTGGTGGCAGGGATGGATTCTGATGTTCTTTGCTGGTCCTAATTTTTCAGTTATAAAAAATGAGTGAAGAGGTGAATGATTTAAACAAGAACTTTGCAGCTCTCAGAGCTGTCCACAGCATAGTTTCCTGCCAAGTTTATTTAATTTCCTATCACTGGGTGAGTCCAAACAAGGCAAACGGCCACTTGTTGAGGATGTTGTAGAGGAGATGTAAGCTCTGAATGGGTGATCTTGAAGTTTCCTTCCAGTTACAACATTGTATGGAATGTGGGCTTTCGGCCAACCACCCTCTGGGTAACTAATTAAATCACAAGGAAGAGGCCAACCACTCCTTCAGGAGTCAGGTGCTAAATGTTCCTAGGAAGGGGTGATGCAGCTTGTGGAGTGACCTTTAAGTGGGTCAGGAGTCACATGAATATGGAATGCCTTTCCCTTCCCTTTCTCCTCTCCTCAGAGGTCATTTGACCCATATCCTCGGGGGTAGGATCATGCTTGAGAGGTTTAGAAAACATCCTTTCCCCCCTAAGTCCCACTCTTCGGCAAGCAGAGCTGGGCAGGCTTCTGGGGTGTGAGGTGGGTGAGACAGGAAGACCAGCACGTTTCCCTGGATGGTGCACCAGTTGCCTGGGGCAGTGTTCTTTAGACTTTGAAGGTTACAGCATGTATGATTTATTGCTGTACTTTTCTTTCCCTATAACCCCCTTTCCAATGGGGCAAAGAACTGTAAGCAGAGACAAATGGTTGCCCTCTGAGCACACATTTGATTTCAAGGGCTGTGGGAGAATAAGCTTCGGCTGCCATTGACTACCTGCCCGTGTGCCTGGCCCTGTGCTGGGCTCTTTCACATACCCGATCTCCTTTAATCTTTTTTTTTTTGCGGTACGCAGGCCTCTCACTGTTGTGGCCTCTCCCGTTGCGGAGCACAGGCTCCGGACGCGCAGGCTCAGCGGCCATGGCTCACGGGCCCAGCCGCCCTGCGGCATGTGGGATCTTCCCGGACCGGGGCACGAACCCGTATCCCCTGCATCGGCAGGCGGACTCTCAACCACTGCGCCACCAGGGAAGCCCTCCTGTAATCTTCATAACCCAACGAGGGAGGTGCAATCACATCTGTTTTTCCAAAGAAGCACCTGAAGGGGTCAGCGACTAGGCCATCACAGAGCTAGTTAGGAGCCTGTGCTTGGGGCAGACTCTGTCCATACCTGCTATGCCCCCTGCATGTCCTGTCACTAGCAGAATGTGAAAGCCTTCTACCCCAAGCTCCTGTTTTAAAAAGTCCCTGTGAGTTGGCACTGTCATGATGAAAACTATCCTTGAACTCACATTCCTGCTGCTTTTGTGGCTGCTGCTTAAGATCTTGCTGTGATTGACTTGATTATGTTTTTGCAAATCTCTCCTTACATACCTGCAGCTGAGCTGCCTTAAATCATTGTACTTCTGACTTAATATGGCGAATTGCACAAACATGTTTATTTCTCTTTAAAAACAAAAGCAGAGGAATAAAGAAGGATAAATCTACAAGGACAAAGAAAAGGAGAGTGAGGATCTCAACCAAAATTTGGAAGATGGAAACTAGATGGATGGACAGTAAATGTCCTGGAATACCAGAGAAATCTGAGACCCAAATGTCTGGGGGTGGGGTAGGGTGGGGTGGGAGTAGAGTGGGGTGCAGGGATGGCAGAGGAAGATGTGAGACCACCTAGATCCTTTCTACCTCCCAGCTCAGCTGTATGACCTCTCCTCTCTGACCTCAGCAGACTGAGCACAGTATACTCTGTAGCGCTCTGGATTCAGACATGCCAGGTAGAGTCAGAGCCTGGGGAGAGACACTAGTGGAATCAGGGGCTTAAATTAAAGTTTGCACACTGAATGAGATTCCACCAACCCCATTCTCCTGATTGGCTCCTGGATTTCTGGAAGCCAGGCCTCTGCCCAACACCCCAGATAGGAGATTGAAAATTTTTTCTCGAGGGAAACTAAGAGAAAAGGCCTAAATATTTGGATATTTTGGGCATTTTCCAGTAGAAGCCTGTGATACCTAAGCACTACCCATGCACGCAGACCATCCATTCAGTGGTAAAGCACCTCACTTTAGAAAGCATTAAGCTGTGGTATTGCTGAAACTGGATCTTTTTTCGTTATCAAACAAGCAACTTGATTGCTATTGAAACATCACTACAAACTTAATATTTGAATTTGATGACCTTCTAATTGCAAATGCCTTAGTCCTTATTCCTTTGACAATTTTGGCCTCCTCCTTTACAAAGCTGGCCCTCTTCCTCCATACCTCACCCCACTCTCCACCCAGTCTTCCAAGTGTGGGGTTGGTTCGTTCAGTTTTATTCTGACATAGATTGAAGCTTGGATCTGCTTCATGGGGGCTGACAGAGCTAATTCCCATTGTATATTGTTTGACGCTCGTTTAGCTATTTTACTGGTTATTTTTACTGTGTTGGTGTTTTTTGTGTTTCTTGTGTTTTATGCCATTTTTCTCCACCTTACTCTTTGAATGCCCTGAACCTGATCCTGGTTTTCTGGAAATAAATAACAAGTGCTTTAAAGCTTTTTGTACTCTTGCCAGGTGCCATTATCTAGAAATATGTTGGCATCTGATATAAACATATGTTTAGATTTCTATAACTAAATGTATCCTTATGTATGACTTATTGTAACGGAATTCATCTATAAAGATATACCTTTATTTACAGGTGAGATCTATTAAGCTTCTATATTTCTATTCAGTTGGTACTTGTGCCCAACAAAGAATGTGTTATTTTTCCTTAGGAATAAAATCACATTATTTGTAAAGACTTAGTAGAGCTTAAATGAGTATAAGCAGTATTTACCTAAACTAGATACTTTCAACATTTATCATTTAAAAGTCCCATGTTCAAGGACGACGTGCTGAGACATTTCAAGGTGACCTGTAGCTCTAGAGCCAAAACAAATTAGAAAATGTGGTAAAGCGCTGCTATTTGTGGGTATTTTGAAAAGGAAAGCAGAGTGGTAGAGTGGAAATGACAGGAGGTTGGAAGCCAGAGACCTAGCAGGCTCAAGCTCTCCATTTATTGACTGTATGATCTTGGGGGAGCCACTTTACCTGGCTGTGGGACCTAGATGAAATGGGAATCATTTTCATCACCTCACAGTCTATTATGAGTTGAGTTAATGTGTATGAAAGCATGACTGTAAATCGTTAGGCGTATTTAAATGGCTGTATACCCAAGCCTGTTTTTTCACCCTGTTGCTCACAGTGCCTTGGGCAGAGTACTCATTCAATCAGCATTTGTTGGATAACAAATTAATGAATGAATTTGTGAGTCTGGGTTTTCAAAATGTTTTTGCACCCCTCTGAGTCATTTATAGACATTTATAAAATCGAGAATTTATAAGTTGTTCCTGGATAATCAGATCTCTTGATTCAGAGGTAAAAGATAACTTGTCGGATTTTCAAGGCTTTCTTGCATATGGGACAGTAACTGGCAGGGCTGATGATGAGAAATTGTCTTCATCCTGCTCAAATATAAGATCACGGATTGGGAGGAACTTAGAGATAACCACTTTCTTCTCAAATATGAGGAAACTGAAGCCCAGAGGCTCTTTGAAGTCGGTGACTTTATATAAATTTTCCCTTCTATAGCTCTAGGGCTATTGTAGATAGATGTACAACAAATACATTTTTTAAATGTATTTTTCAAGGACTGAGCTAAGCGCTGGGGAAATAAACATTAACAAGATAATCCCCACCCCCACCCCTGCTCCATCTCCCCCCTCCTCCCGCCTTTGAGGAACTCGGTCTAGACAGATATGGAAACCAGTAGGTATGCTATTAGTCATACTCACGCTGTGGGGGGATTATAGAGGCAGAAGGGAACTGCCGAGGGAAGCACTGAAAGGAGATGGTGTTTACGCTCTGTCTTAGCTTGGGTTCCTCAGAAGGAGACACTGAGGTGACTGGGCAAGTGATTCATTAAGGAAGTTCTCCTGGAAAAACCTAGAAGGGAGTATAGACAGGAAGAGAGGGTCAGGAGAAGACAAAAGCAAGGATGAGATTACTGGTTAGGTCCCATGGAGAGTAGGTTAACCACGTCCTGTGGGAGGACTCTGGGAAATAATGTGCTCCTCTGAGTTTGCTCTTGGCTTCCAGACAAAGGAACTGGGTCTTCATAGACTCACATTAGTTGGTCAGTGGCTAAGGGTCATGATGGGTGGGGCTGGGAAAATATGTTGACCCCCAGAGTTGACTTTTGGACTTTTGGTCCTAAGACTCCAGTAGCCAGAGGATGGGCCTCTGAAGGTTGTTGAAGGTGCGGGTCATTAGAAACAAAAGTACACAGAAGTCTGAGGTCAGGTGTATAGAAAAATAATAGGAATCTAGGTAAAGCACCAGCAGTGTCCACTCCACCTGAGATCTATGAGGACGATTTGAAGTAGGTAGGAAGGTCATTGCTGGCATAAATTATAACCTGAGCAAAGACCCTGAAGCATGATGACATAGGATGTGTTTAGAGATGAGAAGGTGGTGTGGCTGTATTGCCTTATATCTGGTAAGAAGTAAGAAGCTGAGAGATAAGCTCAGAAAGGTGGGCTGGAGTCAGATTATGAACTTAAAAAAAATTGGTTGTGGGAAAAAGAGATCCACTTGGGGTATTTCAAATTAAAAATGGCTTATTGTAGGGATACCTGTGCTCAGGAACCTAGGGAAGGCCTGGCTCCAGGAAGAGCAGATCTCAAGAAACTAGAACTCCAGAACAAGCAGGGATCTTTGCCCTGGTGCTCAGTCAAAGCCATGGCTTCATGTGCTGCTCTAGTCTACCCTACTCCCAACACTGATGCACACTATGTACCTTTTTTCCTATCTTGGTTTCTGCTAACTCATGTTTCTACCTCCTTGTTTTTCTAGCTTGCCTTCGCTCTCATGGCCTTTTCTATAACCCAAGCTTTTCTCTATCTTCTCTTTTAACTTCTGCTTCCATTTCTACCCACCTCCTTCTCTCAGCATGTCTGATTTCAGATTCTCAGGATGAGCTGAATGGACCAAAAGATGTGTCCTGATGGGCCATAGCATCATAGACTGGATTGCTGTCCAATATATGAATTGAATTGCTGTTCTAGGCCGAGGTACACACTACTGGTTTGATTGGCTATGCCCTGGGGAAGGAGCAGAGTCACAGGATAATATAATCACAGTAGCTAAGGTTATTCAGCACTTCTTTGAGCATTTCTCATATATCATTTCATTTAATCATCACTTTCATTTAATCAATGTTCATTTAATTCACATTCGCATGCATTTAATCAACCCATGAATTTGTTCTAGGATTGCCTTCAGCTTACAGATGAAGAAACTAAGTCTTAGAGGTTCACACAACTAGTATGTGGTGAACTTCCTCCCACCAAGAGCTGAGTTGCTCAGCTTTCCTTAGCAGATATAGACAGGGCAGAACCCAGGACTGACAATAGCCTTGCTTCTGCATGAAGGAATTTGGAACGTATCTGATGATAGACATTAAGCTACATGTCAGTAAAGGCGGAATGAAATCTTAGGTGTGATCTGGTGTCAGGTTTGGGGTAAAGAATGATGAAATACTCTAGTGCTAAAAAATATCCCAAGAATATTATATTTGTTTCGTTCCTGCATAATTTTCTCTACCAGCATCAGTTTCAACATATTAAACTATTTGGGGTGAGAAGCAAGTTTTTCCAGTAGCTGAGCAGCAAACTCAGGAAGTCCACAAATAGTGGCAATGGTTTCCATGAACAAAGTATCCATTTTCACAGAAGTCTCTCCCTGTTTCCAGGCTGACTGATGTGTGGGTCTGCCCTGATCACAAGGGGCAGGCCCACTGGATGCATGAAGCTGAAGGTACCATGGGCTCCTACAGGTGAAACAAAAGGTTTAAGAGACTCTGAAGGCATGGTCAGCCTGCTTCACCTTGGCAACCTGGAAATAGGGAGGCAGGTGGTTATCTGCCTAGGCTTTTCCTTAAAAGGATGGAATTGAACGCCATTATGTCTTGTGAAGAGGAGGAACCACAGGGAGAGGAGACTGTTTTTACCTAATTTCCCCCATGCGCTCAGGCTTACACTGGCTGGTGCAGCATTAAAAGGACTGGAGAGGGCTTCCCTGGTGGCACAGTGGTTGGGAGTCCACCTGCCAATGCAGGGGACACGGGTTCGTGCCCCGGTCCGGGAGGATCCCGTGTGCCGTGGAGCGGCTGGGCCCGTGATCCATGGCCGCTGAGCCTGCGCGTCCGGAGCCTGTGCTCTGCAATGGGAGAGGCCGCGTCAGTGAGAGGCCCGCGTACCGCAAAAAAAAAAAAAAAGCCTGGCCTCCCACTGTGCTTCCTTGTTGGTGACTCAATGAAGATGGCTTTCCTGCCAGACACTGATAGTCCATGAACACCTGAGTCTAGGACCAAGCTAACTGTCCACCATCAGACCTTACTTTCTACTACATCACAGGGAAAAGGATAAGATATGTTCAGTGAAGAGAAAAAACCCCATCCTGAGAACGGAGGGGAGAGTTTGTTAAAATTCCACCTTGTTTTACAGCCTCCCCGGGATTGAACGGCAGTGATTTGTTGGGAAACAGCCCTGGGCTGAAGGACCTGGCTTCTTCTCATCTCATGTCCGACTGTGTCACAGCTCTGTGTCTCAGTTTCCTTGTCTGCAAAATGAGGCTTCTGGTCTCAGTCTCCAAGGTTCGTTAACAGCCCTCATACCTGGTGCTTACAGAGGGCCTGGGCAACACTGATGCCCCAAAGACAAATTCAGGGCCCATCAAGGAAGGAAAAAAAGCACTGTTAAGGTTAAGTCTAGCATCAGATATATTGAAATTTAGACTTTGGGTGGTTATTGCAGAAAGTTTTTGAAATTAAAAAAAAAATTCTGTGGCTTTGTCACTTCCTATTGGAACTGCCACGGAGCCTGTCTCAGGGTTACACCCAGGCCACCTTTTCAGACCACACTGGTTCCCAGCACCCTCCTTCCTTTCTCATAGAATGTTCTAGTATGTACATACATCCATACACACATAGTGTTGATACCTAGAAGTCTGGCTGAAGCATGGGAGGCCATTTCTTATCTGGAGAGGAGAGAAAAGAGCAAACTTACAGAGGTCCTTTCAAGGTTCTTGTAGTCACTATTCTGGAGTCTCTGGCTTCCTCCTGAGATGTAATTGGAAACACAGTTGGCCTCTGTCTTCTGTTCACTGATCCTCTTCTCCATCCAGCCTCTGCTTAGCCAAAGGGCATGTGGTCCCTTCCTCCTGGAGGAGAGAGAAGACAATTCAGGCAAATCAACATATGCCTTTATGTGACCTCCATTTTACTGGGGTTTTTCCTGAGGCAGGACTTTTCTTACACTTTCTCTCCTCATTATTTTTTTGACCTGTGGCTATTTCTCTTTTATAACCATCTGACAAGAGGGCTTATGTGCTTTCTTCAGAAAGGTGGGAGAGACAGAAAAACTGTGTAGAGTTGCTTGTTCCATGGTAAACCAAAGAGTAAGAAAACTCTGAGGTGGGGAGGGAAAAGAGCAAAGGATGTGGGTGAATGGTTGGTCCAATCCCCAAGTCCTGCAAGGGAACCATCCTTGAGTCATCTCCAGGGTCTAGACGTGGTTCCCAGTAAGTATGCAGAATCAGGAGGCTTCCTTTGGAGTTTCTTAGCAACATTAGCTTCTTTCCCTCATTGTGAACATTCCCTGAGGAATATTCTACCCCTAGTTCATTTTCTTCACATACAAACACAAAGAAGGGAAGACAGTGAGGCAAATGACCATTGCCTTTTGCTCTGGCTCTCCTCTCCTGAGGTCTGAAGTGCTCCTGGAACTGAGCTGGAAGAGGCAAATGTTAATTTACACAGCCTTCTCACCTGCCACTCTAGGATGTCATTAAACTAGAGAATAAATTAGGGCGTCCTGGAAGGGTGGCGTGTGCTCATGGGGATGTAAAGACAACCTTACCTAAGGTACATTTTACCGGTGATCACTAGCATTTCCAGTTCTCCTCTCCTTTCTGAAGATTATGAACGTGGAATATTGTTTTATGACTCCCTCTGTAGGCAAGTTCCTTCTTCCAACACACTGAATCCTTCTTCAAGCCTCATGTTGAAAGGAAGGTGCCGCAATATCAGTACAGCCTGGATCACTGAGCCACCACATGGAACTACCCCCTGGAGAGTTACTCATTCCCACAGCAGTTGGTGTGAGTGAGATTTTAACTTTTCTTTCATTGTGCTTGCATTAAGTCAGTGAGATTGTGGTATGGTTTGTTTCTGCAGCGTGACTAGCGCATTTTGACTGATACATAGATTCAGTCTTATGTGTGTGTCAAAACCACCTTAAGTGCTTTACAACTCATCCCAAAGTTTCTGATCATGTAGATCAGAGGTGGGCCCAGGAATCTGCATTTTAATTGTATATTAAATCACCCACAGTCATTCTTGTTCAATATATCTGTGAATCTGCTATTTCCTGAGGGCCACACATGGAGAAACACTTGAAGACCAGCTGAAGACATTAATTTAGATTGCTTGCTGTTTAAATTGTGTTTTTCTCTCATTTTAAAGGCCTCAGTTACTTTCTTAGCCATCAGAAGAACAGACGAACAGGAGGTGAGTTTACCAGCAAAGAAGTGCTCATGCTAACCAAGATCACAGACACAGGAGGGACGCTTACCTCATAAGCTTCTTCTGGGGGTTCAGGGAGATAATTCAACAGGATAAATCAACATAAATCATTTTAGTTCCTTGTCTGGAACAAGGAAGGTGGTCAGTAAATGTAGTTTTTTTAAAAAGGAGAAAGAAAAACTGTGGTTCAGGAATGGTTTCATTTCAGTAAAAACAATTACAGATTACCTTCATAGTTCCAAGCCCAGTTAGAGACAGGGAGCTACACCTGTCCCAGCTATCGGAATGGGGTCTGGTAGGGGACTGAGCTGTGTGTGCCACAGCACAGAGCTCTGCCTGATACAGGCTGTGAGAATTGTAAACCCAAAGTACTGAGGGAGTTCAGAGAAGGGAGAGATTTCAATTTTCTTTGACTATTGACTTGCTACTGCGTAGTAACTGTAATATCTTCTAAGAAAGACAGGCATTTCTCACAAGGGCTAATGAATCACTCCATTTAGCTGTGACAACAGCAAGGCAAAGAAATATCTTCAAGGGCCCAGATGTTATTTTTCCAGCCTTGTCCTGGGGATATAATGTGCCTAGAAGTTATGACAAATTAGCTGCTTGTGGCAAAGCTACATGGACCCTTTTATAAAAAATGGAAGTTTGGGCCTGAGTTAATGGGTTATTATTGGCAAGGGAAATCAAGTTGGATAAGGAGGGTGGGTCCTGGCTAGGAAGGACTTTGAAAAGCAGCAGAAGAGGTTAGACTTGACTCAGGAAGCTCAGGGATGAGTAACAGTGCCAAAGGCATGGACCAAACCTCCATTTAGTCACAGGTCATTGCTGTACTTCAATGTCCCAACAATTAGTTTACACAGGAAAGCTGAGGGTACAGACACCAGACCATCGTACAGGGTCATGGAAAGGAAGTAAAAGAGAAGTAATTAGAAAGAAGCAAAATGAAACTATAGATGTGAGGAGAATGCAATTCTATGCTATTTTTCTACCGTGCTAACTTTTTTTCTTACCATTACCGTTTTCCTAGGAGTGAGCATCTCTTAATTTCACACTGCCATGTTTATGCTTCCAGGTGCCTGAGCTACATTCAGAAAGACCAGCCTCTGGGTGCTTTCTGTGCTTTGGGGGGAAGAAGCCATCCTTGAAGTCAGGGTGCTTAAGAAGCAGAGCCTTGTGTTGGCAGAAATGTGTGTCCATATGTTCAGGGAGGCTGTTCTGGTCAAAAGAACATAGCTGGCTTCAAGCGACCTCACGTCCTGGGTGCTGTGTGGTCAGATGCCGGGCTCTGGGGACCACAGGAAAGCAAGCAGCCTGGCGGAGCAGGAGCAGGACGGGGAGGCCTCCAGCATAAGGTGGCCACGGGCCCCACTGCAGTTCTGGGGTGCTCACTCTAGCTGCCCCCGTCAACGGGCCCCCTCGGCCTCCCAAGTGCTTCCTTGCTCCTCTCTCCACCTCGTACCCCATCGACCCTAAGGCTTTGCATGCTCAGGGTTCCTGCCTCCTCATGATTTGGCATCCTTGTGGCCCATAATGGCCCCTGCTCCTGTCTTTCAATATGGCTTTGTTTTTTATTGCAAATTGCCTGCTTATATCTGTTTTATTTATTTTTTCCAACTTCAGCTCCCGAAAGAGAAAAATCTGACTCCACCAGCTCATTTTATTTTGTACCATGTCATTTTCATTAAAAAAACAAAACTCAGCTTCAGTGAGGTATAATGGATACACGAAGAATTTACACATAGTTAATGGAGACAATGTGATGAGTTTGGCCATATGCAAACACCCAAGATATCATCAGCACAATAAAAGTGTGGGCCACTGGTGACTCAGTGGATGGCACCTTTGGGTTACATGCCTCCGAATCACAGCTGTGGCCCCTCTGAGAGAGGTGAGGGGTCTCGGGCCCGTGTAGTTAGCAGGGGCTATGGCAGAGCAAGCTTCTGAGTGGCACATTCCTCCAGGTTCTTGCACTCATTAGTTTCCCCAGGCTCTCTGCTGGGTGCGAGTGTGGGGCCTCTGGGGGTCCCGGTACTGGAGGTGGTGATCATGGGAGGCCCTGGCATCTTCCTGCCCCTCCTGCAGTAGTCATAGCATATGCCTGTGCCAGAGTCCACAAAGGTAGCCTCTTCTAGGTCAGGGCATGACAACTCCATGTAAATGAACATGTCACTGAAAATGACAAAGCAAAAGAGAAGTCAAGGTTTGTCTCTCACGGGCCTCCCTCTGTTGTTCCACTTCTGAGGTGTGAGTGCTGTAGGAAGCAGTGGCTACCCCTCCCATTGATGAGGCGAGGAGTTTAAAGCAGGTAGTATGCTTAGTAGCAAAGCCAAAACCCATCTCTGGCTGACCTAGGGCAGAAAAAGGTATGATCAGACAGTCACAGGAACTTCTGAGATTCTCCTGGGGGGTTTGGAAGCTGTGCCACCAGATAAAACCTGCTTGGTCATTGACGACACCTCTCTTACTATCACTGGGCACCTGGGCTCAGCTTGCTCCGTGGCACCACAGTCCTGGACTCTGCTGCTAAAACTGCAGCCACCCTTGCTTCTGGAAAGCAGGCAGAGCTACCACTAGCCTTTGACAGAATGAGCTCTCCAAGGCCCAGGCTTTTTCCAATTTAAAATTTGGGGTGCTGTTGTCTGAGGGTGGGTCCTAGGTTATATACCGAGGCCCTAGCTGCAAGGAAGGCTAGTGATGCAACTTTCAACTGTGGGCTCTGCTTATTAAGGGAGAGGATTCCCCAAGCATGGAAATGGAGTTCAGATACTGAGTGGTAAAATAAATGACAAGGGTCCTCTTCTGAGGCTTTGTCCATTCTTAGAACAAGGGAACAATGTGAGGAAAACAGTGTGCTATGAACTACATGTTTGTGTCCTACCCCAAATTCATATATTGAAACTCTTGTCCCCAATATGATGGTATTTGGAGATGGGGCCTTTTTGAGGTGATAGGCCATAAGGGTGGAGCCCTCACAATGGGATTAGTGCCCTTATAAGAAGAGACATGAGAGTTTGCTTCTCTCTCTGCTCTCCGTATGAGGACACAAGCAGAAGACAGCCATCTGCAAGCCAGCAAGCGAGCCCTCACCAAAAACTGAATTTGCCACACCTTGGTCTTGTATTTCCCAGCCTCTATGTGAGAAATAAATGTCTGTTGTTTAAACCACCCAATCTGTGGCATCTTGTTACAATAGCCTGAACTGACAAAGATGTGTTTTAGGGAAGTTGGTTTGGCAGTTTAAGGATAGATTTTATGAGAGAGACTTAAACCATAGGCAATCCCTGGTGAGTGGTGTAGAAATACTATGCTGATCTCACATGTTTAGAGCAGTAGATCTGATTACCTTATCATCACGTCTCATGAAAGGAAGAAAATTCTAATATAGAAAATAATTTCTAAGCACCTCCATTTGGGGAGGAGAATAAGCTGAGATAGGTAGACCAATAAGCACATGGACAGATGCACAGACAGACAGATGCATCCAGAGCACAGGAGGTGGTATTGTCTAGTTGTGGAAGAGTGTGCCTGCATTCTACTACTAGATTACTTGCTAAGTATGGAAGCTTAGGTAGGTTAATTCACCTCTAAGCGTCAAACTAGTCACCTGTAAAAAGGGGGAAATGATAACACCCACAGTATACAGTGAGTTAATGCATAAGAAACTCTCAGCAGAGTGCTCTCCAAACCAGGTCGCCACTAAACACTAGGAATTAATAGTGATATTCTGACATGAGGTCGTGAGGGCTGGGCTGTTTGGTAGGCATGGAAGTGAGGGAGGGAGAGTGAATTTGAGAAAGATGTGAAAGGTAGGGCGACAGGACATTGTGACAGGGTAAAGGGGACAGGGGAGAATGAAGGGTCAAAGAAGACTCCATAAATTATTGATAAATCATCTTTCTCATTTGGTTCTTGGCATTGGGTTATTTTGGTTTGAGCCGACGTTTTTTCAGATAAGATAACAGAAAGAGAAGAATTGAGAATTTGATCTGATACAATGAATTTTCCGAGAAGCAAGAGAATGGCTGAGAGCATGCACACAGGGAAGCCGGGAAAAATTCAGCTTCCACATACACACACACACACCCTCCACTCCTTCTTCTTTATAAAAAGAGGACAACTGAAAACATAGGGGACAGTTTTACACTGACTTTACTGGTCAGATAGCCTGATCCTTAATCACATCTCCTTGCTTTAAATCTATTTTAGGAGGAGATAGGATATAAATTCCAAATAAATAAATAATCAGGTCAACTCATCCACCTTAGGGATTGACTCTATCCTCAGCAAATGGAGGTCAGAGCCGTACAAGGAGAAAGATGAGAACTGGCCCTAACTCCAAAATTTCACCTCAGTGGCCAGTCCCTGGACTGGAAGTCCCTACTGTGTCATTCCCTGAGGGGACCTCCGAAATCCTACACATTCTAGCACGTTATAACCGGGAGAGGAAGTAGTTGTTAAGTTCACATGCTAACAGTAGTAGATATAATTTTCCATTAGCCTCTAGTCTCCCCTAGCAGAAGGGTAACTAGGGAATGAAAGATAAGATTTATAGATAATCTTAATAAGCCTCAACTTATTTCATGCCTTGCTGCCAAGAGCATAGTCTGGAAACCAGAAGTATCAGCATCCCTTGGGAGCTTGGTAGAAATGCAGAGTACCAGGCTTCACTAACTCAGACCTCCTAAATCAGAATCTGCATTTTAATAAGATCCCCAGGTAATTTGGGTGAGCCTTACATTTTGAGAAGTACTGGCTGAAGACAGGAGAGGGAGAGAGAGAGAGACAGAGATCAGTTTTATGGGCGGGAGAAAGCTGAGGCACTGAGAAGGTGGAAGAATAATGAAGGCCTAACATAATTTTACCTAAAGCTGGCTTTTGAGTGGTGTTGAGAAAGTGACTCATGACAGAATCCCTTGCAAGGTAGAGGCAACGGTAACAGTCTTCACAAAGTTCTCTGAAGCCCATAAGTGTCATGTCAGCTCAGCTCCAGGTGCAGAGCTGCCTGTCGATGACAGGTTTATTGAGCTCAGCGTGTGCAGAGCACTTGTCCTCTTCCTTTAAATTGGAAACAGATTGAAGCGCTGCAGGCAGTGTCATTGAGAAGGTGGCAACCGTCTTGTTCCATATCCAAAGTCACCCGGAGTGAAAATGGACTCTAACAACCCCAGGCCACTCTGGTTGGACTTTCAGACCCTCATAGAGTAACTTCCTAAATAAGTCCTCCGCTTCAGTTTTTTTTTTTTTAATTCCCTATGTTAGTGGTTCTCAAAGTGTGATGCCCAGACCAGTAGCCTCAGTATCTGGGAACTTGTTAGAAATGTAAATTTCTCAGGTCCCACCCCAGACCTACTGAATCAGAAACTATGGGGGTGGGGCCCAGCGATCAGAAACAAGCCCCCAGGAGTTTCTGATGCCAGCTATGTTTGAGACTCAATGCCCTATGTCTTTTAAAAAACGTAAATGGAAATGAAACAAGTCTCCTTTGGCCAACTTTCTAGGGGATAGAAATGTAGATTTTCTTCTTGGACGGCTCTTGTATTTCTGTACTACGGCCACTAAGGAAAAAAAAGTCAAGTGCTTTTAAAAAGCACTTTTGCAAGTAGTGTTCCCTGTACACACACACACACACACATACACACACACACACACACACACACCTCTTTGTGAAGCAGATAGGGCAGATGTCCAACCCGCATTCTCTGTCTTAACAGACAAGGAAACTGTCCCCAACCAGTCAGATGGTTGATCCCCAGGAGCCAGGTCGATTTGGGTTTTGTGTTTTCAGGAAACATTCAATGCAGAAATTCTGTAAAGTCTCCTCAAGGAAGAGATACCTCCCCATCAATGAGACTATTTTTCTCTCATGCCATCTGAAGTTCTATGGTCTTTTTGGAGGCCCTTTGGAATGACTGAAGGTGTGGGAAATCTTTGACTAGTTTTTGCTTTATTTGTAAAGTTCCTTTTTAACATGGCTCAGTAGAGCTAGTGCATCTCCAGTTCCTTCCAAAGAAAGGGGCTCAGCAACCTGAATCTGCCTTCTCATTTGCCTTTGATTGAAATTTGAGAGGCTCCACGAGCCACTGGGGTTTGGGGTTAGGGGCTGGGAGCTCTACTTTAAGAGGAGGACTACCAGCCCTTTGAGGACATTGGAGTGTCTTGGCTACTGCCATGGTAGTCCAGACCAGTAGCCCAGTATCCTGCCAAGTTAATGTCCTACCCCCATTTCCAGAGCCCTGAGAGCGTCCTGTGATAAGTGCATATTTGACCAGGAGCAGAGAGCAGGCGTGACTGAGAATGGGCAGGAAGGTGCAGCCACCCTCACCAGACTGTGGGACCATGTGGCTTCTGGTTCTGGGTTATATCTGAGAGGCAGGCTCTGATTAGCTGCCTTGTGGTGGAGGATGAATCTTTAACTAGAATGTAAAGATAAAGGTTTCTGGTCCCAGATCTCCTGATTCATTTGCCACATAAGTTTGGGCAAGTCACTGAAGCTCTTGGACTTTATTCTCCTCATCTATTAAATGGAAGTATTAATACCTGCCCTGCATGTTTCCTGGAGGTGTTGCAAGACTTACATGAGGTCTCCCTCTGAAAGTAGCCTGTAACCTGGGAAGTGCTGTGCAAAGGTGGAGGCTGGGCATTCCGCATGATTCCTCCAACTGTGTGGTCCCCGCTGCTTGTCCCCTCGGGGAGAAATCTACTGCTCCCCTCCCACATGGGAGCACAGAGAATGTCTTTCAGGGGGACCACATAAGCTTCTCACAACAGGGCAGTGATTCTTTAGCAATGCTTTTGTATGCCTGGACTCCGAGCCACCCAGAGGAGCCATGAGAGGGTGCCTCACCCCTCTGCACCCACGAGGCTCTGCTGCCAGTGCCCTCTTCTGCCCAAAGCATAGGATCCAAACCCATGAAGACAGTCTCTGTTCTGCCCTCCACGAAGCTGAATAGAGTCCATTCTACTTCTTCTGCACCTTTTATCTCAAAGCATTCCCAAGCACACAATACACTTCACAGCCTGGTCCTCTGCCACAAGACAATAAAGGGTCTTTCACTAACTGGCCCTGTTGAAATGCCACCACCTCCACTGTGCAGCTGCCAGATAGCTGTTCTGGGCTGAGCAGAAAACATCTCTCAATTCCAGGTCATTTAGAATGTCATACGCTGATGAGAGTTCAGGAGGATAGCACTGCGACCTGCAAGTTATAGAGAAAATCTGGATTTTTGTAAAATGCACACAACAAACCCAAACCAATCCAAATCTCCCAACCAATCCTAAGAAAACTAGACTGACTCTATCAGAATGATGTTGGTTTGCTTTGCAATGAAGATCCAGACTTTGACCCTGTCCATTTTTGTCCCATTCAAAGTGGCCTCTTTACTATAAACAATTAGGCCTCTTAAAATAGGAGTTGTATGAATAAAATTTGAGAGTGGTAGAATAAACTTTATTTGGTCTTGTCCCCAAATAACTATGGATATATTAGTCTGTCTTTGCCTAATTCAATGTAACAAAGGGTTTGTTACGTGACAGAGCTGGGTTAGGAGCTGGGAGGCTAACATGAACTGGACAGTTTCTGGCCTCAGTGTCAAGCACATTCAGATGTTCACATACCCTGCATAAAAGGAAAAGGCTTGGGGTAATTTCAGACCCCTGACTCTTTTTTCTTCACAACATGTGGGCCTCTCTTAGCAGAGCACCCAACTAGAACAGCTCTAACAGCCAAAGGCCATCTCATCTTGTCCTCAGTTTCCTTCTTACTATTGAAAGGAAACCCAGAACAAATTCATGGAGGTTTTTAGTAATTATTTGCATAAATGACCTTATAGTCACAATACCAGAAATTATTACTGGTATTTGGGTTTCTTTTCAAGGGCTAACTAAATCTAAGCACAACTTTCATTAAGTTCTCTTCAGACGGTTGATTTAACTTTTTATTCAGTATGGTTTAGATTTTATTTTTCTAACTGCCCAAGTAAATGCCCCGTAACAGAGGAAGTTTGAGTTGTGTTCATTCCATTGATCTGTACATGTGGGTCTAAGGCAATGCCTAGAAACCCTCACCCTTTAATTTCAGCTGCTTTTGGTGGGTTTTAGCTATTTTTGAAGTCAACATGACCCTTTTGCAGAATTCTTCATGAGCACAATGAAGGAAGGAGGGGGAAAATTGTGGTGGCTTAAAATCTATTCACAGACTCAAATCTGTATTTTCAGAGAACCATATAAAACCCATCACCAACAATTTGTTAAACACCAATTTGTGCCAGAGCTATGCTGGGAACTTGCCAGAAGCATAGGGATAAGTATATGAGCCATATAAGCAAAAATCCTTGGGGAGATCTGGGCAGCAAGATGAGGTAATCATGAGAAACAATTTGAGAATACTCCAGGATGGTAGGTCGTTAAGTACTAAAGTTTCTGCTACAGACTTCAGGGGTCAAAGGGATTCAGGGTAATTGAAAAATATGGATGTATTGATGTTCTCAGAAAGCTTTGTGAAGGAGGAAAGAAAACCTGGGTCTTGAAGGATTATATTTGATAGTTGGAGTTCAGCCAGGGGAGAGGGATTAATTTAGACCAAGTCAGGCAGAGCAGAGGGATGCCTGGTACATTTTTGTGTTGATGAACTAGGGTGAAAAACGTTTTAGTTTTTACACTTCCAGTTGACCATTGAGATGGTGCATCGATGGTCACATGTCCACTTGGCAGAGTGTGGTGAACCTGCTTCTTCAGTTCCAGCTTTTCCTCAATTGCCCTCTCCTCCCCTAGGGTCAATTTCCCTGGGGATTCAGCTCCTCCACAGACAGGTGTTTGAACTGCAGGTGATATCACTCTTGTGATGTGGAATAGCATATTTACTGGATATTTCTAGATCATCTAACCCAGTGATTCTCCCATTTTTATGTATATTACAATCACTTGGAGGGCGTGTTAAATCCCAGATTGCTGGGTCCTGCCCACAGGGTTTTCAGTTCGATAAGTCTGGGGTCTGGGACAGGGCCAGAGAAACTTTCATATTTAACAAATCCCCAGTGAGGTTGGTGATGCTGGTCCAGGGACCACACTTTGAAACCCCCCAATTTAATCCATTATCTCAGTTTACAAACGAAGAAACTGGGGCCCAGAAAGCTCTGAGTTTAAAGAGTGCTTAAGAAGGCAATTACTCACTACCCCTTGACTACTCACCCCATGCCAAGTCCAGCCTAATTCCCAATTCCTACAGGGCAAGTCTGACATAGATTTTAATTGTCTGAGAGCTGAGCTTCTTTAATCTCAGTGAAAATTCCTGTATATTTAGGAACAGATCTGCCCAAAGGCAGGAGGATAAACCAGCTAACTTTGAGGCTTTTGGGGCTATGAAAATGTTACATTAATAAAATAACTTTTTTCCTACAAATTAAATATTAATTTATTATGTCCCTGATTTTACAACCTGTAGGTGGCAGTGCCTTCCTTCTCTAGACACAGCTAGAGGCCTGAGCTGGTTCATTTTCTGAGGAGCTGGGAAGGCTGCAGTATATACGGTATTAGAGATTAGGCCATCTACCCCCCGCCCCGGCCCAGGACAGCTCTGCCAGGGACGGCAGAATCAGATAACAGGGTTTAGCATTCTGAGAACTGAACTGTCCCTGATTAACATGTGAGGTTTTATTAATTTCTAATGTTTTAATCTCATCACTTTCTTGTTTAACTAGTTACATTCTTATTCTTGCCCAAGGTTCTAAAACTTAAGACTTGTGAAAAGCCAGAAACCAGAGACATAGCGAAGTGGACCTATTCAAATGCCATGAATTTACTGTAAGAGGGCATTCTTCGCTGGAGAGGTTTATCGCTGCCAAAGCACTCTTTCACTGGTGAAAGTCGCGGGCAGAAAAGAAGAAAAAGAAAAGTATGATTCTAGGAACCACATTGCAGAAATGCCAAAGGGAGGTTCAAACAAGTAAGTGAGTGTTCATTAGCTCCTGTCAATGATTAAACATGAATTCTCCATTTACATATGACCCAGGACTTGCAGATGCTAGTACCTGATTTCCATTTCTTCAGCAGTCACTGACATAAAATTCACTCTACGTTCAATCTTAAGACGAAATGGTATTGTAAAAGCCTGGGGGGGGGGCACTTGCAAACATCCAGCACTGATACATACTTGTTCACTCTGCCTCCCAAAGACCCCAAGGCTCGTTCCCTTTCCCAATTTCACTTCCCCTTGAAAAGCCACTGAACTGTCTCAGCAGCCACCAGGGCAGAGAAAAGTTCTGATCTTATGCCTTTTGACCGTTCCCTCCCTTCTCTCTCCACAGAGAGAACTATGACTTCCTGGTGCTGTCTTCTGTCTTTAAAGTCATGCAAAGATCAATTAATTCCATCTCAGTTAATTTCATGGGTTGTTCCAACATTTTATTACCAGTTGAAGCTACTGTCTCCAAGTCACCTACGGAATTGAGTTTAAACTCTCTTTGCATTCAAGGATGTAGTGTTAGTTTCCACCTTAATTCTTCAGCCTCAACTCTCTCCATTTCCTATTCTCCTCCCTGCACTTAACTCTGAACATCACATCATTTCCAAAATGATTTTATGCCTGTGCTTTTGTACATTCTGTTCCTTCTAAAAAATTCGTATTCATTTTTGAAGATTAACTATCATTTAGGGGAAGCATCTCCAGACTCCCACAAACAGCAGCTTGATCCTCTTTTAAAACAGCTTTTAGCACATTATGGTGTAATTTATATGTTTATGTGTCAGTTCTTACTCCTAGGCCCCCTGCCTTATTTTGTTCTACCACCCACTGCAACAGGTTGGTGCCAAAATGGTAGCAACTGTCTTATTCTTCTTTGTTATATCCCTAAGCCCTAGCATAGAGCTGGGCAGAGAGTGGATGCTGAATAAACATATGTGGGTTTTTAATCAGTGCATCCTATTCTAGATGCTTCTTTCTTTTGTTTACTCAGGAAAGCCCCTCTTTTCTCAGTTTCAACCTTCTGCCTTTCAATTCTCTATTATTTCATTGCGAACTAACCAATAACTTGAGTTCTACAAGTGGTAGGGTTGTATCAATGAAAAGACAGAAATGTTGAAGTGAAAAGCTTGCATAATGATGACAATTCTTCTCGTCTTCCTCCCCTCCCTCTTTTGCTTCTTCTTCTTCTTCTTCCCCTCCTCCTCCTCCTTCTTCTTCTCCTTCTTCTTCTTCTTCCACTACTACTACTGCTACTAAAAAGCAGCCTCGTTAGTGTCTGCAAATCTTTGAAAGTTGCCTGAATCCATCTTCAGAATATTCACAGAAGTTTTCATCTACCTTTTTGTCTGCTAGATGAATTAACCTTTCATCCACCACCTGAATTCAAATAAATAAAAATGATTTATTTGCAACTGTTGGGCATTATATTTTATTATCAGTTGTGAAACAATGTTGTGTTCTGCTTATTTTCACTGCAATAGTATGCTATTTCTTATACTTTTTTAGATAGAGTACTGGGGCCAAGTCTGTGGTCAGCACCAACAGTGCAAACATTGTTTTTTAGAAGAAAATGAATGTCACATTTCAGCAGCTGACCTAAAAATGAACTTTTTGAACATGGCCTATGTTTTAATGTGAGAAATTTGGCTCTGCATTTACATTTGGCATCAATTTGTAAGAGTGGTCAATTTTTTCATTATATAACACAAACAGGGCAGAACATGGGGCTGAAAACATGTAGACCTGAGATTATGCTGGAAAATCTCTCACAATCCCCAGAAGCACATCCTTGATAATCCCCAGTGACATGTCCTTGTGTTTTCTGTGGTAATGGGGACAAAATGGGAGAAAACTGGAATAAACAGGAGGCAGTCCTTTAGGAAAGGGCTGTCCAGCTCCATGTCAGGAAAGCTGGAAAGCTGTCAAATATGGGTGAGGCTTGGTAATCCAATTTACAGAATCAGTGACAATGACTGACAGAGCCTGACATGCCCTCTCACTGTGGTTAGTGCACCTGGACACATAGAAATAAGTAGTGTAAAAGCAAAAGATTATCTTTAAAGAAGGAGCCCATTGCTCTGGTATTTAGCATGCAAGCAGAGATTCCACTTGTTTGGGAAATCAGGAGATTAATTCCTCCTAAAATTTCCACATGGAGATTGTAAGGGAGCAGCGAACACCACAAGGCAGCCTGCAGGACTTGTTAGGCTGGAAAATGAGCCTTCAGACTAGAGAGAGAGGGCAGGAGGAGATCTCAACAGTGATTCAAGGAGAGACCCTGGACCCATGCACATGACTTTTCCCAGTAAGATCCATTTGGAGTAGGAATTAAAATATTAAATAGCACAAGCCCTCTGAGAAAGCAAGTGGACAGATTTTATCCACAGCTGCTGCAGCCAGGTGGTATATTTGATAGTGCTACACAAGAAGTCACTATGAAGAACTTCAGGGCTTCCCTGGTGGCGCAGTGGTTGAGAATCTGCCTGCCAATGCAGGGGACACGGGTTCGGGCCCTGGTCTGGGAGGATCCCACATGCCGCGGAGCAACTAGGCCTGTGAGCCACAACTACCGAGCCTGCGTGTCTGGAGCCTGTGCTCCGCAACAAGAGAGGCCGCGACAGTGAGAGGCCCGTGCACCGCGATGAAGAGTGGCCCCCGCTTGCCGCAACTAGAGAAAGCCCTTGCACAGAAACGAAGACCCAACACAGCCAAAAATAAATAAATAAATTAATTATTTAAAAAAAAGAAATTCAGAGTGTGCAGGAAGACCTTTCCAGATAGCACTCATGTGAGAAATTATTTTCTTTTCATCCACAAGTTAAGATAATTTATAACACCTTCCCACCATAGCAAGGCAGAAGAGAAGGCATTTTAGAGCAGTTATTTTGCAGAAGCATTTTCACATTGGAGTAAAATAAACCTAGAGAATTTCAGCTTTGCATATCTATGAAGTAGCAAATAGTAACCAAAGTATCTAGAGCAAGAGAAACACATTAAAAACAAACAAACAAATAGATAAACCCTACTTTCTGTGAAGGCTGACCTCAAAGCATTGGTAACTGCACTGACAAATATTTGTGTATTTTATATATATATAATACATATTATATATATATATATTCCCATTTATTTTTATTAAACATAACAATGCAAAATTATATATATATATGTATTAATTAAAATTATGTGTAAAGTTTAAAGAGTAATAATGAAATGAACACCAATGGACTCACCAACAAGCTTAAGATACATCTAAGGCCCCTGTGTGTTTACCCTGCTCTGATCCCTCGGCCTACCTCCTAGAGTTAGAATTATTTTTCTTATTCTCTTGCTTTTCTTTAGTGTTTACCAAATTTATATCCCTAAATTGTTTACTTTTAAACTTTATACAAGTGGAAGATAATACCGTGTATATTCTTCTGGAACTTTCCCCCCTCTCATCTTTGTGCTTTGAGAATTCTGTTTTACTGCTGTGTGGTATCTCTTGTAAGAATACACCACAGTTTATTTATCCAGATTTTTGTCAATAGACATTTAGGCTCTTTCTAGGTATTACAGTTCCCCAAAATGCTTATATGTAAGAATGCTTACATTCTTGTCCATGTTTTCTGGAGCGCATGTGCAAGTCTCTCCCAAGATCCAAATAGTGATGTAGTAGGAACACACAACTTCTACTTGATTAGATAATGACAAATTGTTTTCCTACCAGTGTGGTTTACTCTCAGCCAGCAGTATATAGGAATTCTGATTGTTCTATATACATTCTCTTCAACACTTGCTATTGCCAGACTTCTACATTTTTGCCAGTCTGGTGGGAGCAAAATACTTGTGGTTTTAATTTATATTCTCCCTTTCAATGAGGTTGAACATATTTTTATATGCTTTCTGGCCATAAGTCTTTTTTCTTTCATGAAATACCCAATTTTTATGGGATTGTTTGTTAATTTTGTAGAGTATTTAAATATCCAGTATCCAATCCTTTGTCAATTATAATGTGTGGCAAGTGTCTTCCACTGGTTGTAAGTAAAACTTTAATTTCTCCATAAAATTATGGTAATATTTTCACCATTTGTTACATGCATATGCAGAGTTAGCTCTATTTGCATAGAAAAAGTAAATTTCCATTGCAGTATAATAAAGCTGTTTTATATCCTAATATCTGGCTTGTAGTAACAGTGTTTTACACATTTGGTTATAATAGAATCTGAATGGCTAAGGCTTTGTCTTCATCATGCATGTCCGTCCTGCCTAAAGGAAACTCTTGGTACTATTGATTGTCCTGAAAGAGAAGATCAAGCAAGCCACTGGCCATTCTCATTTTGCTGGTGAGTAGCAGTTCTCTCTCAACTCTTGACTCTTTTTTTTTTTTTTAATTTATTTATTTTATTTTTGGCTGCATTGGGTCTTTGTTGCTGCGTGGTGCATGGGCTTTTCGTTGCGGTGGCTTCTCTTGCTGCGGAGCATGGGCTCAGTTGTTCCACGGCATGTGGGATCTTCCTGGACCAGGATCTGAACCGTGTCCCCTGCTTTGGCAGGCAGATTCCTAACCACTGCGCCACCAGGGAAGCCCTCTTGACTCTTTTTGTGTCCACTTCAACATCCTTACATTCTCCCAAAGACAGAGAAAATAAAAGATAGAGACCTAGTATCTGCAAGATTGAAACAAACGATGATGATTAATACATTCATATGTACTATTACACTTAACAGCCTATAGTTCTCCTTGATTTCACTTATGACATTAAACACAGCACTTACCACTATTCCAAAGTATAAATTGTTTGTTTAATGTCTGTTTCCCCCACTCCACCCCAGACTGTAATCCCATGATACAGGGGTTTGTCTTCATTTGTTGTAGTGCCCTCAGCACCTAGCACAGTGCCTAGCACCCAGTCGTCCTCACAAAAGCACTTGTTACATAGATGAAAGAGCACATTTATTTTACTCAGCCTGCTTCTTTCTGTTCTCTGTGTTTGTTATCTGTTTTTTTGCTGTTTGAAAAGATGATGCTTCTCTACATTATCTCAGATAATCACCTCTACTTTTTCAGTTTAAAGAAAAATTTGTCATCTCTATGGTTGAGATATCTGTGCTTTGATTTTATGTTATGTTCAACTTGTTTACAAAAAAATCAATGGCTTGGACAATAGTATTGATAACATCCTGATCAAAGACGCCCACACATAAAGCTTGGAGGGATGGGGATTATGATTGGCTGAATCTATCAATACGGGATCTAATAAACATAAATGCAAAACGCTTAAGCTGGGTACAAAAAAGAAACAACTGTGCAAAATATAGAGAAAAAAATTGTGCTTCAATGGCAAACTGTTCATTATTTAGGACACACTATTCAGAATTATGGAATTCTGATTCTATGGAGATTCTGCATCTTTCATTGCCTTTGAGCTATTTTAGTTATGTGAATTGTAGGTAACCTATAGCAGTTTGAAATAATTCTTGTCTATAGACTTACAAATAAATTTTGTCTAGTAGAATTTCAGTTGATGCTGTGGATTTGCCAGTTTTGTATCTATTTGCGAATTTTTTTGTTTCAATATTCCTAATCTATCAATGTGTCTGTTCTTTGGATCCTCCTTTGAATGAAATGTGACATCTGCTTGGTTCCCTCATTAGATAATGAGTTAAATAAAATCTTTAACATGTGTTCATTTTATATTTATATGAGAATCATGATTTTACCTTATTCTGAAAGTTATTCTTTAACAAAATAGAGAATGGGAAAAAACTTGGGTAGATAATACAATATGTGCAAAAGATTTAAAGTCTTAGTTGACAATAAATTCAATATAAGTCATTAGTGTAGTATGGCTATTGCCTTGGTTATTTGGATATTAAGTACTTAGTTTAGAATCACTGTTCTGAGATTCTAAACACTGGTTAACTTTTCTTATTTTTAAGCCAATAACTGCTTGTTTTGATAATTGTTGCTATAAATCATGTTTTAAAATCTGGTATAGCAAGCCATTGTAATTATTCTTTTTAAAAGAACACTTCAATATTCTTGATAGTTTATTCTTCTAGATGAATTACACTGTGAGTTTGTCAGAGTTTATAAAGTATTCATTTGGGATCTTAGTTTTGCATAAAATCTATAAATATTTGCTTAGGACTTAATTGTCATTACTACTGTATTTGTTCGTTCCAGTAAGGAACAGTATATATATCTCCAATTATTCCTTTCATCTTTTATTTCCCCCACTGTGAGTTTTAATTTTTATTTGAATAATTAAATCATTAATGTCTTGAATTAAATAAAGATGCATTTAATGGTTTCAGTTGTAATATAATCTTTTTTTATTTTGTCTCTAGCTATTTGTAATGGGTCTAAAAGAATGTATTTCATTGTTATGTTTATTTTTTCCAAAAAAATATTATCAACATTTTGAGAAATTTTATTGTATTTTTCTCAAGTATCACCAGCATTTCTAGTGCTATGTTTTAAAAAGTAGGTTAAAAAAAAGACATCCTTGTTTTGAAGATAGTCTCCATTCATCCTGGAAAAAAATAAAATGAGAAAAATATTAGGTTTTCCTTTTCCTTCCTAAACAATGTCTTGAATAAAAGATGTTTTACTTTTTAGGTAAGGTTATTTTGGGGCAAGGCAGTTAGAAACACCAACAAAGTTTATAAGTTTTTCTAGTCCATGCTTGACCAAAAATAATTTGGATATGCCATGAGTGTTTGTGTGCATAGTCCAGGGCCCAGGAGTTTGTCTACTAAAGGCGTATTAGGAGATTCCACACCATCTCTTCAGCATTCTTTTTTTTTTTTTTTTTTGCAGTATGCGGGCCTCTCACCGTTGTGGCCTCTCCCGTTGCGGAGCACAGGCTCCGGACGACGCGTAGGCTCAGTGGCCATGGCTCACCGGCCCAGCCGCTCCACAGCATGTGGGATCTTCCCGGACCGGGGCACGAACCCGTGTCCGCTGCATCCGCAGGCAGACTCTCAACCACTGCGCCACCAGGGAAGCCCTCTTCAGCATTCTTTTGAGTGTGAGTATCATGCAAAGGAGATTAAAAATTTGAAATTAAGATTAAACTTTACTCAATTTCTTTTTTGAAAGTCCTTGGTATTTCCTAAATTTCAGTCGTTTGACCTTAAGAAATTCTGAAGCCCTTCTTAGCCTCCATTTCCTTATTTATAAAATGGAATGAAAAATTGTTTTGCCTGTCTCCGTGGGTGGTTGTTTGAATCAGATAAAATGGTGAGGGCACCTTTTCCTTTGTAAGAGTGGTTGGCCATTGAGGACTGTTTCAACTAAATTCAATAAGAATATGTTCAATGTATTTCATGGCTGCCATGATTCCATGTAATTATGGAGGGATGGGAATACAAATGAAATACAGAATAAGGTCCCCGTCTCCTAGAGAAATGCCTCTCAAACATTAATGTGCACACAAATCTCCCAGGGTCTTGTTAGTTAAATGAAAATTTCTGATTCACTTTGTCTGGGGTGAAGCCTGGGATTCTGCTTTTCTTTTAATTTAGCATTATAGCACTTGTTTATTGAAATTACTTCTCTGTTTGAAGTTGTCGTTAATTAGATATCCAGGTCTTTGAGGAGGAAAAACACACAACCTCTGTTAATTAGATTAACTACAGAAATCCAGACTTGGTAAACCATCAGAACACTTGGAATCAAGAGGATTCAAGTCCACTACCAACCAGGAGCACCATGAAAATGTGGTCATTTGGGGTTTGGTCAGGGGAACAGGGCCACTGAAAGCCAGAGGGGAATATAGGGCATAGGTTAGGAACTGGAGCGTCCATGGGCATGGAGGAGAGTTAAGACTGGAACACTGCAGTGGGCAGATCAGAGCACTGGAGCACTGGAACAGGAAGAGGAAATGAATCTTGGGCAAAAGGACACAAAGACCTTTCCAAGGAAGACATTGTGCATTTCTAACACCCCCCTAAGTGATGCTGATGCTGCAGGTGACAAGATCCTTACAGAAAAGTCATACACATTAGAGGCAGAGATCAGGAAAAACTAGATATCATTAAGTATCAAATATATGGAAAATTGGAAAGATCAGTGTGAGCCAGAGCATGGGAGAAGTTTTCGTGGCCATGAAAGATGGACAGGATTCACCTTGATATGCCTTTCTACTGTTGGTAAGGAGACAAAGCAGGCTCAGGCATGCCCCAGTCTCTCACTGGAGAAAAAAAAGTGGTTTGAGTTTTGAAACTTCTGTGGATTCATGCATGTTAAGATGCTTGAAATGGCTTCTGAAAAAAATGTATGAAGGTGCTTAACCAACAAACAGTGGTTTTAAGTTGCTGTTGGAGCTCAATATTACGTATGCACATACATTTGGAAGTTGAGGTCGCTCCTGCATCCATGGAACATGTATGTGCACATGCCCTCTTACATATAATCTTATTACCAACCAGGATATTTTCTGTGCTTCTTTGTAGACAAGTCACATGTTTTGTGTTTGTAGTATCGTTAAAGGCAGTATTTAGGCTTCACTAAGAACCAATTAGGCTTCCAAGACAGTTAAGCAATTCCTTCCTCCATGCTGATCAGCTTGCTCTGGAATGAATGAGTTACTGGATTCTCATCCCCAGGAGTGGTCTGCAGCAAAGCTACAAAATTGCATAAGTTTATCTTCAGCGCTCACTGACTCATTTGGTGCCCCATCCCTTGGGGACTCAGTGCCCATATGCTTCTGCCTAATGGTCCTGATCACCCTCACTCTAGTTTCCATGCTCACACCCCTTCCTGCTATCAAATGTGTTTCATTCTGCATCTATCCCTTCAGAATGGAGCTATTACAATAAACTCATCTCCCACATAGGCCCTACTTGTACCCCAGACTTCAGCCAGAGGTGTTTATTCATCGTTCCCTGACCACAGCTTCTACTTTCTGCTCTACGCGTTAGCTTTCTCCTGGACTGCCCCTTCTCTTCCATTCTTTTTAGCCAGGCAGGTCCTACCCGTCTTGAGCTCAGCTCAAATCCTGCAGACTTTGTAAAGCCTTCCAAAACTTCACTAACATAATCCCTTAGTAGATTGTTGTTTCTACTATGCATTGACAATTAATCATTTGCTGCTTTATTACTGTTTTTCTATTGCTGTCTTCCGTCATCATTTAGAACTTATATTCAGCTCTTTAAAACTTGACATCCTGGCTCCTCTGCTACAAAAACTCCTTGAATTTAGAGTTTGAATCTTATATATTTTTGTATATTATACAGAGAGTCTCACACAAGTAAAATGTTTTTTAAAAGTTCTTTTTATTTGATGAACTAATTCTAAAATTTTCAGGATGATCATAGTGAATATAGAAGGCCATTCAGGGGCTTCCATTGGCTTAACTGAAGAGAAACATAACAAAAAAACCTGGATAGGATCAATGGAAGTCTTTCTGATTCCCTCCCAAATGTACTCCAAAGCTCTGGAGCCAGCCCCTTCTGTTGGACTGGCCCTGTTGCCATGGGAACTCTGCCCTCAGTTGCAGTGCAGCTTTCAAGCTGCCAAATAAGAAAGGATGGAGGGGAGGACATTTCTTATGGCTCCTTGGCTGGCCTCATTTCAGTCCTGTTCTCCACCCAAGTAGGAGTGTGGTATCTCTCCAAGGAGGAGCACATGCTGAAGCTGGGAAATAAAGTGCACCTGAAAGCACAGGTGAAAACCCTGCATAGGCGCTGGAAGAGGTGCTCTTCTGTCTGTGATGCATCCAGCACGCACACCCAGCCTCCGTCTTCAGAATCTTCTGGCCTGTGACAGAACGCGATGTCGGGCTCTGTCTCCCACCCTTCTTTGCTGATCCTGGTCTGGATGGCACCTCTAGTCAGACGTGCCTGGTTCTCTGTTTCCCTGAGAGAGTGAGTACCAATCACTCTGTGGGGGTGAGGTAGGGCAGGGCAGGCCCCTGGCCTGGAGAGGCAGCCAAGTTTCTGCACACATGGGCTCCCTCCTAGGCAGCAAGTAAGGACTTCAGCTTCAGGGGTCCAGCTCTGGCTTGGGGTCATTCTTTTTCCCTTCCTTCCACCCCAAACCTTTCTATCATACCCCAAACCTAGTTACATCACTGTGAAAGGCAGTGCTTTCAATAGCTACCTCAGAGCATTGATGTCTGAGAAATCACAACTGCCACCCAGGAAAATGACTGGGGAGAAGCCAGCTTTCCCTCTGCTTTGTTCTCCGCTGGCAGCCACAAGACCAGCAGCGGCCATCTTGCCCCGATGAGGTCAGAGCTGGGCTTTCATCCTTGCAGCCACATCCTGGCTACTCGACCCATGAGCTTAGCTGTTCTTTCCTCTGCCCACTCTCTCATCTGAGCCTTGGAGGCTATTCCTAGAAAGAGAAACACTCGTAAATGCACCTCCTTCTTCCAGATGGAGGGAGGGTATCAGGAACTGGACTCAAAGGAACCAAGAAAGTGTAAGGAATTGAGACAAGAGATTGAGGCAGTTGGGTCTGGAGCCAAGGAGTAGTGTTTGGGTTTGGTTGCCAGTTCCCTGATCCCTCCACTAGTCAAGAGGGCAAACCAGGGGGATAGAAGACTAGGTAAGAGGAGCTGGAGGGTGGAAATAGAAGAGGAAATTTCTGTCTTTGGAGAGCTTACACTCTTATGGATGCAGGATATAGTTGTCTATTTATTATGTATTTATTCAGGATCCACACGTGCTTTCCTGAACCAAACCGGCATCCTCTAGACCCTCTCTGTAGAGTTTTTACTTTAAGGTATCACAGCTCATGTCTCATTCTCCTTCATGATGCTTGATCTTAAATGCAATAATGATGAAGTGATTGTCCAACCTCAGGAACCTTATTTAGAGCTTCCCTGGGATGATCTGAGAGACGCTGAGAAAATTTCCCTGACCCTTCCTTCCATACCCTTCAAAACATGAAATCTAACCCACCACTATTTCACCCACCACAATTTCAGAACCTGAAATTGCATGTTAGGTCTTTTGAAGGTATCTCAAAGATATCTTGTTTCCTGAAGTCTTTAGTTAAAAGGTAGTGTCATATACACAAGACAAAAAAAAAAAAAAAAAGGATTATTTAGATATTTGGAAAATAATATAATTCTCCCTTAGTAACTCCATAAACCAAAAAAACCAACGTAATTCCCACTTTAGTGTAATACTTAAATGTAAAAAGAAAAAAAACACAAATCCTTAAAATGCAAGAAGGATATAAATAAATGTTTACTTATTCCAGGCCAGAAAGGGCTCTCTAAAGCAATGGAAGAAAATATGAAGGAAAAAAAGTAGATTTGATTACGTAATAATTTAAGAATTCAGTTTGTCAGAATAGATTATAAACACTATTAATGATAAATGTCGAATTGGGGGAACTTGCAATAAATATGGCAAGAAACTGATATCATAAATGTATAAAGAGCTTTTCCGAATCAATATAAAGATCTCTAAGACCTCCGTTTGAAAATTGTTTAAAAAATGAAGATAATGCACATATGAATAAATATTCAATTTCCCCAGCAATCAAAGAAATGCAAAATAAAATGATAAGAAAATACTATTTTCATGTAAGAAATTGACATTAAAAAAACAGCCGAATGGAACTGAGGTGACAGTGAAACCTCCAACCTGATGTCCCCTCCCTCCCAACAGAGGCTCCTGATTGGCTCCTCTCTCTACCCCCTCAGGGACCGAATATGTCCTTCTGCATTTCTGGGTTTTCCACTCCCCTGAATGCTCTTGTCTTTCTTTCGGTGTTTCTCTGTGTCCAGGGTAGTGCTCAGAAGGAGGGGACAGAGCACAGGTGAGAAGGAAGTCTGGAATCACTATGTCATATTTCTAGAGATGTTCTTTTACTCAGAATATCTCACACCTACTGCAGGCCAAATAACCTTTTGGTTCTCACTGCCAAATTTAATAGACACTCAGTAGAGAATGACTTATACTATAGCTTGAAAGCCATTAACTCTAGCCTTAATAAGTGGATAAAGATTACTCTCTGGGTCCATAATTTGTCCATTAGCCCCTGCCTAGCTTCCCTTGATTCCTTGCCTGGCTGGGCCTCCATATTTGACATCTTTAATCTTGTCCTCATCACTAATCTAGAATCTTGTCATCTTAACTTTCTATTCTGTCACTTTGCTTTGCCTCCCACCTCCAGGGACAAATTCCTACTTTCTCTGCTCCTTGCTTCTATTCCCTGCTTGCTGAAGAAGGACACAGGACCACACTGGCTATGCCCACTGCAACTCATGTGCTACACAAAATCAATATCCTGTTGATTTTCCTGACCACTTCCCATAACGGCTGGTCCAAACGTGTTCGAAAATCCACAAAGTTCCTCCTCCTCTGATAATAATAATAACAACAACATCAACAATAACAGTAATAAAAGCAATAATAACAGCAAATACTACTATAGTACCTATTCTATTTTGGGCTATTCTATAAGTGTTTAACAATTATTAAGTCATTGAATACTCCTAGTAACTCTATAAAAGAGGTAGGTATTATTATATTTCCCGTTTTACAGATGAGAAAACTGAGGCACAAGGAGTTTAAGGAACTTTTCCGGGACCATCCAGGGGGTCAGTGATGGTGCCAGAATTTGACAATGGGTGGTCTAGAGTTTTTCTTGACCACTTTGCTGGATCACATCTTTATATTCCCATCCCCTCTCTCTCAGGAGACAATTTTGTTTCCTACATCACTGAGAAAGTCCACCTTTTCTCCTTTTATATTATGTTGTTGTTGTTGTTTGTTTGTTTGAACAATAGAAATTAATTTCCTCACAGATCTGGAGGTGAGAAGTCTGAGGTAAGAGTCTTGGCATAGTTGGATTCTGGTAAGGACTCTTTTTCTGGCTTGCAGATGGCCATCGTCTCACTGTGTGCTCACATGACCTATTTTTTGTGCATGCATAGGGAGAGGGGGCAAGCTCTCTGTAGTCTCTTCTTAGAAGGGCACTAATCCTATCAGACCAGGATCCCACCCTCATGACCTCATCTAATCATAATTACCTCCCAAAGACCTTGTTTCCAAATACCATCTCTTTGGGGGTTAGAGCTTCAACATATGAATTTTGGGGAGGCACATTCAGTCCATAACACTTGGTATTCAGTTGTGCATATTATGTTTCTTGTGGTCTCCAAAGCCATTCTCTCCCTCTTATTTCAGCCTCAGGAAATAGCATTTACCTATCACAGGAGGCAGGCTCCCCTGCTGTGTTCTTGGCCCCACCTCTTATTTATTTATTTATTTACTTACTTACTTATTCTTTCAGCTGCATTGGGTCTTTGTTGCTGCGCATGGGCTTTCTCTAGGGGCAAGCAGGGGCTACACTTCATTGTGGCATGCGGGCTTCTCATTGCAGTAGCTTCTTTTGTTGCAGAGCACAGGCTCTGGGCTTCAGTAGTTGTAGCATGTGGGCTCAGTAATTGCAGCACATGGGCCATAGAGTGTGCGGGCTTCAGTAGTTGTGCCATGTGGGCTCAGTAATTGCAGTGTGTGGGCTCTAGAGTGCAGGCTTAGTAGTTGTGGCGCACAGGCTTAGTTGTTCCACGGCATGTGGGATCTTCCTGGACTTCCCGGACCAGGGATTGAACCTGTGTCCCCTGCATTGGCAGGCAGATTCTTAACCACTGCACCACCAGGGAAGTCCCCTCCCCGACCTCTTTCTAAGAGGTTCTTTTCTTTCAGGTTTTGCTCTCCTCCATTCACAGCTTATTGCCAAGATCTTCGAATCCTCCTCCCCAGTACATCTTTCCTTCCAAAGCCTTCAAATATGCTCTGGTCTCCCTCATCCTGAGAGAGCTCTGAGCCCTCCTGTATAGTGGGCCTAGAAGGCTTTACCTGCTTGTCTACTTCTTAAACTCGTGTCTTTTCTTTGGGTGCCATTGGGACCTCCTCAGGTGCCGTCTCTGAGCTCCATAGCTTGTCTTGCATTTCATGACTCTGGGCTCCCATGGCCCATGTGCTGAAGTCAGTCCTATTGGCATTCAGGACCTACTGTCTCAGCATGCTGATTACTTATTCCTGCCTCATCTTCTAGAGATTATGGCCCCTTAGAAACAGAGCCCATTCATCTCTCCATCGATTAATTAGCTAATTAATGGTTTCATTAAAGCTGTTTATTGAGTGTCTACTGTGTGTCAGGCACTGTGAATTAAGAATAAAAAACAGGGCTTCCCTGGTGGCGCAGTGGTTCAGAGTCCGCCTGCCGATGCAGGGGACATGGGTTTGTGACCCGGTCTGGGAAGATCTCATATGCCGCGGAGCGGCTGGGCCCGTGAGCCATGGCCGCTGAGCCTGCGCGTCCGGAGCCTGTGCTCTGCAACAGGAGAGGCCACAACAGTGAGAGGCCCGCATACCACAAAAAAAAAAAAAAAAAAAGAATACAAAACAAATATGGCAGCCCTGGAAACTGAGACTTGCAGAGATGAAAAGTAGAAGGCCACTAATTGTAACATAGTAAGTAATATTTTGGTGGAACACCCATGTGTAATAGGCACTGTGCAAAACCCATTCTTATATCATTTAAACTTCATGTGAAGGAGCCATTATTCACAATTTAAAGATGAGGCAACTGAAGCATAGAGAGTGGGTAGGTAACTCTCTGAAGATTATACAGCTAAATGCAAGAACAGAAGCTCCAAGTCCATTTTCCTTTTTAATTCTGCTATGCTAACTACTGTAGACATCTCTCTAAGGTGAAATGGGAACCCAGAGGCCAGAGGAACCAAATCTCTGGGAGGTGAGAGCTGTTTTGCAAAGGCTTCGCAATGACGCTAACACTTGATCTGTGTCTTGGAGGAGAAATAGACGTTTGTCCAGTGGACTGGAGGGTGAGCAGAAACAGCAGGACATAAAACAGTGAAAATAAAAATGATTAGATTAAGAACTGCAAAAATACGGGACTTCCCTGGTGGTGCAGTAGTTAAGAATCCACCTGCCAATGCAGGGGACACAGGTTCGATCCCTGGTCTGGGAAGATCCAACATGCTGCGGAGCAACTAAGCCTGTGCACCACAACTACTGAAGCCCACGCGCTCTAGGGCCCATGCTCCACAACAAGAGAAGCCACCGCAAAAAGAAGCCCGTGCATTTCAACGAAGAGCAGCCCCTGCTCCCCGCAACTAGAGAAAGCCCTCAGGCAGCAACGAAAACCCAATGAAGCCAAAAAAAAAAAAAAAAAAAAAAGAACTGCAAAAATACTTCTAAGCCTGGACTGTAGGCTATACGGAGGGACACCTGGAGATGTGGTTCGAAGCTCCTTAGACAGTGGCTATATCATAAAGAGTCTTCTATGATAAATGAAAAAGTTTTAATTTTACATTTTAAGATCCCAATAGTGTCTAGCAAAATGATAACACTTCTGAGATGTCCAAACACTCTTTCTCGAACTGAAACTACTTTACAAGTATACAGAATGTGAGTCAGGAAATTCCCGAATCCGTGCTTTTCTGATGAGCTCACTGTTTTAGCAGCCAAAGTATTTTAGCACCTTTCTTGACCTATTATTACATAGTTTCTGTGCCTTCCAATTCTTCAGAAAACAATTCTGCCATTTCTTGTCTAGCTTGAGCCTTTTCCTCCCTGTACAAGGAGAAGATGACGTAATTCAAGTAACTGCTTGTTCTGTTTGGAAATAATGCCAGAGACACCAACGTCTCAAATAATTCTTTCTCTCTTGATTTCTTGTGCATCCAAATGGGTGTGTGCTTAATGGCTTTGAAGATGTAAATAGTTATCATCGGGTGGGGAGAGGGCAGCATGAAGCCAGGGGCCCATGCACTGACCCTGGAGCTCTGTGCTCAGCATTCCCTGTGTTGCTCGCTGAACAGTGGACCTGACGGCTTTGGCAGGTTCAGCCTTGGGCTACAAAACCCTTCAGGCTGAGGGTGAAAATAAAGGCTCCCTGCTCTAGGAGTTGTTGCTGGTTTGTTCCCTCCCTGTAAGCAGTGACTTACCCAGTCCCATCTCTGTCCTCAGCACACAGATCATGGAAAAGTTCTGCCTTTCTTCACCTTGAACTGGTCATCAGTACAAAATATCAGCCAGATCTTTCCAAAAAGTTTTAGGAAATGCTGCTCACTGCTATTATGGCATCCAGTAACAAGACATTTATTTACTTAGCATTCACGAGAATGAGCTATTGAACAGCTATGAATTTTCTGGATAACTGAAAATCAACTCTCTTTTTTTGTTTGTTTTGTTTTTCTTTTTAAAATCCTCCCCTTTTTAAACTGAGGTATAGTTGCTGTATAATATATGTTACAGGTGTACAATAGAGTGATTCACAATTTTTAAAGGTTATACTCCATTTATAGTTATTATAAAATATTGGCTATATTCCCCATGTGGTACAAAATATCTTTGTAGCTTATTTTATACCTAATAGCTTGTACCTCTTAAGCCCCTACCCCTTCCTCGTCCCTCCCTGCTTCCCTCTCCCTACTGGTAACCACTGCTTTGTTCTCTATATCTGTGAGTCTACTTTTTTGTTATATTCACTAGTTTGTTGTACTTCTCATATATATATATATATTTCTCATATATAAGATTTCTCATATAAGTGAGATCATACAGTATTTGCTTTCTCTGTCTGACTTATTTCACTAAGTTTAATGCCATCCAAGTCCATCCACGTCGCTGCAAATGGCAAAATTTCGTTCTTCTTCATGGCTGTTAACTGTGTTTTGAATATCATTTGGGCAGCAGTATTTCTGGAACATATTACATACGTGATGGGATAACATTTTGAGATATTCACTATGTTTTTCCCTCTCTGCCTTTCTCTTTTTTCCTTTCCCCCATCCAAGCAGGGTCAGCTTTCTTTGGTTCATTGTCTCAGAGAAGGAGTATGATGGGGCAGAAGGCAGAAGCAGACTGCACATCTATCTGGCTTTTATGTTTCAAAGGCCCAGGTTCTTAGAACAGTTTAGTGGATTCGCAGAGGGGGTGAAAGAGAGAGGACTTGGGGTGTGGAAACATGCATGAAGAAGGATAATCCTCCAGACAAAAAATAAATGCACCCCGGGGCAGAAGGAGGAGAGGGAGAACCACAGAGAAGGGGAGGGGGTGAGGAGAATGGGGGGAGTGGCAGGAGAGACAGAGATGCAGACCTCCAGAGCCTAGACAGGACTGCCTGAGTGGTGACTCCAGGAAGAAGAGCCAGGCAGAGCTTTGCAGGAAGATCTTTACTCTCCAGGACTGGATGAGAAGCAGCGGTGAGCCAAGGCTGGGTGAGGAATAGGAGTGCTGAGGGCAACAACGAGCTCACCTGTGTGTGCAGGTGACTCAGGGACCCAGTGCCCAGCTCACCAGTGTTTCAACATTATTGGAATCTCTTGGAACCTTTGACATAACCTCAGAGTTATGGAGGTTAGGAGTGGAGAGGTGCTATGAAACCGTGAAGTTTGAATTCCTAAACCACTCAGTGGAATAGGGGCTCTCAATAGAAATGATTGTGAACTAAAGAACGTTATATTTCTTGCAAACCTTGCTTTTGTGAAGCATCAGGCAATCTTCTCCATGGTTGGGACTGGCTCACAGTCAAGGTCCTGAGTGTCTGTTGAGAAGGGAACACTTTTACCCGCCTGCCAGTGTTGCAGGCTGTGGTGATTTTTCAGTTTTTCTTTCTGCTTTTTATATAGCTCCCCTGTCCCCACCCCAGCTTTTGCTTCTTGATACTTATCATGGATATACATAGCTCTCACTGCTTTTTCCTCTCCAAATTTGCTCTCCTTAATGTGCCTTGGCCAGGAAGCCAGATAACGAACCTTAGAATTATATATAAAGGAAGAGGAAATCAGATCTTAGAGTCAGCTCATTTTCCTCATCTACAAAATGAGGGAGCTGTAATAGATCACTGCTAAAGTCCAGTCCAGCTCTAACATTTTATGATTCCTCCGAATAAAGTATGTGAGCTTTTATGCACCGTTTTTGGAACGTATACTTTTCCCATTTCCTGATTCTCAGCCATGTTCTCAAGGGATGAGGCTGCTCTGTTTGTGACAGCTTGAAAAGTGATGTTATTTAACTTGGCATTTATTGCTCAATTTACAATTCATCCATTCATTGAAAAAATTATCGAGCATCTACTGTGTGCCCAGTGCTGTAGTGTATGGTTGGAATACAACGATTAATACACAATGCCTCCCTCAAGGTATTCACAGACTAGAAAATTGATTCTCCATCTCTTCTGCAGTCTTGGAACCCTTTGGGAATCTGATAAAATCCCATTATATTAGAAGCTATTATTTATTGAGCACTTACTACATGCCAGGTTCTGTTCCAAATGCTTCAAAAGTAGCATATTTTATCTTCAAATATCTATGAAGTAGTTATTATTATCTGCACATACAGATGATAAAATAGAGATGCAAGCACAAGGACACACAGCCTATAAGTGGTGAGAACCAGAATTTACTCCCAGGCAGTGAAAGTCTAGAGTCCATGTGCCTCATCTGAGACTGCTGTGTTGCTGAAATCAACCACAACAGAACAACATGATAACAACAGCAACAGTTTTTGAGAATCAGTGCCATGCACCAGGCAATGTATCAAGCTCTCTACATTATCTCATTTAGGACTAATCCCAATGTCATGAGTGGAAACTTTCATTATCTATATATTTCAGTGGAGAACCTCTTGGCTTAAAATGGTTAAATAATTTGCCCCAAGGTACACATCTAATAGTGAGGGGAGATGAGGTACAAAGTGCATTTTTGATACAGTTTTAGATGGTTCATGAACTTCTTGTCCTCTGACCAAGAGGAAGAGACAGATAAAAATTTTACTGAGGGCTTCCCTGGTGGCGCAGTGGTTGAGAGTCTGCCTGCTGATGCAGGAGACACGGGTTCGTGCCCTGGTCCAGGAAGATCCCACATGCCGCGGAGCGGCTGGGCCCGTGAGCCATGGCCACTGAGCCTGCGCGTCCGGAGCCTATGCTCCGCAACGGGAGAGGCCACAGCAGTGAGAGGCCCGTGTACCGCAAAAAAAAAAAAAAAAAAAAAAAAAAAGTGTACTCATTTGTGGTAAGTGCAGTGAGAAGTTCTGTGGGAACAGCATATATCGTTCTGCAGGATCAGGGAAAGCTTCCCAGAAGAAGTCATACTTGAGCAGAGTTTAAAGGATAAATAGGAGCACAGACAACAGCAGTGGGGAGAAGGGCATCAAGGGTAGAGGGAAGAGCATGTGCCAAGGCAGGAGCCAGAGACAGTAGCATGATCTGGTGAACCACAGAGTTGAGTGTCACTGGGATTCGCTGTGCGTGAGGACAAGGCAGCAGAGAATGAGGCTGAGAAGTCAGGCAGGAGTCAGGTCACCTAGGCCCCTGGGTGTGAAGGAAAGGCATTCGAACTCTACCTGCTCGGTGAAGAGCCACTGGGGGCTTTTAAGTGTGGGAATGTGCACTGTAGAAAGTAAGGTGCAGGGAAAGCTAGAAGGGGGGCCCCCTGGACCAGAACAAAGAGGAAAGTGAGTTAGGCTATTGTTGTGATGAAAGCCTGAGTTAAAACACTGGAGGTAGAGATTGATTTGAGAGATATTTAAGGGATAAAATCAAAGAATGGGAAGAGTGAATAGGAGAGTCTAGGAGACTCCTGGGCAAAGCCTGGGGCCTGGCTTGTCAGCTGCCTGGAATCCAATCTAGAAAGGTCAGTAAAACAACCCAGAAAATGAAATGAGGTAGTAAAAATGATATTGCCCAGTTTTACTTAGGGAGATTCCTGACTGTAGCTGATGGTTCATGATCTCCATATACTACATGAGGTAGTTGAAGTGGGCCTGGGAGGTTGAGATTCCCAAGTAACCAACACCAAGTATTGTGAGTTGAATTGTGTCCCCCTAAAATTCATTTGTTGAAGTCCTAATCCCCAGTACTTCAGAATGTGACCTAATTTGGAAATAGGGTCATTGCAGATATAATTAGTTAAGTTAGGATGAGGTCATACTGGAGTAGGGTGGGCTTTTATTCCAGCATGAGTGGTGTCCTTCTATAAAGGGAAAATTTGGACACAGACGCATGCACAGGGACAAAACCACGTGAAGATGAAGGCAGGAATCAGGGTGTTGTCTCTACAAGCTGAAGAATTCCAAAGATTGCAGCAAACCACCAGAAGCTATGGGAGAGATATGGAACAGATTCTTTCTCACAGCCCCCAGAAGGAACCAAACCTGCCAACATCTTGACTTTGGACTCCCAGTCTCCAGAACTATAAAACAATAAATTTCTGTTGTAGAAGCCACCCAGTTGATGGTACTTTGTTACAGCAGCCCAAGGAAGCTAGTGCAGCAAGTAACCACAGGTGGTCTCTAAACTGCCTTCTAAGGAGAGAGAGAGAGAGAGAGAGCAACCAACTGTCCAGATTTGCTCAGGACTAGGGGGTTCCAAGGAATGGGATTTTCAATGATAAAATCAAGGAATTACTAGGTAGATTGGGATGAATTGGTCATCCTAAGGGAGTGGGTCTGCTTAACTGCAGCTTGTAGGTGTGAGGCCAGAGCTGAGTTACTTAGGACAGGAGGGCGCAGTGAGCACAGCCACCAGTGGGGCTCGGTCTTCCCACAGGCAGCTCATACGGACTCCTGTAAACATGTCAGATCCATATTTCACAAATGCTTCTTTGGAGGGCCATCGGTGTTGGCCTGTCTCTGTCACTCTAGTTCTCTGGGTGGCTGGTGGTACCATTCTCTGAGATGGAAAATGCTAGGTGTGGAGAAGGCCTGGCAGAAAATATGGTTCTGTTTAAGCTGTGTTGAGTTTAAGGGAACTGGTAAATCCAGGGTGGAATGTTTGTCATAACAGCCAGATGGAAGCAAAAAGGAAGTACATCTGGAAGTATACATGGGTCTTCAAAGGGAGGGAAGCTGGAAGAAGCTGCTGTAGTTCCAGGAGAATGGTGCCTAGGATACAGGGTCCAGGACCACTCCAAGGCATTGATAATGAAGAAACTGTAGTGAGAAGGAAAGTAAGGGCGGGGTGGAAGAAAGTCTGGACAGGCAGGAGGAAAGTGAGAGGTAACACGACTTATCCAATAAGATGAAAGAGTCGGGCATAGGGAGTGCCTCTGTATATTCAGACAAACACATGGATGCTATTATGCTGTCCTACTGTGAATGACATTCATTCTCACTGCCTCTTGCAGCCCATGAAATAGCTCCCCTGGTCATATTAAATTGTACCTGGCTACCCCCGAGCTTCAGGACATGGGAGCTGCCATGTGATACTAGCGTTAGGTTTGCAGATCCATCTTAATGTTTTCCTCTTTCCTCCATTTCCTGGCCCAGGAGAGAGTCTTAGTTTATTGACTTATAATTCAAGAATGAATGAATGAAAAAAAAGTCCCTTTTCAGATGGAGTGGGTTTAGGGCAGAGTTAAAGCCTCTCTGTCATTTCTTGGTGAGCTCGTGGTTGTTCACTTCTGGTAGAAACATATGTATTAAATAATAATAACAACAAGGTAACATCTTACATTTACAGAGGGCTTTATACTTTATCAAATGTTTTCACATGCATTATCTCATATGATTCTTGTACACTATTGATGTGAATTCTGGCATGAATTTATACAATTCCATCACTGCCATAGGTGAGAAGTTAATTTATTGACTTAGTAATATTTGAAGATTCCATCCCGTGATCTTCACAGACACTCTTTGCAGGCCCAATAGGAGCTTTTATTCTCACACAATAGGAAAAAAAACGTTCAGGAAATTAAGAGAGAATTATTTATCCTATAATTAGAGCAAAACATTGGACTAAGCATTATGGGAAGATGCAATGAGACATTAGATGGAGCTTCTGCCTTCAAAGAGCTGAAGATTTGTTTAAGAAGACAAGACACGCAAACAAAAAACGATGACTCGGTAAAAGGATCTTATAGGCCGAATGTGTACGGCAGACACAAATTGGAAGGAGGGTGGTGGCTTTGAAATGTTCAACGGAAGGTTTCATTGAGGAGATAGGGCTGAAAGGCCCTACTAGTGTGGGAGGAGAATGGAAGCTTCCAGAAGGGGATGCACTGCTCATCCAGAGACTTTGACGATGGAACTTGTTAAACTTTGGTTTGCTTGTTGCAAAGAGCAGAAGAGTTCCTGCCAGCTGGTACATGTGTGTGTGCCTGAGAACACAGGAGTGACATTTCCTTGTACAGCTTTAGAAGATAATTTTTGGCAGAGCCCGGATGTGTCTTGGAGAAGGTGAAATACTAGGTGTGAGCAGTGGTTTACTGCATGGGAAATGGGAAGATTTTCCAAACAAATGGTTAGGAAACCATGGCTGACTTAGGGGTCAGCCCCTTTAAACAAACAAACAAACAAACAAGCCACTCCAACTTAATTAGCTATTTTTGATCTAGAGTGAGTCTCCAATTCATGAATTGAGTTTGGTCCAAAATTTTGCTACTCAAAGTATGGACCATGGCCTGGTCCAATCAGTATCACCTGGGAGCTTGTAGAAATGCAGAATCTCTGACCCCACTCAGATCTACTGAAATGAAATCCGTCTTTTAATAACATCCCCAGTAAGCACATTAAAGAAAAGCATTTACTAGTAACTCAGAGCCTGTCCTTACACCCAAACAACAGGGTTGAAAAGGTTATTCAACACATGATGGTTCTAGTCATCACAGTGCAAACCTAAACGTCAGTTTATATCATTATTTCTGTGCATGAATATGTTCTTAGGTGCAACTTACAACCCTAGGAAGAGCCATTCTTCCCCATTCACCATCCTCTACAGGACAGCAGATGCCCAGTCCTCAGATCCTGGGTTAGGTTCTGGGGAAAGTGTTATGGATTCTGCTGAGTAGGGGATGGGCATCAGGTGCGCAGAGGAAAAGGCATGGGCTTTGTGGACAGATGTGGATTCAAATTTAACTTACTTCTCAGAACCCATATCCTTCTTTATAAAGTAGGGCCATAAAAAGGTGAGATTCTCTACCATACACATTTGTGAAGTTAAAAAAGATAGATTATAAGGGCTTCCCTGGTGGCGCGGTGGTTGAGAGTCCGCCTGCCGATGCAGGGGACACGGGTTTGTGCCCCGGTCCGGAAGGATCCCACATGCCACGGAGCGGCTGGGCCCGTGAGCCATGGCTGCTGAGCTTGCAAGTCCGAAGCCTGTGCTCCGCAACGGGAGAGGCCACAACGGTGAGAGGCCCACGTACCGCAAAAAAAAAAAAAAAAAAGATAGATTATGCAAAGCATCTAGACAAATGCCTGGCCTTTTGAGAGTATTCCCCTCCAAAAGCAAAAGTAATGTAAATTTCTACCCTTCCTCCCCACACGTAGTTTGCTGTTTAACCTTCAGTATATCACTCAACCTCTCTGAGACTCAGCTTTCACTTCTATGTAATGAATCAGGTGCTAGATGACCCCTAAGGTCTTTCCAGGGTGTGACTGTTACATACCCTAGCATGCAAGCAGAGTGCACATAGGAACGGCTGCTGCCTCACTGCACTCACCCTCACTCCATCCCACCCCCATGATTCTCAGACCACTACCCATAGCCCTCTGCCACATCTCTCTAAAACCAAGGCCTGGCAACCAATTTCTGCCAGGCAGTTGACAAGCTGAGTGAATTCCATAGCCATTAGAAATACTAATACACCCAGGATGCCAGATCTGAGGAGAGGGCTCCACTGGGCAAGCTTGGCTGCTAATATAGAGAACCCGGCTAGGCTACACCCCTTTCCCGAGACATTGTAATCCTACATAGAGACGATGTAGGGAGCCAAGGGCTTGTGTTGCACAAATAGGTGTTCAGCAACAAGTCTTTCTTCATACAGCAAGTGAAGCGAAGACTTTTAGTCACCAGGCCCAAATGAAGTCGTGGTAACTTGCAAATTATCAAATTAGGAGGTGTAGAAAAATTGTGTTAAGTTCCAGTTGGCAAAGTTAGCTAAGCAATTTTGGTTTTGGCTGGGATTTCTCGAAACAAGAGAGGGTGCTTGCTCTGTGGTTGGGAGCAGCTGAGGCAAAGACCACCACGGTGGTTAATCTGGGTTTTGTCTTTCCTGTTGACATAAAGGTTTCACCTGAGCCACTGTATTTTCATAGTCCTTTCCAAGGCACAAAAGCAAAACAAAAAGAAAGCCCCAAGTAAACAAAAACCAACTGTTTATTTCTTGAAGATTTGAGTTTGGAGGGAAAACAAGACTCGCCCGTTGCTTTGCTTGAGTGCATTTGCTTCTCCTGAGACTTGTGTCTCTGAGCTCTGAGCTCTGCTCTGCCCATTTATTTTCTGTCACACATGTCTCACCATGCCTCCTGTTCCACCCCTCCAAAGTTTCTTCTTCCCTGAACCATGTTCTCATTCTCATCACCATTTCATTGATGAGGGAGCCATCATACGGTAGCCAACCAGAACCCTTCTCTAGCAGGATGCTTCTCCAGTGCCAAAAAGGCCATTATTGTCCTTTCACTTCCTCCTAAAAGATTTGGTTCCAACTCCCTGTAGCTGCTCTGAATTTTGAAGAAACAATGAATCAGTTTGTCAATAAATATTTATCAAACGTTTACTCTCTTCCATCCTGTCATGGGAGTGTAAGAGCAGAGCTTCTCAAACATGAACACAAGGACCCTAAAAGCAGAGGAGTGTGGACTTAGACTCCAGGAAGATTTTGGTGCAAGTTTGGGGGAGGGAGCAGGTGTTGGCATAACCTGACAGGCCTGCCGTGAAGATGAAATTTCATTCAAATCAAGTTTTATCTTAGAGAATAGTGTAAATTTCCCACTCTACTTTTAAAAAGATCTGTTTGTGTTCATGTATAAATAATGTTTAGATTATTTACCGTGGAATAAAACCAATGCTCCTAGAAGATTTTTTTTTCTATGTATTTATTTAAAAGAGTTTACCTTCACAGCAAAATGAAGAGGAAGATAAGGAGGTTTCTCATATACTCCTGTTCCCACACCTGCAGAGCCTCCCTCATTATCAATTTCCTTCACCAAGGTGGTACATTTGTTACAATTCATGAATCTGCATTGACACAACATCATCACCCAAAGTCTAGAGTTTACCTTAGGGCTCACTCTTGGTCATTCTATGGGTGTGGACAAATGTATAATGATATGTTTTGTAAGAAAGAGCCAAACTATCTTCCAAAGTGGCTGTACCACTTTGCATTCCCACCAGCAATGAATGAGAATTCCTGTTGCTTCACATCCTGGCTAGCATTTGGTATTATCAGTGTTCCAGATTTTGATGAGTAATGGTATCTTTTTTTATTTTTCGGTACGCGGGCCTCTCTCTGTTGTGGCCTCTCCCATTGCGGAGCACAGGCTCCGGACGCACAGGCTCGGTGGCCATGGCTCACGGGCCCAGCCGCTCCGCGGCATGTGAGATCTTCCCGGACTGGGGCACGAACCCGTGTCCCCTGCATCGGCAGGCGGACTCAACCACTGCGCCACCAGGGAAGCCCAATGGTATCTTTTTGTTGCTTTAATTTGCATTTCCATGATCAAATAGGATGTAGGGCATCTTTTTATATGATTATTTATCATCTTTAAATAATCTGTTAAGGTGTGGTGTCTGTTAAGGTCTTTGGCCCATTTTTTATTTGGATTGTTTGTTTTCTTACTGTTGCATTTTTAAGGTTTTTTATATATTTTGGATAACAGTCCTTTATCAGATATATGTTTTGCAAATATTTTCTACCAGTTTGTGGCTTGTCTTCTCATTTTCTTCATAGTGCTTTTTGCAGAACAGATGTTTTTAATTTTAATGAAGTACAGCTAATCAATTGTTTCTTGCATGGATTATCTCTTTGGTGTTATATCTAAAATGTCATTACCATAACCAAGGTTATCTAGGTTTTCTCCTGTGTTATTATCTTCTGAGAGGTTTATAGTTTTGCATTTTACATTTAGGTTTATGATACATTTTGCGTTAATTTTTGTGAAGAGTTGATTTTTTCTGTGTCTAGATTCATTTTTTTGCGTATGGATGTCCAATTATTCCAACACCACTTGTTAAAAAGACTATCTTTGCTTCATTTGTTGCCTTTGCCCCTTTGCCAAAGATCAGTTAATTGATTATATTTATGTAAGTCTATTTCTGAGTTCTCTATTCACTTTCACTAATCTTTCTATTTTTTCACCAGTACCACACTGTCTTGATTATTATAGCTTTATAGTGAGTCTTAACATCAAGTAGTGTCAGCCCTCCAATTTTGTTCTTCTCTCTTGAATATTGTGTTGGTTATTCGAGGTCTATTGCCTTTCCACATATTTTCTTCTCTCTTGAATATTGTGTTGGTTATTTGAGGTCTATTGCCTTTCCACTTTGTCAATATCCTCAAAATAACTTGCTGAGATTTTGATTGGGATTGCACTGAATCTATAGATCAAGTTGGAAAGAACTGACATTGTGACAACATTGTCTTCTTATCCATGAAGATGAAATATCTCTCCATTTATTTACTTCTCCTTTAATTTTGTTCATCAAAGTTTTGTAGCTTCCCTCATATAGATCTTCTACATATCAGATTTATACCTAAGTATTTAATTTGGGGTTTCCAATGTAAATGGTATTGTGGTTTGAATTCCAAACTTTACTTGTTCCTTTCTGGTATATAAGAAAATGATTATATCAGTTGATTAATACTGTTGTTCATTTCAACTACGTGCTTACTGATTTTCTGCCTGCTGGATTTATCCATTTCTGATAGAGGGGTGTTGAAGTCTCCAACCACGATAGTAGATTTGTCCATTTCTTCTTGCAGTTTTAGCAGTTTTTGCCTCATATAGTTTGATGCTCTGTTGTTAGATACATACATGTTTAGGATTGTTATGTCTTCTTAGAGAATTGACCCCTTTATGATTATGTAATGCCCTTCTTTATCCCTGATAACTTTCTTTGCTTTGACGTCTGCTGTGTCTGAAATGAATGTAGCTACTCCCACTTTCTTTTGATTAACAAGTTAGCATGGTATATTTTTCTCTATACCTTTATTTTTTATTTTTTTAACATCTTTATTGGAATATAATTGCTTTACAATGGTGTGTTAGTTTCTGCTTTATAACAAAGTGAATCAGCTACACATATACATATATCCCCATATCTCCTCCCTCTTGTATTTCCCTCCCACCCTCCCTATCCCACCCCTCTGGGTGGTCACAAAGCACTGAGCTGTTCTCCCTGTGCTATGTGGCTACTTCCCACTAGCTATCTATTTTACATTTGGTAGTGTATATATGTCCATGCCACTTTAAACTGGGTTTCCTGTAGACAACGTACAGTTGGATCTTGCTTTTTGATCCACCCTGACAAACTCTGTCTTTTCATTGGTGCGTTTAGACCATTGACAATTCACAATGATTATTGATATAGTTGGATTATATCTACCATATTTGTTACTGTTTTCTACTTGTTACCCTTGTTCTTTATTCCTATTTTTGTCTTCCACTATTTTTCTGCCTTTTGTGGTTTTAATTGTGGCTTGATTTAATTTTATATGATTCCACTTCCCCCTTAGCATATTACTTATAGTTTTTGTTTTGTTTTGTTTTTACTTTTTTAAGTAGTTGCCCTAGAATTTGCAATACCCATTTACAGCTAATCCATGTCCACTTTCAAATAATACTATACCACTTTATATGGAGTGTGAGTACCTTCTAATAACCAAATAATCCTAATTCCTCCCATCCCTTGTATCATTGCTGTCATGCAGTTCACCTATATATAAGCATACATAAGTATATACATATATAGGCACAATAGGTTTCTATTGATATATCCTCGAGATAAGAGATTCTTTCTGCAGCTGTGTCTAGTCTACTATAAGCCCATCAAAGGCTTCTTCATTTGTGGTACAATGTTTTTGATCTCTAGCATTTCTCTTTGGTTCTTTCTTAGGATTTCCACCTCTCCACCTATATTGCCCATCTGTTCTCACATGCTGTCTACTTTAGCCATTCACAGCCCTTAGCATATTAATCACAGTTGCTTATAGTCCCAGTTTGATAATTCCAACATCCCTGCCATGTCTGGTTCTATGTTTGCCTCTGTCTCTTCAAACTGTGTTTATTGCCTTTTAGTATGCCTTGTAATTTCTTATTGATAGCCAGACATGATGTACCCATAAAAGAAACTGCTGTACACAGATCTTCAATAATGTGGTGGTCAGTGGGAGAAGAGAGGGGAAAAGTTCTATTGTCTATGATTAGGTCTAATTCTTTTAGTGAGCCTTTGGACTGTGAACTTCACAGAGCATTTCTCAGTTTTTTTTTTCTCCTCCCTTACGTGGGACAGGATGGCTAGAGTGGACCACAGTTGATTATTTCACTTTTCTCACATGGAAGGCTAGCTCACCGGAGTTAGGTACTTTCCTCCCACCAGGTCAGTCAAGCTCTGATAACACTCCAGCAAGTTAGGCTCTAGTTAACTAGTTTCTCCTGAGGGCAGGCCTTGTTAAGAACAGTGTGCTCTAGCATATTTCAAAATCATTCTGTTTCCTCTTGCCCTTTCTGAAACATGAGGGAGTTTTTCTCCAATATTTATTGTGAGAAATTGCTTAGGCTCCTGGCCATAAAACCCACAAAACACTGGGTCTCTATGGAGTTTTTAACTCTCAGTGTTGTTCACACTGAGCTTCCAGCAATTGGTCAATTGCAATTCAGATTTTTCCCACCCCGGCCCTGGCTCCTGTGGTTGTTGCTGCTCACGAGTCTCTGCTCTGGTAAACTTGGGCTCCTTGTATTTTCCTGTCTGTCACTCCAATCTTGGGGGCAGTGGTTTACCCTGTGTCCTCCTCTCTGCTACAGATTCAAGAGGAGTTGTTAATTTTTCGGTCTGTTCATGCTGTTATTTGTTGTTAGAATGGATTGGTGACTTCTAAGCTCCTTATGGGTGGAACTGGAACTAGGAATTCATGGAGATATTTTTTTACATGCTTTGCATCCTGCCAGCAGGCCATTATAGGCCCCGACAGTGTGCCGGCTCCAGTGTGAGAATATGACCCCAGGAAACATGAGCATGGTGACCACATGGATGTTCAGAGACATCCTAAATTTAGAATATTCTGTCCTATTATTCTCAGACATGAACTTGTACTTGTAGACCCATATGAGCTGAATTTTAATTTAGGAAATAAGATTCCCATCAGCTTTTGTGACTTATAGGGTATTTGTCCTGCCTTTGCAGAGTTACTAATCTGGAGAAATGAGATTATCACATATGAAACAAAGGACAATATGAAACATTAAGTAATACCCTGAATTATTCCCCAAAAGGATTTGAGATGATGAATAAGGCCATTTTAAATTGTTTATTAGTGAGTAGTGGATTATGAATGCTGAAGCGGCTCAGGAAAAGAAAGATCAGGGCAGAGTAGAGACCAAGGAACAGGGGGCTGTGCTTGAGCAGAGGGGAGAAGAGAGCTGGTTTTGGCTTTCAGAATTGCTATGACAATGATACTTGCCAATGAAGAAGCTGAAGGTTTGAGAAGAAGTGCTTTTTATCTCTTCCCAGAAGTCTTGGCCCCTGGGAGCAGAGAGGTTTGGAGTCAGTAGGTTCCTGCCTGTGGTTTGTTACAAGCTCAAGGGTTCCCTGAGTGGGCCATTCACCAAAGAAAGGAGGCTTCCACATGATTCGTGGAGTAGCTGTATTCTATCCTATTCCACCTCCATTTAGTCTCACAAAGGCCTCTTCTTCCTACATTGTTAGCACCCTTTTGACTTTCTGAAATGGTTCCTGCTCTTATCCTGGAGAACACCCTCAAGAGCTCCATCCAGCTCAGTTGGCCTTCATTTATTTTATGGGTCAGTTTTGTGAGGTTCCGGGGAATCTTTGTATTAGTTGCTTCCCCTACTTTAGGGAGAAAGTCACTTTATGGGAGTGGAGTCACTCTCAAGTAATAGATGGCCACTTAGATTACTCTGAACCAAAGGTAAATGTGAAGAAGAAAGGACCAGCCAGTAACAAAATGGAATACCTACAGTAATATTAGGCAAACACTTAGATTATCTACCTCTTAGTGGGTTTTACAGGTAGAGCTGCTTCTAAGCAAAACAGGGAAGTAGGTGACTTCCTACTTCCTTCTGTGGTCTCCTATCTGGGTGTTTCCCCCACTAAGGGGCTTTCTTCCACCTACCACATAAGTACGCCTTGCCTGAGCAGCTCTATCACAGAATAATTTTTCCCACAGAAAATTCACATGTAAATTATTATCACAACCTCAAGAGTGAATTTCGTGGGATACCTTGCATTTTAATACAAATCAAAATCTTGCAGAAGGAAGGGAAGGATGAGGTTCCTGTCTTCAGTATGTCAGCCTGGCCATAATTCCAAGCAAGAAAAGGGTCAAGGACAGCTCTGGGCTCCTGAAAAAGAAGTCCTAATTAGATTTGGTACCCGGCACGAGCACAAAGAGGAGGGAGGGTGTTCCTCCTTTCAGTATTTGGATTTCTTGGTCCCGCTCACTTGGGCAGCCCTGCTAGAGAATACTTACTTCTCCTTTTTAATCCTCTCCTCAGTATCTACGCCCTTGGCAGAGGAGGCCATCGTTCCCAGCACTTGGATAACAGAATAAACCTAATGGAAGCAGAAAGGACCTCCCTCAGAACAGTCAGTGAGGCCTGGAAACGCCCTGGTGCCCAGTCCCCGTTCAAAGCTGTTTGTAGCCACAGGGAGAAGGCCTTGTCCTTGTCAAGTGTCACATTGACATGAGGCCTGAAGTGACACAAGAACCCAACCTACATACCTATACTTGACCATCCTCTTTGAGGAACCCCAGAAATGACTGTGGCCACTTGCATGTTCAGATAAACCAGCTTAAAAATACTACACTGGTGGGGGGCAACCCTTGTCAACATCCAGTCTGCATCAGAATGCCTGAGTTGCGATATGTATCTTTGTTTTGTGTATTTATTTCCCTCTCCCCACTGCTGTAAAGTCTTTTAGGGCAGGAGCAAGGTAGACTATACTTCCTGTCTTATCCATAATGCCTAACACCTTGTCTTGTACATAAAAAGAGTAAGTATCTGTTGGACAGATGAATGAATTGATAGAGCATCTTGTTTTAGAACCATTATGTTTTTATGAAAGAGCAATATTCAAAAAATGCAATTCTTCTATGACATAACACAATCTCTGAACAAGTTATGGACAGGTACTCTTGAAGTTTGTGAAAGAAAGGTCTGCATAGAATTACGTAAGATTTGTCTACCTTATGAGATACTGTGGATTTTCTTGTTTGAGAGAAAAAAATTGCTCCCCACTTTATCTTTAAACTTCCTGCCGATATTAACATCTTTGACTCTAAGTGATGATGTGGTCTGTGAGAACATTACTGTGGGTTGGTGTCTTGGGTGGAGCTAAAAGGCGTTGGCAATAATCCAGGGCTCTTTTCCAAGAAATATACTATGAACTTGAGGGAGAAAGAACAGAGGGATGGAGAGGGCCCTCGAGTAGCCCACAAGTCACGCGAATGCCTAAGCAGTCATGGACCACAATTCCTGTGACCTCCCCTCCCACACATACACATACATACACACATAGGCCTGGCCCCTCACCCCTACTTGCTACTTATTGGAGCATGATAGAAAAGAATGATTCAATGACAGAAAAGTGAAAAAAAAAAAAGAAGAAGAAAGATTAGAATGTGTGGAACTTAAGAGTTAATGGACACTTGCTGAATTAAGACAGGAGAGAGTAGAGGGTCACAGCTGGCAGAGACTTGACTACGAAGGTAGGAGAGATAGGAGTGGCAAAGGAAGCTGGAGATGGGGCACAGGTGAGCAAGAAGCAGAGCATACCTGGGAAGTGGGGTGTGGGGCAGAGAGCCAGAACTGATGACGCCCCCATGATAGATGAAGACCACTAAAAAATGTAGAGGGGAGCCCTTTTCCCCCAATAATGAAAGTTTAGGTCTAATCAGCACAGAGCAACCCTGTGAAGTGAGGGCATTGAGTTGAGAGTTCCAAGATGAAGACAAATCACACGGAGCATATCCTAACCAGCCATTCTAACAGCAAAAAGACTATAGATAATACAAAGCAAGGAATTATCCGAAGGACATTTTAAAATAATTTTACAAATTTTATCCCATAAATATATATTCCCATTCCATTATGAACAAAAATCCCTAATGTATCTTTATTATCTTCCTTTTTTTCAATTTAGAATAGTAAACATATCTTTAAGAGTTAGATAAAAGGTTAAGACTCTGGGCTTTGGGAATTACTGAGCTCTAAAAAATTAAGTTTCTATCTCTGCCACGTTTTAGTGGTATGATTTTGGGCAAATTACTTAAGCCTATCTCTAAGCTCTAATTTCCTTATCTATAAAATGGGGACAATAATATATACCTCCTATGATAGTAAGAAATAACATGAAAATGTACTCAGTGTATCACAGAGGGCTTGATCTCCAGAAAGGACTCAGGCTCAATCAATGGTAGCTTTTACTACCCACAGTCAGTGTCACTGATCCAGTAGGTTGATGCTGGTAAACGTTTTGTCAGAGACTGAGGAAGGAGGTGGCAGGAAGATGTAGCTTCCCATTAACTTTGTCACTGATTGTTGGATAACTTTGGACCAAATGCTATTCTTTAATGAATGGGGGTGCAAAACATATTATGATTAATGACTGTCACAGCTGGTAGCCAGATGTTTACATAATTCCCTCTGTTTTAAAGCAAACATATCAGAGGAAAGGGGTTGAATGATAGAATTAGGCAAATTAAGTACAGTATTTTGGGGATCTATTTTGATTAGGCTAATATTAAAAATTAACATCCGTAAACCAGTAATCTAAATGAGGCAGTTTTTGGACACAGTGACTGGCAGAGGGAACCCGGCATAGGAGTGCATGTTTCCAGCAAAACCTTCGTCAATTAAATCCTCCCCTGCAGAGCAGAGAGAGTTAAATGTGTCTTTATTAGCCTCCAGTATAAAAGGGCAAATCATTTCTTTTAATTGAGAAAGAATAAAATGTTTTTGCTCTACACATGTATCTATGTTCTATTTTAGCATCATAATTATTTTTGCAGCTGTCAGAATTTCACACAACCTAACAGGAAAATAAATCTTGAGTCCAGACTGGCTCAATACTTTCCAGAGGAGCCCAGTAAATAAAAACTTCACAGTGACTGACTGACCTCATTCAAGTCAGACCTCCCAAGCCCAAACTCTAGAGTGAATGGGAAAGAGGTTAATTAGTTGGAAAAAAATTCATGGGATTTTTTTTTTTTTTTAAGGAAACACCCTGAATCGAGGTGATTAAAACAACACCAAACGGATAAAGGGTAGAACTGAGAGAGGACAGGTTTTGCATAATTGAGTATCTTGATTATGTGGGGAAAATGGGAAAGAAATCTTGCTATTCTGGTCTTGAACTACTAAATCCTGAAAAGGCCAAGAGGGAGAGTCACCAAAGTCATAAGTGAAGCTGGAAGTACGGCTGAGCTGTATGGAGTGCATGGTCTCTGAAGGGTTTTTATCAGTCTTGTGGGTGGGAGGTGAGGTTCTCTAGTAATTACATTTATTTTTAGGATTTAAGGTTAAGTCAGGAAGCTGAATTCATTCATTTGGCACATATTTTTTTATAGACACCTGTTGGCACTGCACGTGCCCTCAGTGAGCTGCTAACCCAAAGCTGCAAAGGGGTGATCAAATAGGGAAGCTGTGGTAGATAGAATAATGGCCCCTCCGCATCCACCTACATCTTACTCCCCAGAACCTACATATATATGTTATGTCGCATCGCAAGGGGGAGATTACGATCTGCAAATGGAACTTAGGTTGCTGATCAGGTGATCTTAAAATAAGCATATTATCCTAGATTAGCTGTGTGGGCTCAAGGTAATCACAACGCTTCCTAAAAGATGGAAAAGTGAGGCAGAAGAGCCAATGTCAGAGTGTTGCCAAATGAGAAAGACTCAACTTTCCGCTGCTGGCTTTGAAGATGGAAGAGGGCACGAGCCAAAGAATACAAGTGACCTCTAGAACCAATAAAGGCAAAGAAACAGATTCTCCCATAGATCCTCTAGAAGGACTACAGTTCTCTTGACACCTTGATTTTAGCCCAGTGAGATCCATGCTGGACTTCTGACCTCCAGAACTGTAAGATAATACATTTGTGTTATTTTGAGCCACTGAGTTTGTAGCAATATATTATGGCAGCCATAGGAAACTAATACAGATAGCAAGGCAGTGGGACAGGAAGGCACCCCAAAATCACAGCAATAAGAGGAACAGAAAATGTCCTAGGAAAAGCCAATGTTTCTTCTGAAAAGGAAAGTTCACCGGCAACTCCTATTTGAATTTCTTAAGAAAATTTTCTTCACTCGTCGTCATCAATCCTAAGGTGACAGATTCTAGAGCTGATTGCTTATATACCCTTTCCTTTTTTAAAGGGGCTAAGGTCATTTTCTTGACACTGATTTAAGGGGTAAGATTGTGCATAGGGAACAACTTAAAGTGGGGAAGGACAATTGTTTCCGTACATAACCCAGTCACATTGCCTCCAAACTTGCTTATCTTTCTGTTCTTTCCATACCAGACCTTTCATACCTACAGACTTCATGGGGGTTAGGCCAGAACAAGAGTTGTGTTACACACTACTGTTCCTATTATCATATCGTGTCCACTGAGCGCTCCCTGCTTCGCCACTGTGCAGGACCACCCTCTGGGCAGATCCTCTACCACCCAACAGGAAATCCCCAATGCCCATCTTGGAGGTGAAGTGCGGCCAACACTGATTGTCTGTGGGAATGCCACTTCTTCCCTGCCCTTTCAATATTCTTATGCCACTCCTGCGCTCACTGCCAATCTTCAGAAAATTACAGGATAAATTTTTGTGAAGGACTGAATTTGCATAACTTGTTTTTTGTTGTTTGTTGTTGTGGGGGGAGGGATTCTGACTTTTATAAGCAATTTGTATGCATTTTATTGGAGGGTACTGAGTTAGATCCATTCCACTCACTCACTATCCTGGCATTGCTATGCATGTGCTGTCGGGGCTTAGCATTAAACGATTTTCTTTGTTCAGATTTGGATTGCTGTCTCTGCTTGCAAATTATTTTTCACCAAGAATCCTCTCCCCTGCCCTCCTCTCCCTCCCCTCCCCTCCCCTGCCCTCCTCTCCCCTCCCCTCCCCTCTCTTCCCCTCCCCTCCCCTCTCCTCCTCTCCTCTCCCCTCTCTCCCCTCCTCTTCCCCTCCCCTCCCCACCCCTCCCATCCTTTCCCTTCCCCTCATCTTCTCTCTCTCTCTCTCTCTCTCTCTCTCTCTGTCACACACACACACACACACACACACACACACACAGATGAGATTAAACACATTTTTCCATTGCAAAGTTCAGGACCCATTAATACCTTTTCCAAGTTCAGGGCTCTTGGAAAGTTCAGGGATAAGTCTTCTTCATTTTGGTTCCTGATCATCACCTAGCCATTGTGTTCTGCTAAACAAAATAAATTACTAGAGGAGGAGCCCAGGTCTGTGTTTTACTAGAACCTGATTTCTCCAATTTAGTTCTATTGACATTTTGGGCCGAGTAATTATTTGTTCTGTGGGGGCTGTCCTGAGCTTTGTAGGATATTTAGCAGCGTTCCCAGCCTCTACCCTCTAGATGACAGCAGCAACACCACCCCAAGTAATGGCAATAAAAAATGTGTTCAGATACTGCCAAACATTCCCTGATGGGCAAAAATCACTCCAGGGTGAGAACCAATTGGAGTAGAGAGATCAACACACCCAACTTCAAGCAACTTGTTAAGACAGCCTCAAAAATAGTGAACAGGCTCAGCTGTTCACCCAGCTGTGTGGCCCACCTGTGGCCAATTACTTTGACGAGATTATTGAGTTACAAGCTTCAGCATGTGGCCTCAGCTCCAGGCAACTGTATGCGCTCTGTGGGTTGGCGCCACTGGTGGCATTGGGTTACACACAGTCCACTTCACTCTGCTCTTCAGCTGCTGCAAGGCAGCTCAGTTACTTGCTAACTGACGGTGATGACAGTTCAAACCAACCGTATGACCCCAACACAGTTGAATGTGCTACGTAGAAATAACCATAGTCACTTTCTGCGCAAACTATTATTGGTGGTGGCGCTGGTGGTGTTATTATTTATAAAAGAAAAAAGTTCCCAAACTCGGGAAATGACATAGATTTCACTGACTTCTTTAACAACTATAGATCTGCCTTTTCACTGGCTGCTGTGTGTCCTGACGGCATGTTCAATAAGACATGTTCAAATCCAAGTTCATCATCATTCACCTCCCACACAGCAGTTTTTAAATCTTTCCAATTTTTATTAGTTCTTTCTGTTACCTCGACTTGCAATAGCACACACATGAGGTGCCTAATTCAATTATCTTCCTTCAAATCTTCCAACATACAATTACCAAATTACTCTTCCTAAATCAAAGGTTGGATTAAAAATTCGATTGAAAAACATGAAATGGCTTCACTAACTATTGATTTCAAATTTTGTAGCTCAGCGTTTAGGGTTTTCCAATATTCACCTTCATAGCCTGTATTTTTCCCTCTTTCTTTGTCCTTCCTTCCTTCCCCCTATTTCTCCAGTGTTATCTCCTAACCAAGCATTTCTCAAAATGTGGTCCATGGTTCACCTGAAAAAGAATCAACAAAGATACCTTTTAAAATGCAGATTTCTAGGCCTAGCCCCAGATTTCTAGGGATAGGAACTGATTATCTCAAAAAAGTGAAATATCTTAAGATCCAGCTCAAACGAACGTGTCTCTTTAAAATACTTAGTGCTTTTCTTCTGGTACTTATCCTAACTTGGAGGAGGAGGAAGGAGATGAGGGAGGAGGGTAGCTACAATTTTTGTGACAGAGACTGTGCTAGGTACTTTACATTGACTATTTCATTAAATCTTTGCAATATCATTATTCATTTTATAGATGTGGAAACTGTGACTCAGAAAGGTTTATTTATTTGCCAATGATTACATTTACAGCATAGGGGAGCTTTTCACTCCAAATTCACAGAGTCAATGCTGACCTTGCTCAGACTTCATTCTGCTCTTTCTACACTTGTCTTATGTCTTTTACTTTAAACTTTTGTGTATAAGGCTTTGATAAAATGGCTCTGTGGGGCTTCCCTGGTGGTGCAGTGGTTGAGAGTCTGCCTGCCGATGCAGGGGACGCAGGTTCGTGCCCCGGTCCGGGAAGATCCCACATGCCGTGGAGCGGCTGGGCCCGTGAGCCATGGCCGCTGAGCCTGCGCGTCCGGAGCCTGTGCCCCGCAACGGGAGAGGCCACAGCAGTGAGAGGCCCACGTACCACAAGGGAAAAAGAAAGAAAAAAAAAAGGCTCTGTGGAAAGAGCATTGGAATTAGATTCAAACTGGTATCTGCTTGAATCCTGGCCTTGGCATTTTGGGGTTTCTTCTAGTTGTCCCTAAGGTATGGCCATCTGCCCCTTGTTCAGAGCACAGCCAGACAATGAAGGAGGGATGGAGCCGAAAGGTGCACAGGGCAAGTCCCTGCTGTCTTTTAAGGAAGACACCTGGAAGTTTCCACGTATGACCACGTTTACTTGTAGGAGTCACAAATATGAAAAAATAGGCCAGATAGCCAGAGATGTTTTTCAGAGCTCCTCTTAAGACCTTGAAAAGAAACCAGATAGGAAAGATCTCCCCAGTTCCAGTCAGGCTGCATCCATATGTGAGAGTAGAACCATTCCCAAATAGTTTCCAACTAAAATTTTATTTTCACTGATCATCTGTTGCCTGCCTTCCTGGTGATGAAATGCAGTGAGGGCACCATTTCAGTGTCACCAGATGGTGTCATCATGTAGATGGACAGTTCCTGCTTAGGTCCTCTGAAAGGGACAGGGGAAACATTTCTGCAACATGTCCTTCAGTAGAGCAAAATATGAAATTAATTCAAGCATTTGTTTACTTATACCCCTTTTGCTTCCAAAACAGATTTGAGTAAGCTTTCAATAAAAGGCACAAGTGCAATAGATCTGTTAGAACCAAGATAAAGGAACAAGTGCCATAGAATGAAGGGTGATTATATCTATTAATTACAAACATTTTAGATAATAGCTACATTTATGGAAGCGTATCATGCATGTGGTTAAGTGCACAGTTCTTAGCACTTGTGTCATTTCATTTAATTCTCACGACTCTATGATGGTAGCTCTTGGTACTATTTGCAGTTTATGGTAAGGAACTGAGTACAAAGAGATTTAGTGACTAGCTCATAGTCATACATCAGTAATACATACACACAGCATAGCTGAGCCAGGATTTGAACCAGACAGTCTAATCCAGGACATGGGTTAGGCAGAGAAGTCCATCAGACAAGGTTGGAATCCCTGCTCTTCCATTTACTAGCCAATGACCTCGACAAGTCACTTCACTTTGTTAAGCCTCAGTCTATTCATCTGTAAAATGGGGATAATGATATTTGCCTGTTGGTTTGTGGTGAAGACTGAAAGAGACAATGTGTAAAGATGTGTAGTAACGTGACTGGCACAATGTAAGTGTGAGAGACACTGTGCTACATTCTACGTGCAACCCTTTGTTATCTCCTTTGAATAACACTCTAATAATATTCCAATAATCTAATAGTAAGAAAATGTTAGATTACTAGCTATGGAACTATGAATTTTTTTCTTCTTTCCAATGTCATTTGCAAAGGACATCATCTGTCTCTCACCATTTCGTTCTGGCAACATAGTGCTAGGGTTGTATCCTTGTAGGAATGACAAAACTTTAAAAATTAAGAGGACTATTCCAGAGGTTCAAACTGGACAAAAGAGAGGCAGTGATAGGATGTGAAATAATAACATGGAGCAGACTGAGTGTCTGTCAGTTTTCCTTACTGAGTATGCAAATCCTCAATAAAGCTCATCAAATACAAAAGTAGGATTTAGCTGGTACAGCCCAGTGCCTCTTCACTGTGTGCTTTTGAAATGAACTCTTCTTTTTGTTAAGCCAATAAATAACAAACACCCCGAGTGTCCTCAGAACTGTAAGAAAGAGTGACATTGTCATTCAGGGCTGCCAAGAGTGACATTGTCATTCAGGGCTGCCAACACAAAGAAAGGAAGGGGCACAAAAGCCAACCAGCCATTGATTATGTGGAGGGTTGGTCCTGTTACAGAAATCATTGAGCAGATGTCACCACTGGCCTGAAAACACTGGTATGTTATTGTGCTACAAAAGACACAATGATGTGTAACAAGCCTCTGCTTAATTATTTGAAAAGCCTTAAATCCAAGCATTTTGTGTGTGTGTATGTATGTGGGTGTGCGTGTGCATGTACACATGTTCATGTGGTTAAATTAAATAAAACTCAGTGGGCAAAAAATATCATACACCTTCCAGATTAAATTCTGTTTCTGCAAACGTGGGTTGTGAGCTGTCCACTTGGTGCTGTTCTGAGAGTTGCTGAACAGGTCAAGGGTCAAACAGGAGCAGATGGGCTCAGGATACAGAGCGCCCTTCGCCTTACTTGTTGGGAACTAGATCTTAATTAGACTAGTCCAGGAAAGCCCCAAGCTCAAATTACTAGTTAATCTAATAGACTGCTTTCTCTTAGGGAAAAAGTAAACATAATGTGCAGTGAAATCCTTGACCTGATGCTTCTATCCAAGGGAAGAGGCAGTGTCACAGGGAGCCTCCTTGAGCCTTGCGGGAACTTGCTCAGTTCAGGGTGTTAAATGGATGCTTCACTTCCTGTTCTCCTCTCCTGCGTCTCTCATCTCCCTTTTTCCCTCTTTCAGACTTTCCTTTCTTCATTTCATCTTTGCCTTCTATCTCTTTTTTCCTTCTCTTCTTTTTCCTTCCTTCCTTTTTCTATTCCATTTTTTCCCTTTCTCTCTTTCCTTACTTTTGAAGGATTCCCTAATTTGTACTATGTATCCAGGGGAAGCAACTAAGAAGTTGGGGGCATAACCCAAGTGCTATGATCTGAATGTTTGTGTCCCTCCCCCAAAGTTCATATGTTGAAAACCTAATGCCCAAAGTAATGGGGTTAGGAGGTGGCACCTTTGGGAAGGGGATTAGGTCATGAGAGTAGAGCCCTCACGAATGGGATTAGTGTTCTTACAAAAGAGGCTCCAGAGAGCTGGCTTACCCCTCTTCCCCCATCTAAGGATATGGCAAATAAGAAGTCTGCAACCCAGAAGAGGGCTCTTACCCAACTGGCACCCTGATCTTGAACTTCTAGCCTTCAGAAGTCTGAGAAATAAATTTATGTCGTTTCTAAGCTACCCAGTTTGTGGTATTTTTTAATAGTAGCCTGAATGGACTAGGACATCAAGCCAACTTGAGATCCAGGCCATTCTAACCATTTATCGGGTTTGCATTAAAAACAGTCTATTCAAGTTAATTCCATTACTTAGGCACATCATGCTGTGTCCCTCCAGGTCAGCATTCATTGTGACAAAATAAAACACATTGTGGTATGATTTTATTACATCCGGTGACACACATGAATAACTCGGAGAAAACCAAAGAGCTCTTCTTTCTTTAAAAGCTTCCCAGTTCCTAGACTTAATACAAATGTATTATAGCTGGTGTGCGGGACTCTGTGGTTTTACAGTTCCTATAATTCAGAACATCTACAGTGTGTTTGTTAGCAGAGGTAGGCTTAACGGTGAGCTGAAGGCAGAAAAATCATGTCAAAAATTATGTTTTAGTAAAAGGCCTGGGTGTAACTTGCCGTGTGGTCTCAATTCACACACACACACACAAAGTTATAGGAAGAACATGGTGCTTTCACAAGCTGTAATCACTCTAAAAATCTACCCAGTTCTCCCGGATATCACGGGACTCTGCTTCAGGCCTGACATGGTTTTGTTAGTAAGAGGTAGTCCCCTGGGACTGCCTACAGCTGAGTGAGTGATGATTTTTCCCTCCAGCATGGCAAGCTACTGGAAAGGGCTGCTTAGCTACTGTGCGGGTTTGGAGTGGTATTTGGGGAGAAAGCAAAGTTTTAAAAGGATTGAGTAGTCTTCTGAGATTGCAGTCTTTCCTGGCTGCCAGGAAAGCTATACCATTTCATCTGTTAAGGGGGGTCATCAAGAAGACGTGACTGCCCCCTGGTTTGACCCGAAAGCTGGACCGGGGCATTTGAAGGCTCCTTACCCCTTCCCCTGTTTTTGGAATGTGCCTTCACTTGCCTTCCCTGCTCTTTGCTCCCAGAAGCTTCCCAAGGACACAGCCTTGAGTGAATAATGTGGTGATGAGACTATCTGGACTGTGTACCTGACTGAACCCAGTTAAGGCTTCTATATAGATTTTTAAGGCTCTGGCAGGCAGGCATGGAAATCTACTTGTCTGGCGGCCACAAAAGACAAGACTCTAAAGTAAGTTCCCTTGCTTCTTAAACCTTCCACCTACCAATCTGAAGTAATCTGCCTCTTTCTTAAATCTCACCCTGCCCTCCACCTACTGGTTGGGGGCTGGGTTTCAGATTACACCCGGGAGGTTCCGGAGGAAGTTTGAGAACTAACGTCATCTTTAAAATACTATTTTGATCCCAGACCATACCATGTTTCTGGCTAAATGTTACACTTGACAAGCTTTACCCAAATTACCATACACAGTCACATACTGTTTGCAGCTGATTCCATTTTTAGCAATGTCAAAGGGAAGGAGGAATCTCTGGACGGTGAGTACATTCGATACGCCTAATACTGCTCTCAGAAGGTCAGCTCCACGCATGCCCTTCCCACAGATCAGCATTCCCCAGAGCTCTTCAAACAGCTCCCTCCTGCATGAAAACCCTCTAGGCTCTGCCAAGTTTCCCCTCCCCGTGCCTGAGCCCTCTCCTCCTTCAGGTCCAGAAGGAAATAGAGATGGTCAGCATTTTAGCTGGCTTTGTTCACTGCGGTGCCCTCTTCCGTCCATGACAGAGGGCTGCTAATTTGCCAGTCTCAGCACTGGAGCTAGAGAAAGGGAAAGATGTGTGACAACTGTGGCTGCAATCTGTGTGTGTGTGTGTCTCTGTGGACATATGTAAGTTGTGTGTGTTCCCAGCCACAGGCTTTATGGAATTACTTTTGCATAAAGCCACAGGGTAGGATGAATTCTAGGCTTGGGGAAGAAATAGAGCCTGAGCATCAAAGGTCATAGCTTATACTGGAAATCTTTTATATGCTAACTGGAAACTTCACTTTTTTCTTTCGTTGTTTGCAGTTTTACTATGAAATATTACGTACAAAAGAATAAATATAATGAATATAAATATGTGAATGAACATAACAGATATATATACATATATAATATGTATGTGTGTCTATATATATGTGTGTCCATATGTATATAATATATAGCAAAAAGAAAAATATACAGCACATTTCTTCTTTCTTTTCGGGGGCGGTACGCGGGCCTCTCACTGTTGTGGCCTCTCCCGATGCGGAGCACAGGCTCCGGACGCGCAGGCTCAGCGGCCATGGCTCATGGGCCCAGCCGCTCCGCGGCATGTGGGATCTTCCCGGACCGGGGCACGAACCCGTGTCCCCTGCATCAGCAGGCGGACTCTCAACCATTGCGCCACCAGGGAAGCCCCACAGCACATATCTTAATAAATAAAAGAAAAAAAGAGAAAAGGTTCTCTATTGACATGGCCCCAGTTGAATTCTTCTCCTTTCTTTCTACTGTTTATAATTCTCTTTCATTTTGTTGGACTTTATTACATATGTATCTCTAAACAAGAATTATTACATTTATGGTTTCAGAATTTCCCTGAATAGGATATATAATGTGGTTGTCTACAACTTGCTTTTTCCGCTGAATCTGAATTTTGAGCTTCATCCATGGTAATCTATGTAGTATGTTTTTTGAATGCAGTTGAATGCAGTATGAATGAATGAATGTTGTTCATTCATTCTAGGCACTGTAGGGAATTTTATGTTATGACTAAATCCCAATATATGACCCATTCTGCTCACTATGGGCATCGTGCTCTTTCTGGTTCATTTTGCTAACAGGAGCAGCGCTTCTGGGAACATTCTCCTGCCTGACTCCTGGTGTACACATGCAAAAGTTTCTTCTCTAGGGCACAAAATATGTGTAAAAGAACAAGGTCACGGGGTAGGTTCACCATCAGTTTTACTGCCTAATGCCAGATTGCTCTGGCTTTGTACAAATGTACATTCCCACCAGGCAAATATGAAAGCTCAGGCTGTCCTACATCGTCACCAACATTCAGTGTTGTCAGACTTTAGAATATGTGCCAGTCTGATGTGTATGAACTGGTACATCATTAGAATTTTAATTTAGGCTTCTCTGAATACTAAGGAGCCTGAACACCTTTTCATATGTTTATCGGTCATTCATACTTCCTATTTTGAATTCATGTCTTTTTGGCTATTTTTCTTCTGGGTTTCTTTTTTTTTGGTCTTGTTGAAATATAATACTTAAAAAAAAAAAAACCTATATTCCAGATACTAACACTTTGTTTTTACATGTGATAAATGATCTTTAACTTTCTTTATGAAGCCCTTTGATAAACAGGAGTTCTAAATTTTAACACAGTCAAAACTACCAATATTTTGTTATAGTTACCTTTTTCATCTTCTTTAAGGAATCATGTCTGACATCAAGATCATAAAGATATGTTCTATTTTGTCCCTAAATAGAATATCTTCAAATTTTGTTTTCATACTTGTCTTTAATACATGTAACTGGTTTTTATACTTGGCATGGGAAAGAATCCATTTTCTTTTTTCAGATGGATAACCAAGTGCCTCACCACGTTACTGTTTATTGCATAGTCTATATACCATCCTCCTATCATCTATCAGCTTTCCATATATTATATGTGGGGTTCTATATTATAGTCCATGGGTCTGTCTGCTACACTTGCCAAGATCATGTTCTTTACTCTTAAAGCTTTGCAATAAGTCTTGATTTTTGTAGTCTCCTTGTCTTGTTATTCTTCCTGAGGAGTATAGTAACCATTCTTAACCTTTTGTTCTTCTACATAAATTTTAGAATCAACTTGTCAAATTTCACTTAGAACCCTATAGGAATTTATATTAGAATTTTATTGAATTTATAAATCAGTTTGGAGAGAATAGATGTATTTACAATATTCAGTATTTAGATCCTTGAACATCCTTCATTCCTCTGTCCCTCCCTTCCTCTCTCCTTTCCTCCCTTCCTCCCTTCCCCCCTCCCCTCCCTCCCTCCCCCATTCTCCCCATCATAGGCAAACATTCTAATTTGTTTTATGTGAATCTTATGGTCTGCATTTTTGTAAGGTATGCTTTTGTGTGTATTTTCATTTCTGTAAATGCTATTGTGTAATACCATTTATTACTCTTTTTTTCTCAGTCCTGTTTTTCAGATACATTTAAGTGCTTATATTCCTATCTAGATAGTTCTTGCTAATGGCTGCATAGTATGCCTACATGTGAAGCTACCTTATTTTACCTATCCACTCCCCCAGTTATGGGCACCCAGATTAACTTCAACTCATCCCACCCTTCTTACATACACACAAATAATAGTTCCATGAACAACCTGGTATAGGTGTGTGTAGTTAAATTTCTTTGGGGCTAGAAAAATGCTGTGTCATAGAGGATGCATACACTTAACATGACTTTGTCTTGACAGATTTCTCTCCAGAATGGCTGCAGTGTGTATTTCCCAGTCTCTGCCTTCCTGCTGCATTATCTAACTCTCTAATCTTATAGGTATAAGGGAATATAACTTTATTTAACATTTATTTCCCTGACTTTGAGAGTCTCTTGACATGATTTTTTGCCTTTTGGATTTCCTTTTCTGTCATTTTCCTGTGATGAGATGTGATGAACATTTTCCTATTAGGACTGCTGCATTTTTTCTTATTGATTTAAGAGACATTCTTATATATTCTAGATATTAATCCCTTGTCTGTTTTAGACACTGCAAATATCTTCTTTTATATCTTATATCTATTATCATTTTCTACAGTATCTCTTGCTGAACAGAAGTTCTTTTTTAAAAAACATTTATTTATTATTTTCTAGTTTTATTGAAATATAATGGATATAAAACATTCTATTAGTTTAAGATGTACAACAAAATGATTTAACATATGTATATATTGTGAAATGCTCACAAGCTTAGTTAACGCTCACAAGCTTAGTTAACATTCATCACCTCACATAATTACAAATGTTTTTTCTTACGGTGAGAACTTTTAAAATCTACTCTCCTAGCAACTTCCAAATATACAATACAGTATTGTCGACTCTAGTCACCATGCGATACATTATATTCTCAGAACCTATTTATCTTAAACTGGAAGTGTGTACCCTTTGACCACCTTCACCCTTTTCTCCCAGCCCCCATCCCCCACCTCTGACAACCACCAATCTATTCTCTGTTTCTATGAGTTCAGTTTTCCTAGATTCCACATTATAAGTGAGACCACTCAGTATTTGTCTTTGTCTGACTTATTTCACTTAGCATAATGTCCTCAAGATCCATCCAAGTTCTTGAAAATGGCAGGATTTTCTTCTTTATTATAGCGGAATAATATTCCATTAAAGAATATTACATTTTCTTTACCCATTCATCCATCAATGGACAGTTAAGTTGTTTTCATGTTTTGGCTATTGTGAATAATGCTTCGTGAACACAGGGTGAAGATATCTCTTTGAGATAATGCTTTTGCTACTTTCAAATATATATTCAGAAGTAGAATTGCTGGACCATATGACAGTTCTATTTTTAATTTTTTGAGGAACCTCCATCCATACTGTTTTCCATAGTGGCTGCACCAATTTACATTTCTACCAACCAGGTACTAGGTTCCTTTTTTCCCACATTCTCACCAACACTTGTTATTTGTTGTCTTTTTGATGATAACTATTCTAACAAGTGTGAAATGGTATCTCCTGTTGTTCCAATTTGCATTTCCCTGATGATTAGTGAGTTGAGCCCTTTTCATGTACCTGTTGGCCATTTGTATATCCTCTTTGGAAAAATGTCTATTTAATTCCTCTGCCCAATTTTTAATTGAACTTCTTTTATATATTGAGTTGTATGCATTCTTAGTATATTTTAGATATTAACCATGTTAAAAATAAAAAACAAATGGAGACCAACCTTGAAAATTCCCTGAGTAGACAAAACCAGTTTAGTCATACAAGCAAAGTTTAATTTAGCTCCCTTTGCAAGACTAACTTGACCTGGGTCATTTCTGGCTTATGCCTCTGGAAATCAGAAGCAATACTTAAACTGTTTCCCAAGACTGATATGAGATAACCACTAACCAGTTCCCTATCACTTAAGAAAATTCTAATATAATGACCAATCACTGTGAAGAATAAAATCCACTGCTTTTTCACTATATAACTGCTTTATATCAATATACCTCCAAACCTCATTCCATGTTTTGGTTTGAGTGCTCCTGGTTTGCAAACTGTATTTTTAGTGTGTGCATAATAAACTTTTACTAATTACTACCTCAGCAATTAATTGGTTTTACTTCTGTCATTTTTGAACTTTTGACAGCTCACCAGATACAGAATTTGAAAATATTTGTTCCCATTACATGGATTGTCTTTTAATTTTGTTGATTGTTTCCTTTGCTGTACAGAAGTTGATAGTCTGATATAGTCCCACTTGTTTATTTTTGCTTTTGTTGACTTTGCATTCAATGTCAAATCCAAAAAATCCTTGACAGGAGCTTACCTCCTATGTTTTCTTTTAGGAGTTTTATGATTTCAGGTCTTAAGTTCAAGCCTTTAATTCATTTTGAGTTGATTTTTGTGTATGATGTAAAATAGTGGTCTAATTTCATTCTTTTGCATGTGGCTATCCAGTTTTCCCAACAACATTTATTAAAGAGACTATTCTCTCTCCATTGTATATTCTTGGCTCCCATGTAAAAAACTAATTGACTATATATGTGTGGGTTTATTCTGTTCTATTGGTCTAAGTGTCTGCCTTATATGAATACCATACTGTTTTGATTACTATAGTTTTGTAATATAGTTTACAATCAGGAAGTGTGAAACGTCTAGCTTCTTTCTCAAGATTGCTGTAGCTACTTGGAGTCTTTTGAGTTGTGTTTCATACAAATTTTAAGATTATTTGTTCTATTTCTGTGAAAAATGCCATCAGAATTTTGATATGGACTTTATTGAATCTATAGATCACTTTGGGTAGTATGGGCATTTTAACAATATTAATTCTTCCAAGCCATGAGCATGGAATATCTTTCCACTTATTTGTGTCTTCTGCAGTTACTTTCAGAAGTTCTTTATTTTGATGTAATTCAATCAATCTTTTTTTTTTTTTTTCTTATGGCTTGACTTTTTGAAATATTTCCCAGGACATTCTTTCCTGTTCCTAAGTATAATGGCCTAAGAATAATGGCCCCCAAAGACATCTGTACCCTAATCCCTGGAACATATGAATATATAACCTTACATAGAAAAAGAGACTTTGTAGGTATGATTAAGTTAAGGATCTTGAGATGGGAAGATTATCCTTGATTATCTGGGAGGGCCCAATGGAATCATGAGGGTACTTATAAGGAAAGCAGGAAGCAAGAGAGTGAAAGAAGCAGAGGTCAGAAAGAGACAGAGATTTGAAGATGCTGTACTGCTGGCTTTGATGATGGAAGAAGGGGACACAGGGCAAGGGATGCAGGTGGCCTCTAGAAGCTGGGAAAGGTAAGAAAAGGGATTCTTCCCTAGAGTATCCAGAAGGAACACAACTTTACAGGCAGCTTATTTTTTAAAACTTCTGACAATAAATTTGTATTGTTTAAGCCACTAAATTTGTGGTAATTTTTTTTAGCACCAGTAGGAAACCAATATACTAAGTTACAAAATTATTTTCCTGTGTTTCTTTTTAAGAATTTTATAATGTAACTCTCACAGTTAGATTTTTTTTCATATGTTAGTTCTATTTTGAATTTTTTGAGCAACCTCTGTACTGTTTTCCACAGTGTCTGTACCAATTAACATACCCAACATAAGTGCACAAGTGTTCCCTTTTCTCCACATCCTGGCCAACTCTTGTTATTTGTTGTCTTTTGGATGACAGTCTTTCTGTCAGGTGTGGGATGATAATCTCATTGTGGTTTTGATGTGCATTTCCCTGATAATAAGTGATGTTGGGCATCTTTTCTTGTGTCTGTTGGTCATCTGTACGTATTTTTAGAAAAATGTCTGTTCGGGTCTCCTGCCCATTTTTAATTTGGTTGTTTGTTTCTTAAAGATTGTGTTGTGAGAGTTCTTGGTCTATTTTGGCTATGAACCGTTTATCAGATATGTTGTTTGCAATATTTTCTTGACTTCCATAAACTGCCTTTTCTTTTTGTGGATGGTTTCCTTTGCATCTCACAGTTAGATTTTTAATTCATTCATTTAGTTCACTTTTGTAAGCAGTGTTATAGAGAGGTCCACATTTATTTTTTTCCTAAAGTAAGTCAGTTTTCCCAACACCATCTACTAAGTTATATATTCTTTCCCCATTAATTTATGGTGCCACTTTGTCATACAGTATATGTAAAGTTTTCTTATATACTGGGTTCTCTACTCTGTATAGTTGGTCCATTTTTCTTCTCTCCATTTATTTGGATCTTCCTTAATGTTTTCTAATGAAGTTTTCTAATTTTCTCTATGAATACTTACACATACTTTCTAAGATTTTTCTTAGGTATTTTATGGTTTTTTAATTGCTATTGTAAATTTTATATTTCAAAATATTTATTGCCAATTTGTTCCTGGTGCAAAAATGTGACTGATTTTTGTATATTGATCCCATTTCAGTCATTTTGCTAATCACAGTTATTAACAATATTTTTCTGTAGATCCATTCTAGATTCCTATGCAGAAAATCAATCATTGCGATGTTTTGATATCTTCTTGTTACAGATGGAATTGTTGCCCTCACACCCCCAAACTCTTATGTTGAAGCCCTGACTCCCAATGTGATGGTATTTGAAGATGGGGCCTTTGAGAGGTAAGTAGGTTTAGATTAGGTTATGAGGATGGGGACCTCATGATGGGATTAGTAGCCTTACAAGAAGACATCAGGAGTTTGCTCTTGTGCTTGCCATGTGAGGACACAGCAAGAAGCTGGCCCTTTGCAAGTCAGGAAACAAGCCCACAGCAGGAACTGAATTGGCCAGAACTTTGGTCTGTTGTTTAAGCCACCCAATTTATATTGTTGTTATAGCAGCCCAAGCAGGCTAATACATTTCCTTTCCTTATATTTATATCTTCTTTTATCTTGCCTTACAGCTAGGTCTCTAGTATGTTGTTGAATCAAAGTAGTAATAGTGGGTATCCTCACTGTATTCCTGAATTTAAATGGAATGATTCTAATTTTTCACCATTATCACAATGCTTGCTATGTATTTTTGGTAGACACACTTTAACAAGTTAAGGAAAATGCCTTCAATTCTTTTTTTGCTAAGGTTGTTGAATTTTATCAACTGTCTTATCTACATCTATTAAGATGACTATATGATTTTTCTTCTTTAAATATTAATTGTGAAAATTTTATCAGTAGATTCATAATGTTCTAACATTTTATTTCTTAGATAAATATATTTTTATACATATTCCTACATATAATTTTTTTTTTTTTTTTTTTTTTTTTTCTTTTTGCGGTATGCGGGCCTCTCACTGTTGTGGCCTCTCCCGTTGCGGAGCACAGGCTCCGGATGCGCAGGCCCAGTGGCCATGGCTCACGGGCCCAGCCGCTCCGCGGCATATGGGATCCTCCCAGACCGGGGCACGAACCCGTATCCCCTGCATCGGCAGGCGGACTCTCAACCACTGCGCCACCAGGGAGGCCCCATATAATTTTTTTGATGGACTTTGTTTTCTAAGTTCTGGTTTAGGTAGGACACTGTATCTATGTTTATTAGATTAACCTGCAATTTTAGTTTCTCATATTCTTCTTGCTGGTTCTGCCACCAAAGTTATACTCATCTTGTAACATGAGTTGGAGGTGCATTACCTCTTTCTCTATTCTCTAGATTGAATAAGATGAGTGTTATCTGCTCCCTAAAACTTTGGTATAACTCATTTATAAAATTATCTGGACCTGTATGAGAAGGTTTGAAACTACTCATTCAATTTCTTTAAGGGTTATAGGAATAGTCTAACTTTCTGTTTCTTCCCAAGCTTGGTAATTTATAATTTTTTTCTAGAAAATGTATCTATTTTGTCTAAGTTTTCAAATTTATTGGCATTAAGTATTAACAATAATGTCTTATTAAATTTTAACCTATGCTGTATCTGCAGTTATATTCCTGTTTCATTTCTAGCATTTTTTGTGTGTTCTTGCTCTATTTTTTTCTTGTTCAATTTCTGCATAGGTTTGGTTATTCTATTAATCTTTTTCCAAGAACAGTCTTTTGGATTTGTTGATTCTCTGTATTAGATCTTCGTTTTCTATTTCATCTATCATCCTCAGTATGTTATTAGAGATTTTGTGATGAATTTTAAAATGCCTAACATTTTTTGAGCAGTTGACATTGGCCAGGTACCATATCAAAATGCTGACATACATATCTTAAACATTATCATATTTTGTCCTCAGGATAACTTTAGGAGGAAGATACTGTCATATCTGTCTTACATATTAGGAAACTCTGTTAAAGTTATAGAGCCACTAAGTCACAAAACTGGGATTCAAATCCAAACCACTGTACTATACTATTCCTCTATTTTCTTTGAAGTAGAACTTAAAGAATAAAGACAATGTTTAACTCCAGGGAATAAATTAGCAATGTTGGAATTTCAGTATGGTATGAAGCAATGGAACATTTTTGTTGAGTTTGGAGTTGAATGTCAGCTCACAGCTGCCACCTTCAGCAGTATTTCTGTGCTAAAGATGGCAGAATGAAAGGGCCTAATTATCATCTGAGTCCTAGCCAGGTTTTTTACTTCCAGATATGTCTGAGCCAAAAAATAATTGTTGGACATATAATGGAGTGCTTCCTGCAAATTATCAAATTGTCTTGTAATGAATGATAATATTTTTTTGAATGTCATTTTTGAAATAGCTTCTTTTGAATGAGTTTTCAAGGCATTTTCAAGTGCTGCATCTAGTTCTCACACTTCTTACTTCAGCAGCCTGTAGGTAGATAGGACCATTATTATTCCCACCTTACAGATGCAAATATGAGAAGTTAAATAACTTGCTGAAGGTTACATACATAACGAGAGGCAGAATGGTTCTCAAATGCAGATTTTCTGATTCCCAGCTTGTTCGTTGCTTTTTTGTTCATACATTCCACATATATTTATTTAAGAACCACTATATTTAAGGTACAGTTTGGGGCACTGTAGTGTGATAGAAAGTTGTATATGTCATAGGTATAAGACATTCACAAAAATAATTGTGATAAAATGTTACAAGAGAGATTCAAGTAAAGGGTTGTGGGAATTTCAGAGGAGGGAGAGAATTTATTTCTGAGTGGAAGGAAAAGGAGGATTCTGATATTTTTCTACTAAGCTCCAAATCAATCTTAAGAATTAATTGACATCAAAAACCCAGAGGGATTTTTTTTTTTTTTGGAAATTTTGCAGTATAATATTACATTACATGCAATAGAATAAACAGACCAGACTATCAAAGAAAATTCTGGACAGAATAGTGGGTAGCTCAATATACTATAATAGTACCCTCAGCTGGATTTAAGGAACTTTCCAGATTTCTATAAGCCCATGGTAAGACCAGCACTCTCACCATGACAGCCCACTTCTCTGCTATTATAACCAAGAAAAAGGCTGCAAATGGAATCAGTGGCCTGCCCTTCTCCTGAGAAACCATCAGGACTAATGCCATTATGCCTCATTTACCTCTATCTCTTCCACAAGTCCAAGAACCCAGGTCATCAAAGAACACACAGAAATATCACCACATATAAGGATCTGCATCCCCTAATAATCTAAATCCTTCCACTCTGCTTTTCTGTCACTTATGTTCTTTTTTTGGCATCATCTTCCACATCCCTGGTCTCTCCTCTGAATCTTCATCTCTTTATCTTATGATCTATCAAAAACCTGATTCCTCCCTTTATCTTATCATCTATCTAAAAAAAGTCAAGGACAAAGCGAAAGAGAGGCATGGACATATATACACTACCAAACGTAAGGTAGATAGATAGTGGGAAGCAGCCACAGAGCACAGGGAGATCAGCTCGGTGCTTTGTGACCGCCTGGAGGGGTGGGATGGGGAGGGTGGGAGGGAGGGAGATGCATGAGGGAAGGGATGTGGGAACAGATGTATATGTATGACTGATTCACTTTGTTATAAAGCAGAAACTAATAAAAAAAATAAAATTTAAAAAAATAAATAAATAAAAAAATTAAAAAAAAATAAAAAAAGTCAAGGAGAGTAGCTGAAGCCCTCACAGGTGTTACCTGCTTTTTCTCACCCAGCCTCCATACTGTGGACCCAAGAGATGATTGGTGCCTTCCTTATTTGCCATTGTTTTCCCAGATATTTTTTCTCTTCTATCTTCTCCCAAAACCCCAAAGTAGGCAAAACTACTTTCCACGCTTCCTTCCTGCAATCATTCTCTGATCTTTCAGTCATACGACTCATTGAAGCTTTTAGCACTTGGCTCATAGTTTTTTCTCTGTCACTATTTCTGTCATTGTCTTGGTGACTTCAACAATTATGTAGATGGTCCATTCCACAACCTGTCCTCTCACAGCCTTGACCTCTTTACTTAGAATGATGTCTTCAACCAATCCACCTCAGCCACTTACTCTCAGAGTTCAACTCTAGACCTTGTCATTGCCTTTAACATCTTCATATCTCATTTTCAAGTGCTCTATTTTTTAACAATCACTCCTAGCTTTCCAGCATATTTATCCCAATACTCTAACCACAACATTTCTTTGACCCCACTGGGAACTTCAGTTCATAGCTCTTGCCCTTTTGCTTTTATGTTGTACCTCTCATCCTTTATATTCTCCTTAACTAGACTAAGTTCCATGCTTCATCACTCCCTTGCATACAACCTAAACACCCTTTCCCCTTTCTTTCTAAGAGTCACCTGGCAAAACCTCAGCCCAGGTTAAATACAGCTCTCTGCCTCCTCTTTTCCTGTGGCCAGGGGAGGAAAAATCTATTACTGCAAGAACTCACCCTAAATTTACAACCACAAAACTCAAGTGGACCCTCAGCACTGCTCAGCCAATCTTCATCTCTCTAGTCAATTTTCTTTCCTACTCCTTGAGAAGATTATTTCACACCTTCTGTCTCTTTGAACCTGTTCTCTTTCCACTCATAACTGATGATCTCACTTCCTATTTCACTGAGAAATAAGAACAATCAGAAGAGAAAAATGCTCCTCTCCTGGTAAATGGGATAAATTTCCCTATCAATGTTTTTGTACTGGATCTCATCTCCTGTAACCTACTCAAGAACTCTGGTCTTCTACTTATCTCCTGAATCGTCAGTTTCCCCTTTTCTATCAGTAAGCAGACACGGTGGGAAATCTCTTGTTAGAAAAGAACCCCTCATTCATCCTCCAGGGAATGAGGAAATTATCTGATTGGTGAATAGAGGAGCTCAGCTCAGCTCCTTCTTCTCTCTTTCCTCTTTAGGCTCCACCTGCCTAAAGAAAGCCCACATTTTATTCCTTTCCTTAAAGTTATGTTTTATAAGGGCAGACCCCAGTGGGGAAGGTCTACAGTTGTTCAGGGCTGCCAGGAACTGGGCAGGTAATTCTGCCTAATTCTATGTAAAATATTATCGATTGCATTTGCCTAGTTGACTTAATCCACCTACCCTAACAGTTTTGTCAGTAATGAAAGTAGTATTCTTATCTCTGACTGCCTGTTTCCTATATTTCATAGATTCAGAATTTGGGCAGATATGAAAGGGATGTTTTCTTTTGGGTTCTCTCAAACTCCAACATCTCCCATCTTAAAAAATATTCCCTAGAGCTTGTCTTTCTCCATCTCTTACCTGATTATTAGAAATGCCCTCCATTAAAGCCAAGCACCCCAGGACTTCCCTGGTGGCACAGTGGTTAAGAATCTGCCTGCCAATGCAGGGGACACGGATTCGATCCCTGGTCTGGGAAGATCCCACATGACGCAGAGCAACTAAGCCTGTGTGCCACAACTACTGAGCCTGTGCTCTAGAGCCTGCGCTCTAGAGCCTGCAAGCCACAACTACTGACCCCACATGCCACAACTACTGAAGCCTGCGCCTAGAGCCCGTGCTCAGCAACAAGAGAAGTCACTGAAATGAGAAGCCCACACACCACAATGAAGAGTAGTCCCCACTCGCTGCAGCTAGAGAAAGCCTGCATGCAGCAATGAAGACCCAACGCAGCCAAAAATTAAAAAAAAAAAAAGCCAAACACCCCAAGAAATTTGCTCTAACCTTCTGTCAGCTTGTCCTTACCTCCTCTTACCTCTTCAGACTTTCAATCCCAACATACCACAAAAAAACTACTCTGTCAAGACCACTAACAACTTACATCTTGCCAAATCCAATGGTCAGTTCTCAACAGTGAATTACTCAACCTGTCAACCTCATTTGCCATAGCTGATTACTCTTTCTTAAAGTGCTTTTTCCCCGCCCCTTGGCTTCCTGAATACCAGACTTTGTTCTTGGAAACCACTGAGGTAGGTTTTCATCCTACTTAACTAGTTAGCTTACTGGCCAGTTCCTCTTCAGTTTTCATTTTCCCTCTCCCACCATTGCATCATAACTTTCAAACTATTATTCCCTGATTGTTCTTAACCCTCCTCCACTGCATTTTTCCCACCATCAGCAAGCAAGTCATTTTGTGACTTCAGTAATGGCCTTTCCTATTGTTTTTTGTTTTCAGAGATTCACTCTCAGTGTTGTCACAGAAGACTCCTTTTTCTTTCAGCCCTAACTGAAATCTGGCTTTCCTCTGAATATATCAATATATTTGTAGCTCTTTTTCTACACCCTGTGTACTTCAGGATGGAGAGGGAATAAATAGCATTCTTTCACTTTGTGTTTGCTGCTTTCAAACCAGTGCTTTTCCATTCATAGGTAAAATGGAAGGAGCTTCCTTTGAAGCTCCTTCTGTCTGGCCTCACCACTCTCTGTATTACTTTGTATCCTCCTCTAGGTCTCTCAACCTCCTTCACTGGCACCAAACTCTCCTTTGAGGGATCATCTTGCTTATTTCCCAATACACTGGAATAACTGCCTCCGGGCCTTTGCTTATGCTATTCCCTTTTCCTGAATCACTCTCCACCCAGATTTCCACATGGCTTCCAGTTAATTTTCATCTTCTCAGTGAGGCCCTCCATGACATCCTTTTAAAAATATAAGCGTCCCAATAAGCACTGCTTTATGTTTATTCAAAGCTCTTCTTCCATCTGACATAGTACAACTTTTACCTTATTTATTTGCTTATTGTCTACTTCCACCATTAGAATATAAATAAGCTCCATGAAGACAGTAATTTTTGTCTGTTTTGTTTCTTTAAAACAGTACCTAGCTCATGGTAAGCCCTCCTATATTTGTTTAACAAAGAAACAAATGAGTGAATAATTGAATCCTCCTGGGTGAATTCAATATACATCTAGCTGGCCCATTCCTGGCTTTGCCTGGGTCTCTTGAACTCCGTGGCTGTCACCTGACTCACCTTCAGCCACCACCTGCCAACTTGCTCCATCTCAGAGTCCATGACCTCATATTCTCCCAGTTTTGTATGTTGTTAGACCCTCATCTCTTACCAGACACATAACCTTTTTGGAGAGCATTTTGGCAACATATATAAAGAGAACTAAAAATATTTTTTGAAAAATTTTTAATACATTTTATTTATAAGATTCTATGTATAAAAATATATCTTAAGGGTAGAATCTGAGGGAAAATATATGCAAAGGCAATTTTAATTTGAATCTTAACATAGCAATCTTAATTTTAATTTGAAACAAATCTAAATATTCATTAATTGGAGGGTATATAAATTATATATATTTATATATATACTCAAAAACACGATTAGATAAGTAGTTACTGACATGGAAAAATGTGTTATTTCAAGAAAGGTAAAAAAAATCCCAGGTGATAAAATAGTAGGTATTTTATTATCCCATTTTTATTGTTTATGAAATAATACATATTAAATAGCACATACAAATGAATCAGTCTATAGAGAAGTAGTGGTCTCAAAACGTGGTATTATTTCCTTGCTTCATCCCTATTGGACTCAGATTGGTGGAAGGAGGAGAAGTAGGGGTGCTGGGTGAGACTTTCTAAGTTCAGAAATAAGAACACAGATCAGAAAAAACAAGATTGATTCGGTTGATTATATAATAACTTCTTTATGTTCATATAGATAGGAGTTTCATATATATATATATGAAGCTGTGAAGCACTTTCAGTAAATATGACATGATTATATAAATACATCATTCAAATTAATAAGAAAATCGCTAAGCCAAAACTAAGTAACACATATGAATAGCCAATTTTTAAAGAAGAAATATAACTGGCAAAAATCATAAAAGATTATTCAAGCTTGCTAGAAATGAAATGTCAGTTAAAATTGTAATGATGTAATCTCCCCATTAAAATACTAAATTAGTAGAATATAGGTGTAACTATGTATATACATGTATATATGTATGTACCTGTATAAATATAAGCATGTATAGACACATGTATGTCCTTTCTCTCTCTCTCTCTCTCTCTCTCTTTCTTTCTGCTCTGTTAGGTTAAAAGTTCTATGAGGGATAAAACTATTTTGTGTGATTGACTACCTTATCCCAAATACTCAGCTCAGTGTTTTTAACTTAGTATTAACAGATATTAATCTGTTGACTGTACAAACGCCAATGAAATTGTGGTGAAACTGGTGTACACTTTCTATAATTGTGTCTTGACAGTTTATAAAGCCATTTCAGAATTCTTAGTATTTTATCTTTTTAACTTTTCTAGTTTCTGAACATAATCAAGTGTGCAGATTGATGCAATCTTTAAAAAATTAATTTTTCTGATTCTAGTTTTTTAAATTATGCTCTTTCTGTTCTTTATTTAGCAATGTAATCTACTTATTTACATCATGTTTTTGTGCAACTTACAAGAAAAATAACATGCCAGAGAAAATTGCATTGTAAATGTAAAAATGTAAATCAAATAAAAATCCCATTACAAGTCTCTGGTGAAGCTACCTCTAACATCAGTTACAGGGCAAAATATAGCCTAAACAACCACTGCCTTGTTATGCAGACTATAAAATGCACTTTAAAAGTCTGCAAAAGGTCAAGGTCTTTCTCTTTCTCTTTTTCCAATCATGTTGGGTAAATAGCAGGGCATTAGAATGAAAAACTATTAAGATTATGCTCTTTACTCTGGGATTGAAAGCTATGAAATATTGACAACACACATAACTCTAAAAGTGCTAGTCTTTCTTTTTGGCATTGATATCTGAGTGATTTGGGTTGAAAATGTGCATAGATATATTGCAGTTCACTTGCAAATTGAAAGGGCAGATTTTAGAGAGAAAGCTACAAAATGGGCACCTGGGTATTGTGACCTGAGGGGTCCCACTCAAGCCAACAATAGAAATGCATGCCTTTGGGCAAATAAGCATCTACCTTTGAAATCCTATGAGAAAGCAGATCTGGAGAAATACTACCAAAATGTGGCTTCTTGGGCATTTTTGCCATCATAAACTTTCCACTGCCCTCCTCCTTTCTTTACACTAAGGAAGAAAAGTGCTTCTTAATTCCCAACAGTGACCTAGATGGATCAGAATGAGGGGGTGGGAGGGAGGGAGACGCAAGAGGGAGGAGATATGGGGATGTATATGTATAGCTGATTCACTTCGTTGTACAGCAGAAACTAATACACCATTGTAAAGCAACTATACCCCAACTTAAAAAAACAAAATACTGGCCTTTCTACCTGTTGCCTTTGAAAAGCAGACTCATATAAGGGAGAAAACCACTAGAGTAGGATTTAGGAAAATAGTGTCCAAATCCCAACTCAGTCATGTATCAACTCAATCAAGCGATTAAATTATGTGAAACCTTAGATTAAGTCATTAATTTATTAAACCTCAGATTACTCATCTATGTAACAAAGCTAATAATATCAGTTCCATGTGCCTCCTAGGGTGGTGATGTCAGTTCCGGTAGCATGCACATTGTTTTTCTTTCTGCACCTTTCTTCACCCTTATCCACAGGATTTTAGATTTGACCTCAAAGTCAAGTTCTCTTCAACAAGCTAGCAATCCATCATTTACCCTTCAGTTAAAAATAACATAGACGTCTGCTTTCTTAAGAGTATGTTGAGATTATGGCATGGAAGGATTGAAAGTGACTGAAAGTTTTAATTCATAGGAGAGATAGAAGTCATTTTGAAATATAAGGTATTACCCAAAGTAAGACTTAAAGGCCCTCTGTGGTTGATTTTCTCTGTTTCCTTCACACATCTCTCAACAACATACTCATGACTCTCTAACTGATGTCTGCAGGCCTGGCCCTCTCCTAAGCTTTGGACTTCAACGCATCTGGCCATCTTATAGGCACCTACACAGGTCCCCATCTGAGCTCATCAGTTCCCATATGCATTTCCACCAAACCTTTCTCAGTCCATGGACATATCACTCTAGCCACTGCCCAAGTCAGAAAACTCAGAGTTATCTTGCATTCCAATCTCTCTCGGCACTCTTATTTCATGATCAACCAATCCTGTTAATTCTTCCTGAACCATCTCTCCAAGCAGCCCCTTTATTCTCTTCTCTTCACTGCCACTTCCCTACTTCAGATTCTCATCATCCCATGCCCAATTTATTGAACTAACCAGATAACCAGATTTCTCCTCCTACTATTCATTTCTCACTCCTACTATTTTCCATCCTGCTATCATAGTGCTCTTTCTTAAAAACAACATTCTCTTGCTTTAAAGTATTCAGAGACCCGCCACTGTCTAGAGAGACCATACTTTTTAATATGGCCTTCAAAACACTCAAACCTCCCAGTTGGGCTTCCTCCTGGCCACTCTGCCCCCTCCCAGTCTCATTTATCCTACACTTTAACCTTTTTGGCTGCCTTCTGTCTTCCCGGAGTGCCTTCTACACTGTCCTAACCCTAGACCTTTGCTCATGCTGTTCCCTGGGTCTGTTCCTTCCCTGATGGAAATGTCATCTCATTTGAAAAGACCCACCTGGACTCTATACACCTCCCAACCCTAAGCTTTAACTCTCAAACTTTGGTTCCCCTTCCATGTGGTGCCCACGGCGTACCTATACCTTTATTCTTCAATTTACAGCCTGGCACACTTTTTTTTCTCTATGTTTGTCTCTACACAAGACTCTGAGCTCCCAAGTGGCATGGGTTGCTTCTTATTCAGCTCCATATATCTAGTGATTGGCCACAAAGCTTGGATTCCATTGAGTATTCAACACATGTGTGAATGACAAATGAGGGGACAATGCATAAATAGTTCCTGGGCAGCCAAGCCAGCATGGGAGTTCTAGGTGACATGGGCAGTACCAGACAGGGAGAAGAAAGGAGGAATTAGGAAAATACTGATGGCAAACTTGCCTTGAAATTTGTGGAAGAAGCCAAGCACAAATTCAGAGAGAAAATGTCAAAACAGCTTTCTCCCTTTTGTGACTCCCCATGCAAAGTTAATCCCACAGCAGGTCTTCTCAGCAAGACACCCTCAATATTTGCCTCTCTAATAGATAATGATACCGGGAAGCTACAAATGGGATTCCTGGCGAGAGACCTGGACCTCCGCCTGCCTGGGAGCTTGCCCCAGGATGAGCCACCTGACTGCCAGGTAAAAATAGAAGAATCTCAACTTCGGTGTTTTCTCACTCTCTTCACAGATCTCCTAGGGCCTATCTCTTTTCATCTTTGCACAGCTTGACACCTCCATTTGGCAAACCACTGCTAGGCATTAGCATCAAACTCCACTGGAGTTACAACACCTTACTTGCAAAGGCTTGAATGAATTTCTTTGCACTCCCTGTCTCTAGGGCAAATGTTCTAATTTCCTTTGATTGATGGAGAAAGCAGGGAGATTACTGAGGGGCCTGGTCAAGGAGATAGAGGACCAGCTATAAATGTTCATTTAAATATGCTGACAACAAAGCCAGGTAAGAGCTGAAAGTGGGTACATTTCTGCTCACAGCTCTTAAGTTCTGCTTCCCTTTTCCTGGGATGTAAGACTCTATGAAAGGAGAGTTGGTAAGGCCCTCTCAAACAGGCATTGCTCAAGGGCATAGAGCATTTTCTTCTTTTCTAATTATAACCAGAAGAATAAAAAGTCTTGGCTTCAATGCTCCCATCAGGAAAAAATTGTTTCCAGCTTATAGATGAGGCCCCTTGAGTGGCCTGGGAAAGGCAGCCCAGGCGGCTCTGAGCATCATCACATACCCGTTCTCTCAAGGCCCCTTCCTGCCCTGCTAACACACCGCTGGCTGAAAGTGATCATTTATACAGTTTCTGGGCACCATCCCAGGGCATTGCACAAGAAAACTCATCACTCTCCCTGTGATGTTGGGTTTCAGAGTTCCAGAAAACTTCACTGTCACTTCTACTTTTCATCATGCATCGCCTATTTTTCATAGATGCCCCCAAACCAAAGAGGCCAAAGAAATATTGATATTGGCCACCAAAGGCTCCTAGAGAAAAGGCAAATCACACGGAGCCAGCCTTTAGACTGGTTCAGGTTAAACTTGTGAGCAACCTCTCTTCTCTCTCTCTCTCTCTCTCTCTCTTTCTCTCTCTCTCTTTTCTCCCTGTCTCTCCTCTGGGTCAGACAATTGAGTCTTAGCACTGGCCTTTACTGAGATTATTTGTTCTTTTCTATAGGGTTCCAAGCTCAACCCTCAACTCCGGCCAAATCCCCGCTCTTAGCAACCACTGGGACCTTGTTAAACTAGTGTACAGTTCCTTGGATTACTTCCCAGGACCTTTTGAACACACTTTTCTCCCTAGGCCCCCTCAATCTCTCAAGTCCCTCTTCAGTACTTTCTCTCCTCTCCTCTCTCTTGGCCACACTTAAACATCAGCTGCTGACTTCCTGGCCACCCACTGTAGCTCATTTTCCTGCATTTATCTCATCCTGTTCCCTGATCCTTTCTTTTAAGCATCTCTCCCACTTCAGGGACTCACTACCTGAGATTGCTATTTCCTCTCTATTGTCCTCTTGTCTCAATCATTGATGACACATTATATCTATTATCATGTCTAAAACCCTATAGTCAACTGTTTCTATCTACCCAGAGAATCAGAGTATGTATGCAATGAACATAGAACTGGAAAAGATGGCAATTTTCATTATAATCTTTTATTATTTTTTAAGGTTTATATTGTACTATTTGATCCTTTTCTGAGATGGCTTAGGAGGTTGTGGAACCAGGGAGCTCACTTAGACTAGAAGCCTGAGAATTATAGTATAGAAAAATCTGTTTTCCATCATATACAGATACTATTTAATTGATGAATATTAAGTGTTAAATAGGAACAAAACATAGATTTCCTTACAATGTTCATACTCCATAAGAAAATTTGATGAACCCCATAATGGAATAGGGTTTTGATTTTATTTTTTATGTATTATTTTTTTACCATATTTATTGTTTCATTACTGTTTTTTTTACTCAAGTTTTGTGTTTCCTGGTTCATTGTCTCTCCTCCCTTGTTTTCTTCTTGGCAGATGTGAAGGTTGAGAGAACATTATGAGTGGGTTGCGTGACTTACATAATATCTCCTATGGTTTTTGTGACAGGATAGGCACTCAGAATGGGGGAACACTTTAAAAATTCCACAAATTTTATTTCCATATAAATGTATAATGAAGAAAGAGCAATAGAGAGACTCATACACAAAGAGAATGTGTACCCAGAGTGTATCTAAGACGTTTCCTTAGAGCTTAATATAGAATATCACCTGCCTTTCAATGAATTGTTTATAGGAAGGCTTCCTCTTGAAGTAGACCTTAAAATTGGTATTATGAGGATAAAGAAAAAAAATAAAATAAAACCAAGCATGGTTCAAGAGTGTGTGTCCTGGAAATGTTCAAGGAGTAGACAACTTGTGATGATTTAAAGCATATGTTTTTTTCATGAGAAAACTAATACACACTTATTGTAGAGAATGTTGAGACAAAAGAAAGAAAGAAATTAAGAAAGAAAGAAAGCTAACATCTTCATGCATAAATCTTTATCCAAAATTTCAAACTTGTTTTTTTTTAGGATAGATTCCTGAAGGTGAATAAATTGAGCCAGAGTGCTGGAACATCTGTAAGACTCTTGACATATTTTGACAAATTGCTTTTCCGGGAGGTGGTATCAATTTACACTCCCACCAGGAGTGTGTGACTGTATCTCACCTCACCTTTGCCAGAATAATTTTCAAAATCTTTGTTAATTGGATAAGTAAGAAATAGCATTCTTTCTTGGCTATACTTTGTATTACTTTATTTCTAGAGAAGTTGAAGGTTTTTCATTTTTATAAGCTCATTAGAAAATAAGATTTTTAAAAAAAGAAAATCATGTGCAAATTGAGACTCTTGTTAACCTCTCTTATTGTTTTGCAAGTGTTGATAATAGTTTCAGTGGATGATACAAAGGTCCTCCAAATAGAAATGGTAACTGTTAAATAAGCCCATGCTGATAGAAGTAGAGGCATTAGCAGTATGTATGCTTACACAACACCCTGTTTTGGAAGGGAACTAAAAGACTGGATTCAATCTCTCCAAGTGTCTTAGATTGGATTCTTCAGAATCAGCCCCTGAGGGTTCATGTGAAAATGATTTATTAAGAAGTATTTCCAATAAAAGACAACAAGGCAACAGGGAAGTGGGCCTAGGACAGAAAAGAGGCCAAACAGATGTGAGATATCAAGCAAAGTCGAATGGAAGGTAGCTATAGTATAGATGGGCTTGCTCTGGAGCCATACCTCACAACCACCCAATCAGGGGCCTAAGGAGCTGGAGTATTTATTTATTCCTCCCCATTCTCAGGCATTGTTTAAGGTGCTCAGGGAAAGAGCATAGACTTTTCCAGGCACTACTGACTCTCCACCCTCCATGCCTTTAGGCAGTGTGGGTTCCAGCAGCCTGAGGGCAGCCTTCTGGCAAAGAGATGCAGCAAAGAGATGCTGGCTACAGGAAGTGAAAACACATGGGAAGGCAGTGGTGCACAAAATGGTAAGAGGGATTTGAGGGTATCAGGGAGGAACACAGGATAGCATCTTCAACCCCAGGCATCCTGGGACTAAATACTGTTATGGAGAATAACTTACTTGACTGCCTTAGGCAAAGTCAATTACAGTTTGTTAAACCTAAATGGACCTATGTTTTCATGCCAATGGTGAGCCATAAAATGTGGAGAAGAAACAGTAAAGTAAAATCTTGTTCATGTTTGTGTGTGTTGCTTGATGAGTGGGTGGGTAACTTGAAAAAAGAAAACCAGTGGAAGAAGAGTCTAAGAGGATGGAGGGAAAATGTGAAAGAAAAAAGAAAAACGATGGTAAAAAAAGAAGTGGGATCTGAAGGCCACTGATTGGGAAATGAATTAGGAGGCTGGATGGCTGAAAGCAAACCTGGAAAGGGAGCCAAATAAGGAGTGGACACAGGCTATATCCCGGTGGCTATAGCAGGGTTTGGAGTTTCTTGGTAATATCTTCTGTTTGACTTGAAAAGAAAATATAGATATAGATAAAAGAAAATATAGATATTGACTTCAGAAATTAAATAATGTATATATTTGGAACATTCACAAAAAGATTTGAATATTTTGTGTATTAAAATGTTAATATTTCATTAGGTTTATGCAAAACATAGATCCCCTAACATGATAAATAACTGGATATAATAAGAGAGAGGGAATTTCCTGGGATTGGCCACTCAATCTCCATTTCACCCTCCTTCTATCTGAATAGATTGGAAATCTAAAAAGCAAACAAACTCTAAGGAACAAAGCAAAACACATTTACATGAACAAAAAACATCTACCAAAACTTTTCAAGCTAGAGCCCTGGATGAATGAGTTTCTGCCCAAGAGATGCACTTGTGTGACTTAGAAAACAGAAGTAAGAAACACAGGATCAGCTTCAGGTTGTTGCCACAGGTTAGGAAGATTGTGGTTTATCTGTGGCAATTTCTGGAATTTATTCTCCAGCTTCCTGGATGTTGAGAAACAGTGGTGGCAGCAGCAACTCTCTTGTTTTGACTCCCTGATATGTGGATAACATTTTTAGGTGTCCTTTCAAGGTCTTAAGGTGCCTAGACACTGCTGTGGAAAGGGTGGCAGCTCTGGGCTCCAAGCAGCGTGATCCAACAGCAGCCCCAGTCCTGCATTTCTCCAGAAATCATTCTCAAAGGCTCAGACTAGAATCTGCTGCTGCATCCTCCAATGAACCTGTAAGTATCCAATTACCCAAATACCTACTGTTTAAAATACCTGGAGTGGTTTGCTTTTTACACTGAGCACTGGCTGACCCAGGAGTGCACACAACGCCCCAGCCCAGCCCTGTGCCATTTTTAAATAATAAAAGGAGCAGTGATTCTCTTTCTCTTTCCCTCCCTTCCCTTTTCTCTTTCCTGTCTGCCCCCCACCTCTTCACATCCCTTCTCTTTCTAAACACTTCAATCCAAAAGCCATTATAAGCATCCACAGGGTAGGAGGAGTCCTGGTGTGGCATTGTAGCCCATTTAGGGTGAGGAGGGCATCCAGTGGGAGGGTGGCGGCAGCGGTGGTGTAGGCCATCAAAGCCACAGCAGGATAGGGAGTTTCCTGTGCAGAGGTATCAGAGACTCAGTGAGGTGAGGAAGTCATGCTTTTGGGTGTGTGTGGTGCAGGATCTCAGAGCCTGAAAAGAGTAAGGACACTGTCTATGTGTGTGCATGGCTGGGATGGGACGAGCCAGTACTGGTGGTTGGACAGAGTGAGAAGAGCATCTGCAGGGCGGCAGCATCAGCGGTGGCCTGATATGGGGTTGCTGGAGCCTGAGACGGAGGAGGAGGACATCTGTGTGAGAGAGGGGTGTGTGAGGGGGAAGAGGCGGGTACAGCCCAGCAGGTGGAGTCAGAGCCTGAATGGGATAAAGAAGGCATCCACGCAGCAGAGGGGAATTAATCCAGCAGCAACAGGATGTTAGATACAAACAGGGGGATTGAGCAAATAACTAAATATTTTGAAGATGATAGGAACAAGACTTCTCATTGTCAGAGAAGGTAGTTGCAAATATGAAAAGAGAAAAAAAATTAGAATGAACCCAATGGTGTTAGATTGGAATTGGAGATATTGATGTGAAATCATAGTTTTTGATAGATATATATACAAATTAGGTGTAAATGGGTGACATGCACATATTCTCTAGCTCTATTCACAAAGAGAATCTGAGAGCAGTTACAGCCCAATAGCAATAAACACAGCAGATGTCTAGATCTTGGAAAGTAAATGCCATTCTCCATTCAAAAGGATCCCTGAAGAAGCCCCAGAAATGGGACAGAGAAAGTATAAGTAATCCTGGAACACTGCACTGTGCCAGAAGGTAGTGATGTGCCCGATGAATGATGGGGACATGTCAAAGGACACAGAACATAGCCTGAGGGGCTCCCATTGAACAAAGCTAGGACAATTTGAGCATCTAAATAAATTATGATTATAATGGAATATAAACCGCTGAATAGAAGAGGCATCTATGAGTCCATGCTGATATCAACAAGGCAATGAATAGGTTGAAAGTTTGATGAAGAGTAGAAATCAAGGCTCAAAGTAACTTCCTACAAAATACTTATTAAATACAAAGGAAAAAGTTAAATTTACAGTGGAGAAGCTGGCAGACAACTGATCAACTGATTATCACTTGACAATCAGTAATGTATGTTAAATCATGTTGCTACCTAATTGAAATCATGTGCCACCTAACAGGATGCAGTGAAAAGAACATAGCATCACTTTGTTGTCATTCCCGCCAAAACCAAAGATGCATAATCGGAATCTAATCATACAGAATCATCTAACAACCCCAAATTGAGGGCCAGTATACAAAATGACTGGTCTGTAATTTTTAAATGTCCAGGTTATAAAAGACTGCACAGATTTTTCAAATTAAAGAACACTAATGACACATGATAACTAAACGCAACTTGTGATTTCAGACTGGTTTATTTTGCTATAAAGGACATTACTGTGACAACAGGTGAGACTGGAATGGATCTGAGAATAAGATGGTGCTAGGTATCAATGTTGCTTTCCTTTTTTTTTTTACTTTCCTGGTTTTGATGGTTGTATCGAGTCATATAGGAGAAGGTCCTTGTTTGTAAGAATTAGATACTAAAGCATTCAGGAGTGATGGGGCATCATGTTAACAAGTTACTCTTCAGTGGTTCAGAAAAAAACATTCTTGTGCTGTTCTTGAACTTTTTCTGAACATCCAAGATTGTTTCACACATACACAAAAATAAACAAACAAACAAACCCCAGTTGTTTAGAGTATCATGATCTAGACTCTCAAAGAAGGAAAGGTACCAAGGAAGGCACAGGGTCACAGAGGCACAGAGAAATAAAGAGAAGAATTTCTTCATCCTTGGGTAATGGCAGTGAAGTGGCCAGAAGCCAACATGGAGGCCTCCATTCAGGGGGTCTCAGTAGGGGTCTCTGAAAGGATAATACAGCACGGAACTGGACAGCACGTGGGGCTATGATTTACTCCTGGTTAGACCCACTGAATCTGACTCTGGTGGGGGCGTCAGCGAGTGTTTTAATCACTAAACCAAGGTCCTGTCATCATCACTCATCACATCCTAGTACATCTGAGAAGAGCTCCCCCATCCTTGTCATCTTGGCAGTGCCACGTGCAGTGTAGACCCCACAGAGGCCACTTTCAACCTTGACTCATGGTGGGTAATGCAGGTCTAACATCTGCTAAGAAGGAGCCTCCATCATTCTTATTTGACTCATTCTTTCTTTGCTCATGACCTTCACTGCAAAATTTTTTGTCTTGTGCTGGTTCACATTCTGCCTCATCCCCGTGGATCTGGACCTCTTGCCACTCCTGCCTGAAGCCTTAGTCTCTGTCTTTGCTGTATTTCTGTTCCTGATTGCTCTAGGAACAAACTTGGTTATCAATCACATGCTAGGCAAAGAGATTGGCCTTCCTCTTTGAATGCCTCTTCCTGTTGAGGGAAACCAGAGCAAGTGTCTCTGCTGGAAGGGGTCCAAGAGATCCTTTAGCCCAATTCTATCATTTCACAGATGAGGAGACCAAGGCCTAGAGAGGCTACCCGATGTACCGGTGGTGACAGAGCCAGGAGCAAAGCCCAGGTTTTTACTCTCTTGGGTCAGTGTACAGACTACAGGCTATATTGGGGTGGAGATGGTGGTGGCAGAATTAAAAAAATAAAAGTGGAAAAATAGAAAAGGGCCTCTTAAAGGAGGCAGAGAATTCAAGTCCAAAGCTTGTCAATTTGATCTAGAAATGAATAAGAAGTCACTACAGAGGGATGATGTATTTGAGATGGATTATGGAATTGATTTAACACAGGGATTCTCAACAGTGGTATTACTGATACCTGGGACTGGATAATTCTTTTTTTTTTTTTTTTTTTTGCTGTACACGGGCCTCTCACTGTTGTGGCCTCTCCCATTGCGGAGCACAGGCTCCAGATGTGCAGGCTTAGCGGCCATGGCTCACGGGCCTAGCCGCTCCGTGGCATGCGGGATCTTCCCGGACCGGGGCACGAACCCGTGTCCCCTGCATCAGCAGGCGGACTCTCAACCACTGCGCCACCAGGGAAGCCCCAGGATAATTCTTTATTGTGAAGGCTGCCTAGTGCACTGTAGGATGTTTAGCTGCATCCCTGGCCTCTATCCATTAGATGCAATAGCACTTCCCCAGTCTTGACTATCAAAAATGTCTCCAATTATGTAATTATAAAACTAACAAATGATCATGGTAGAAAATCTGAAAAACTCCTAGACAAAATAGAGATCAATAAAATTTGGAGTAACTTTCAAAAAAAAAAAAGTCTCCAACATTGCCAAATATCCACTGGGGTAAAAAATCACCCCTAGTTGAGAACCACTGGTTTAATGCATGGATTGGAACCAAGATGCACTGGAGAAAGGAAGCCAGTAGGAGGTTACTAGAGTTTCAGTTCACTGAGGTGGTGCAACCAATGGTTTCAGATGTCTGCTTCAGGAGGTAGACCGCCTGCTTTACATCAAGACTAAACACCAGCTATGTGGCTGCTCCTGGGCTCACTAACATGGCAGTGATATTAATACCTACCTTTTAGGGTTGTCATGAAAGTGTATCTAAAAAACACTGATAGCAGGGCTGGCAACTAGGTAGATGTTTGATGTGTGAAGAGAAATGGAGGGAAAACGAGTAAGCCTTGACTGAGTATGTGACCCAAGAGGCAAGCCCTGCAGTGATGTCAGGGTGATGCCCCCCCACCCCCCAGGGTATTGCACCAAGTGCTGTGAGCAACACATCTAGACCATTCTAAGTGGTCTATTGACTAATGTATTTGCTCTATAAGGATTTGATGACTGATTGGTAAATTAGACTTGCGGGCATTTTAGTTTCTAATGAAAGGCCGACAGGTCAAATTTTAGTAAACTTCATGTTGTATGGAAATAGATGAATCAAAGGGAAGAAATCAAGTCAGATGTCTCATCTTTGTTTCAAACACGAAAATAGGTATGGAGGTACATATTTATTTCAAGTGAAAAGAAAAATCACAGCAAATGCCTGAAGCCCTGGCAATTCAGGACCCGTTCTTCTGTGATCTCTTCAGGCAATTTGCCAGAAAGACTTACACAGAAACGGTTCCCAGTGCCACCTGCCTTCCACTCACCACCTGTAACACTCTGCAATTCCCGCAACTCCCCGCATTCACGGGAGCCTTGAAGTTTCAGCTTTCTTAACCCCGTACTAAATCTACCACTAATTACAGTGTGCAAATCCCAGATGACTGTGCAATAATGTTATGATAGCACTCTTTGCCCTTGTTCTGGGTCTTCTGGAAATATTTTGTGGGAATGAAAAAAATCCCCCGGTGATAACCACAGCGTGGCTGAGTTCCAGTGGCCTCTAACATACCACTGGTGCACATGAAAACACTCCAGCGACAGACATGTGAACAGGTTTTACTTGGCTGCTGTTTGCTCTCCACATTTGTATTGTTTCCTCTGCCAGAGATATGCACTTATTTTATTTTCCTATCCTGAAGATTTATGACTCTCCCACCCAGAGGCCTCTCTCCCTCTTGCAGCATTCTTTTAAATAATAATAGTAATAATCCCCTACATTTATAATGCTTTATATTTCCAATGCAGTTTCACATATATTAACCCACGTGCAGTATTATTTTTGCCTCAGAAATGGGTATCAGCCTTCTATAGAATTTCTAATTTCACTCTAAAACCCTGCGATCCTTTCATTTTGCTCTTTTAGCAACGTTATATGTTGTTCAGTTTGCAAGGTTCAATCTTAATTAAACCAAGTTCAGGATCCAAGCGGAAATGACTAGCAGTGAGGGGCAGATTACTAACACCCTATGGCACATTCACTCTAAATTTAGACGCTACCCTTAGAGTCTTCCAAATGGAATCACAACCTTATAATTAATACTTCCTGTCCTCCCTCCCTGTGTGAGATTGTCTGTCCCAGTGGCATTTCACAGTATTTGCAAGTGTTTATTCTTTACAGAGTGCATGTTACCAAATGTGAACTGAGAATAGCAAGACCACACTTTTCATTTTTCCTGAAGAGACAATTAAAAACTAAAAGCCAAACCATTAATTGTATGTAAATATATGGATTCAGCCCCCCAAAGTCCCTAGTTTAAAGAACCGTATTTTTAAAGTTAAAATATGTTGATGTGTGTGAATCCGAATTCTAGTATAGCAATATGTGTGCATGGGAACACACTAGTGGGTGTAGAATGAAGTTTTAAGCACCACGAAATTTTGTAGATCAGTATGCAAAGTAATGTCCATTTTGTTTGACAGCAGTATATCAATATGCATGAAGACCTAATACCAGAATAAAATTTACTAACAATTTGTAGCTTTTCCAAGTTTTCTCTGACCAGATTTAAAGATACAGAAGAAAAAAACCTCAATTTCAAAAAAATTAAGGTTCAATGTCAGGTGCCAGGAATTCCATATTCTGCTATGTAACAAATGTCTTATGTCTAAGAGGGAAGTGAGAGGAAGTAAAGGAGGGGGAGAGAAAAAGAGAGCAACCACCTAGGCTGAAAGTGAGCAATGCTGCTTAAGGCTGGTGTGCATGTTCTCGTGTGTGACCCTAATAAAAGTGTGTTTTGTAACTGACTTCAATGGGATAATTAAGTGCTCAGATGTGCCCATCCATATTTGCCAATTGAAGGTATATTTGATAATTGGCTTTAATAATAAGTTTGCATAATAGTAACCAAGAGAAGAATTTGGCTAGCTGTGGATTTTTTCCTGTGAAAACCACGTTTTGGATGAACTAATAACAGCTGAAATTGTGATGAATCTAGAGCTCTAGCAGAAGCCCAAAGCTACTCAGTCCATCTGTAGTTAAATTATCTAGTTCCTGGTCAGTAGCCAGCGACATGAAGCCATCGTTAAATGAACCACATACCCTAATATCATACTTGGAGAGGTTTATGGTCATTTGAGATGATATAGCCATCTCTGTGACTGGCATGTCTCCAACTGTCTATGCATCAAAGTCTTATGCATATCTATCCCAGTCATCTGCTATTCTAGTGTGGCTATGCCTTACAGAATTATGAATACCTGTAGCCCTCTCATATTAGGTCAGTACACATCACCTACTGGTTAATAGTTTCCCAAAGAGGTTCTTGATGTCCCAGCAGACTAGCAGTGCTCTCATCATTGGGAGGCTTGTTGGAAATGCAGTCTTGAACCCCATCTCAGACCTCCTGCATCGGAATGTGCATTTTAATGAGATTCCCAGGTGATTCAAATGCACTTTAACATTTGAAAACCATTGCTTTACACAGTCTTTTGCACCTTCCTTTGGTCATTATCTTTTAAATCTGTATCAGGGCAAAGGACTCTAAACAGATCCTCCTGTCACCACTCTTACCCCACTTCATTAATGCCTTCATGCAGCTGCCAAGGCACAACTCGAAGGATACAGGAAGTGCACATCCAATCTCCCCAAGCCCTCCTGTGGCTTTCAGGATTAAGCCCGGACTACTCAGCCCTTTCTGGTCTATTCCCCATCTACATTTCCAGCTGCATTTCTTAACATTTCCATGGGATGTGAGAGTGACTTGGGCGAGCATAGAGGTGGCTACTCTAAATTAGAAGGTCCAAGAAGTCTTCTGGAGGAGGAGATGGTTGAACTGAGACCCAGATGACAAGAGCTCACTATGCTCAGAACCTGCCTCCTTCTGTTTGCACAATCTATTTCCTGCACCTGGAGGAAATATGCTTACCTTACTCTGCTTCCTGCCTCAATTTTATATGCATTCTCCCAGATTCAACTGAAATGTCATTCCTTTCCGGAGAGTCTTTTCTGAGCAGCCCTGGTTCACATTTGGGTTAGTTCTCTTGCTTTGGACTTACATATATGTCAGGCCAAAATGGCACTGTGAGGGTTTGAGTCGCTGGAAGCAGACACTGATGCAGAGTTTGGGTTACAAGGTATTTATTCAGCGTCAACATTTGTGAATAGAGGATGAAGGAAGCAGGACTGGTCTATGGACACAATCTGAGGAGTTATGTAATGGAGTTACGTAATGGAAGAAATAGGGACTGAAGTCATGCAGATTTGGGGCCGATCAAGATCTCATGCAAGCTGAAAGTCTGGGGAAGCAGAGAAACTTCTCAGTCTGCAAAGAGAAGAGTAGAGAAGTCAAAGTCCATGGGGTCCACTTAGAGACAAACAAGCAGCCTCAGTTCTTAACCTACACCTTTTCATCCCTGAGAGTGGCTACTGTCAATGAAATTGCCTGCTCGGTTTAGCCTATCTTGAGTGGACTTGCGTTTGGTGCAATGAAAGGGTCCCTGGCTAAGGTATTAGATGACATGAATATACACCCACAGGAAAGTAGTTCTAGAGTGAATTTCTAAGCCTCTTCCATCCACAGCTGGCCACCCAGGTCCAGCTACAAGTGATCCAGATGTGGAATACCTCCAGAAGACAAGGGTCAAAGTACTGTTAGCCTGGAAAATTCACTTGGGTCTGCTGTTTTTTAATAAAACTACCGGGGGATTGTGAAACTCTAAGCCTTAGTGTACACTTGCATATGGGAACATCCTGATTCATTTTGAACGTCTGGAGAGAGAATCAAGGTGGTAAGGTTGAAGGGTAACGAGAGTAGTAGACCAATTGTCTTCTTCAAATTATGTTACAAGGCTTGTGAGTGCTTGCTGTGTATTGTATAAAAGAGGGATTTCCATGCCAGCAGATCTGGCCAAGCCTGATGTGATTGACTAGCAAGCATGACCAGTGCTGCTGCCAAAAAAGATGATGGGACTTCCTTGGTGGGGCAGTGGTTGAGAGTCCGCCTGCCGATGCAGGGGATACGGGTTCGTGGCCCGGTCCGGGAAGATCCCACATGCCGCGGAGCGGCTGGGCCCGTGAGCCATGGCCTCTGGGCCTGCGCTTCCGGAGCCTGTGCTCCGCAACGGGAGAGGCCACAACAGTGAGAGGCCCGCATATCACCCACCCGCCGCAAAAAAAAAAAAAAAAAGATGATGAAAATGTGACTGCTGGTATTAGCTGGGATTTCCCCAGCAAAAGTCGACGTGAATCTACCTGGCATTGCCTTGATCAGGGAAACTGGGCTATTCTTTGGCATATCTACTCCTACAGTTTTTATAAACTTTTTGTTCACTGATATAACTCTATTCACCTTGCCTTCACACATGTGGGTGTTGGGTGTTTGCTGGTGAGCATTTAAATGATGTTTATATATTCGGTTTTGCACAGATGTGTCTAGGGATTTAAAACTTGGGGATTTCATTATGCCTCTCTTAATGACTAGATATTTATTGACTAGATTAATTAACACATTGTATATTCTTAGGCAAAAACATCTCCACTGTCAATGATATAATAGTTTCATGGGAGACATTGGAGTCATTCATTAAGGTACATCTTTACCCTTCTGGAACACAAAAATGATTCTAAAGTATTATCTCTGGAAAAATCACACTAAATTACATACATCAAAAGACTTAGGGGGAAATCATGAATAGTTCATTTCTGTGTAATTCCTAATATCTTAGCAGCATGCATGGAGGGTGATGATACTGGCTAACTCAAAGCCCTCACCTCTGACAGTAATGGAACACGTCAACAAAACTGTACTTTAGGAGATGAAAAGAAAACAGAAACCATTAGGACCATAATCATGGGCGTCAGCAAAAGAGAGATCCAGCTGGACTTTAACAATAGATTTCAACTCATACCTGTTTAATTTCCATCTGAGTTCATTATACATCAAATAGAGTCTTCTCCGCATCTCATAAAATTCTCAAATCTCAAAGCCAATATCATTTCTGAACTATTGACTGACAGATATCCACCCCAGGCTGACCATAGTTCATTAAAAACAATACGTGTGTTTTTCTTTATGTCATCACTTTATTGAACCCCACATGTTCATTGTTAGTTCTGAGGCTAAAAGGTTAAATTGTTGATATTGCAGAAGTTATCTAACTTTTCTGAAAGTTATTCTTCATGACCTCAAGTTTGGCTCTTTGAGGTAAACCTCAGGCCTGGGCATTTTTAGCACATTCCACTTCTGAGAGCAGGCTGCTAAAACTGTTGCTCGCAAAACATCACACTCAGAGTGCTTATCGCCACCCCCCCCACTTCAACTGTTGCCAATAGGCAGGTTTTAATGTGTCAGCTCACAGAGCTCTCAGGAAGCTGCTGTCGCTTTTCATTTTTGTCCCTGTGAAGTTAGTGGATGCACTCAGCATTGTCTGCCCCTTGTGGTGTGGGCAGTGAACTTTAAGCTAGCGTGATACATGTGGGCAAACTGTCTAAGCAATTTGGGGAATTAAAACTATACATTTATATACCGCGGATGGGCCTTTCCCAAGGGCTCCCATTCCCCTGATTCCATCCTAGATCAGGGCCTTGAATCTTCTCCACTCTGCCTGTTCCTTTAGGCTGAGGTTGGTGCATGGGCACAATGAAACAGCATCCAAGAAGAAGGTGATGATTTCTGCTCAAAGATGTACTAAACATTTTTTAAACCTCATTATGTAAATGCATTACCCTAATACACTGATTCTTCTCTTGTTCAACAGAGCCCTTAGACACTAGACAGCCCACAACAAACTCAGAATATTAACAAGAATTCTTTTTCCTACTCTGCGACTGATGTACAAAGATCTAGCTAAGGCCATTTCAGAGATTCAGGTCCAAGGCAAATTATATTGTGTTTTCTTCCAAACACAGTATAATTTGTGGTTTTCTTCCAAAAATTTTATTTAAGCAATATTAGGCTAAAATTAATTTCAAGCTTGAAATGTAAAAAGAGTAGCGTAAAGACAACCTACAGACTCAAAGCAAGTGTGACAATGGGGCAGGACAGACTCAGGTTACTCAACATGTTGCTTTAGGTTAGGTTTTCTGGGGAACAATGGAAGGGAGGTTCCAGGAGGACCGATAACACTCAAGAGTATTTGGCAGCAGCTGTGGAGCCTCCGCCTCTTCCCTCACCTGCACCCTCTCTAAGTCACTGCCAGGTACTAAGCAGGACTCCCCCAAAGCAGGGGCAGAGCCAGGAAGGTCAGAACACAATGTGTGTGGAGTCTCAGGCTGGCCTGGAAAGCAAGTGAAGTTCATCTTAGTGGAGAGGAATGGAGAGGCCATTCTTGTCCAGAGGGATCACAACACATGGGACTCACAAGGTCACAAGTGTGTGAGTGGAGACTAGAGGTCAGGTGGGCGCAGGTGACAAAGGAAGCTGGGCTAGTGGAGCTGCCGCCATCTTGTTGTTGGTTTTTTTTTTTTTTTTTTTTCCGGTACGCGGGCCTCTCACTGCTGTGGCCTCTCTCGTTGTGGAGCACAGGCTCCGGACGCGCAGGCTCAGCGGCCATGGCTCACGGGCCCAGCCACTCCGCGGCATGTGGGATCCTCCCAGACAGGGGCACGAACCCGCGTCCCCTGCGTTGGCAGGCGGACTCTTAACCACTGCGCCACCAGGGAAGCCCCGCCATCTTCTTTTCTCTGCCTCTGGGTCCCTATTTTCTCACAGCTGAACCACTGATTCCCCCACTTGTAGTCTCCGTCTTGGTCCTGTTCTCTGCCAGTCCTCGTGGAGACTGAAAGGGTGTCCACAGCCGTACCCTCTTTCTCTACCAGGAGTTGCACACTCCAATTTACGTCACCATTACAGACCTGGCCCAGCCACACCTGCAGGACTGCTAACATTGCTCTTCATCCGCTAATCAGATGCAGACAAATTGGTGCCCCTGGAGAGATACCTGGAATCAGATTTCCCCAGATGACAGCTTACTTCCTGCCAGCTCCCAGCCCTTCTAGGTCTAGAGTCCTGCTATTTCCAGGCCCCAGGGCTTGGGGCTTTATGGCTCTGCCTTACTCTTGATGACCTTTTCTCCTGTGTGGGATGGGAAGTTTTACCTCTGACCCCAGCCCAGTTGTTGGGATTTTACTCCTCCAGGAAGAGCTTTTCAAGATGATTATCTGTCTCCCTCATGCTTTGCTTTCTGGAGTTTGGGCCAACGTCCCTGGCTGGCCTGACTGGGAGCCCCAGTTGGAAGCCAACTGTCATTTGAATCATGACTAAGATTGATGTAGATTTAAACACTGTTTAAAAGAGCTTAGCACTGTTCTTTACCGGTTCTTCCTGGTCCAGGAGTCAGCCTCTGATTCCCATTATTTTCCCACCACTCATTATGACCTGGTAGCTTGTTATCCTGCTTCTTGGAGAAACACCATGCATTGTACTTAAATACAATTTAATCTATTGTGGAGACATGCTGGGGACTTCCCTGCTGGCGCAGTGGTTAAGAATCCACCTGCCAATGCAGGGAACATGGGTTCGAGCCCTGGTCCAGGAAGATCCCACATGCCGCTGAGCAACTAAGCCCGTGCGCCACAACTACTGAGCCTGTGCTCTAGAGCCCGTGAGCCACAATTACTGAGCTCACGTGCCACAACTACTGAAGCTGGTGCCCCTAGAGCCCCTTCTCTGCAACAAGAGAAGCCACTGAAATGAGGAACCCGTGCACCGCGACAGAGTATCCCCCACTAGCTGCAACTAGAGAAAGCCTGTGCACTGCAGTGAAGACCCAATGCAGCCATAAATAAATAAATAGATAGATAGATAGATAGATAGATAGAAAATAAACTGCCCCTGCCCAAGCTCCAGTCCAGCCTAACTAAATCAGAGTTTCTAGGGGTGGGGCTTGAGCATCAGTGTTTAAAAAAAAAAAAAAAGACATGCTGTGTACGTAGGAACGACAGTAGTGGACAACCTCAACTGATAGCCTGTGATGTTAAGATCTGATTTTTTATGTAATAATAATAATAACAACAGTTAACACTAGTATAATACAATACTTTAGATATATACTCATTTGGTCCTCACAATAGTCCCATGGTGAGTACTACTGTAATCTCCATTTTATAAGAAGGGAAGCCAAGTCACAAAGAGGGTAATTGACTTGCTCAAGTTTACACAGCTGGTGAACAGTATGACTGAGATTGAATCCCAGACATCCTGACCCCTGTGCCTGCATGCTTCACCATCATGCCATGCTACTTCTCTGAAGCAGGAGGCCACTTTAGGTTCACAATATAATCAGTGGTCAACTTTTGGGATACTTTTGGAACTGCTTACATAAAATATTTCTGCTAAAAGAGAATTACTGCTAACTAAAGCTAATTTAGGCTTGTACTCTGCCAACACATACATACACGCAAACACACATACACACACACAATCTGACACAGATAAGTACTTACCTGTCAGTGTGCAAATTGTCAACTCGGGCAAGAGTTTTAGAGTAAAAATCAAACATAAAATATATAAAGGGATTATCACAGTGCCTGGTATATTGTAAACATTTGATGATGTTATTTTGTAATTATTATTAATAATGCATATGTCAATATTATGAATTAATATGCAGTCTCTATACTACTGTCATAGACACCATAGCTTACCTTGAAAAGAAACAGGAGAAATGTAAAATGATGCTTCTCCCACTGTGCTCCCCTGCCTTTGGATGTTCCTTTCAAATGCATTACTTGACAATTATCTCTATATGTAAAATGGATGCTAAAATTTTGTCTCTTTCAACATCACAATAATGTTGGGAGGTAAGATAAAATAATTTGCCAAGTAAAGCCCTTGAAATAGACTATTTGAATGAAACACTTGGAGAGTTCCTTAAAAATCAGATTATATTTTATACTATTACCCCTATGTACTCCCTAGAAATATACCATTTTGAAGTAGCTTTTATTAACAAGAAATAGCATGTCCAATAAAGGACATGAAATTATTTTCAAGTACATAAGAATGAGAACTTCTCCCTCTCTCTCTCTCTGGTCTATATATCTACCCAGCTTCATGATGGACTTGTACAGCCACACAGGGTCTCACACTTGGAAGATCTCCGTGCTTGCTCTTCAGTCACTGTTTTGAAATTCTTAATAATTTATGAACCAGGGTGTGTGTATTTTTCACTATTCACTAGAAATCTGCCCTACAAGTTACGTAGCACCTATCATTAGTCTATAATGGGACCTCCTTACAAGGTAGAGTTGATTCACTTGGGGAGCAACTTCTCAGGGTCTAGTAACTCCCCACAGGGGGTTAAGGTAAACTTAGAGGAGAATTAAGAGCATATTTCCAGTAAAGATTATTTCCTTTATTATTACCACATCAGACACATATCCTGGCAAAGTGACTTGGTGAAAAACTAAGGTGAGGTTAGTGGGGGAAAAAAAAACTGATCAGTGTCAGAAATACCTGCCCCAACCAGGGAGGAGGGAGTTAATACTGAGATCACCCCCATTTCTAGGATCTTGGATACTAAGAAGCGTCTCCCATGCTCAGCTGCCCATGCTGTAAGGTGAAAGCTGATCACCCTGGGGGCTGAGCTTCTCTGTGTCTCTTGTCCTGAGTGGGGGCTGCACACCCTCCTTCAGCCAACTTTCACCTCAAACGTAGAGCTGCTCTTGTTTCAGAGTCATTTCCTAAAACAACTTTATTACGATATAATTCATATACTGTACAATCTAATGTCTACAATTCAGTGCTTTTTTTTTCCAGTATATTCACAGAGTTGTGCAATCATCACTGTCGTCACTTTTTCAACACCCCTGCAAGAAATCCCATACCCATCAGCAGTCATTCTCCACTCCTCCCCCACCCCTCACTCAGCCCCTGGCAACCATTGATCTACTTTCTGTCTCTATGAGTTTGTCTATTACAGATATTTCACATAAATGGAATCATACAATATTTGTTCTTTAGTGTCTGGCTTATTTTACTTAGCGTAATGTTTTTAAGGGTCATCCACTTCATAGTATGCATCAGGACTTCATTTCTTTTTATGGCTAAATAACATTCCATTGTACGGACGTACCTCATTTATTTATCCATTCATCAGTTGATGGACATTTGGATTGTGTTCATTTGGGGGCTATTATGAATAACGCCACTATGAACATTCAAGCACAAGGTTTTGTGTGGCTCTATGTTTTCATTTGTCTTGGATATATACCTAGGAGTGGAATCGAGGGGTCATATGGTAAAGCCAGTCATTTTTCTACATACCTACAAAAAAGAAGACCCTGCTCTCAGCATCACTAAAACCAAACTAGATATTGAATATGAAAATCCCTAAGGCTCCAAATTAGATAGTAGTGAAATCTTTTATATTGGGGTTCAAAACTTGGAGTCAGATTTGCTGAAACAGCCATGGCATCAATGGCTAATTAAGTAAACAAGACCCAGAAAAGGTTAACATCCCTCTGCCCTCCAGCACAGAGTAGATAATCCAGGATTTTTGCTCTACTTCTGCCAAAAATTGCATTTGGCATCTGTTTAGCATCACACTCTCTGGGAGGCACTTTGGGAGGTCTGGCCTGGGACATATTTGTAGAAAAATGGGCCAAAAATTAGCCGTGTCTCTGTGTGTGTGCCTAGGACAGATTTGGGAGGGAGAGTTTTGGGAGATGCTGTGGTCTAAGTGTATCTCTACCCCCTATTCATGTGTTGAAATGTACTGCAAGGTGGCGGTATTAGTAAGTGGGGCCTTTGGGAGGTGACTAGATCGTGAAGACAGAGCCCTCATGAGTGGAATTAGTGTTCTTATAAAAGATGCTCTAGAAAGCTGTCTGGCCCATCTTTCACCATGTGGGGATACAAGGAGGTCTGTGACCTAGACCAGGACCCTCACCCAAACCTGCAGCACCTGACTTAGATTTCCAGCCTCCAGAGTTGTGAGAAATAAATGTCTGTTTTTTAATAAGCCATCCAGTCTATGATATTTTGTTATAGTATGCTGCCTGAGCAGACTCAGACAGGAGGGGGTGTCAATTTGAGGGAAGAAGTTATAAAAAATAATGTGAATACTGCCACGGGAGTGTTGTCAGACTCTGAAGTGCACATGAATTGCTCAGGTGTCTGATTCTGATTTCGTAGGTCTAAGAAAGAGGCTTTGAGGCTGCGCTTCTAACAGGTTCCTCGGGGCTGCCAGTGCTGCCTGTCTGTTGACTCGCACATTGAGTAACAGGGCTCTCCGGGACACTGTGGCGGCAACAGGACGTGCTCGGTGACGTGGCTCCCTATAGAGTCTGAGCATCTCATGGACCCCAATTTGCTGCCCCAAATTTGAGTCCTGTGTGGTCTCCTAGGTGAAAGCAGGCTTGTTAGGACCAAATATCCCACACCTAATAACCTGAGGGGAGAGAGGGGAAGATAGGAGCACCACAAGCCCGATTCTCCTCCTGGAGAATCAGGGAACCACATCTGATTTTTCAATTCAATGAAGCTCAACAAGCTTGATTAAGAAGCAACTTATTTGAAAGCCCAGCAGCTTCATGGTGCAGAGAAAGGCCAGGGTCAGACCAGAAATGAAGAATAAATGAAAATGAAATTCGAAGTTGTACTGTATTCTCCTGAAAAACGTTAAAGGGGGAAATAATTTAAAAGCCACGGGTGGGGGGTGGGGGAAACCTTAAAATGCTTCTTCCCCAACTGCCCTCTAGGTCTCCCTAGACACAACCCAAGGTCTTAAACATCTTTGTTCTCACATTTCTCACAACCCCATCTTTCAGTCTTACCCATAGAGACTTTCTTTTTCCTCTCTCTTCCCTTCCTTCTGGGTCAGCTTTTAATTGGGTAGACACTGCCTCTCAGACTTTAAAGTACACCTGGGATCTTGTTTAACAGATTCTGACATGTAGCTCAGGAGCGGTCCAAGAATCTGCATTTCTAACAAGGGTCTATGTGATGTCCGTGTGTGCCATGCTCTGAGGAGCAAGGATGCAAACTCACTTAGCCTCTCTGCTTCTTTAATTTCTCCTCCTCCTTAAAGTTAATAAATCCTGCTTGAATAGACTAAATGATCCTTTCTGATTCTTAGTTTTATCATCTGTAATAGCGATGACAATGAAGGCTACTTTTCCAAGGTCAGGTTGAAAGTTAAATTTAATAGTAATATATGGAAGACCTAGCACAGTGCCTGACACACAGTAGATGCTAAATAAATATTAGTTTAGTTCATTCCATCTTCCTAAGTTCTCTGTGGAGCTCTAGGCAGGCAACTTTTGTAAGTGCAAAGGGTAAACAAGCATTAATAATTGATATCAACAGGTATCCACAAACCAGACATTTCCCCATTAATAAATGCAGTAGTTATTGAAATAGAAGTGAACTATATGATTAATTGCTGTGAAAAAGTGCAATCATACTGACTTAGAAACTATACGAATTGCAGGGTGACATCCTTTTGAGTCCAGGCCATCTAAAGTAAGATCAAGATTTCAGAGAAACCCAAAGGCAAAGGCCTCACCAGTCTTTATTCCCCATCAAAGATTATGCTATCAAAGACTAAAGTAAGAAAAGTCAAATATCACCACACAGCTCCTAGCCTCTGCCTGAAGGTGGGTTCTTCAATCATCAGAATGAGTCTGAGTCCCAGCTGACTTGGCTCTCTCTGTGGTGGGTGGAAAGATGACAGATGGGTGCCTGGCTCTCTAGTGGGGGGGAGAGGGGGAGGGTCCTGCAGGCCTGAAGAACTTCCTTTCCAAAGGAAGAGACATTCTGACCCCTGTTTTATGCTTCCTCAAGGCAGAAAACATCGAGACCCTGGCGACACCCGATCATGAGTCTAATTTCATCAGAGACACCGAGGATCAAGATTCTTATATTATCTAGTAGAACACAGAAAGTCAAGCTAGCATGACTTCCAAACAAAGAGGGACTTTTAACAAGAAAGTCACAGACATTACACATTCTCATTCCTTATTGCGCTCTGCTGTCCATCTTCTGGGAAAGAGGCGTACAAATCATGGAGCAACTTGCTTAGAACAATAGACAATTGTCACAGTTTATTAATTCCATCTGCTTCTGACGGGAAGGAAAAATGGTTACATGGTGAAGTCAGAGGCTCTCAGGCACAGATGGGGATTTTCCTGAGGGTCTCCCACAAGAACTGATGTATAACTGGAAGCATGATGTAAGGAAGAGACCTCGAGACATTCTTGGCCTCTGGGTTATCAAGGTCTCAGTCCCACCACTGTTTCTGTGATCTGAGCCCACTCTTCTATTTAAAAAGATATTTTTTCCAGTGGAGAGCTGGGCTTGGAGCTGCAGTATTAATATGGGTAGTGAAAAAGTGAAGAAAAGCAGGGAGGGACTTTGGAGTGAGATTATATTACCTGCTGTAGAGTGGAGGATCTCTGCCTGATTTGTCCTACCCGTATCCATCTACTTCTAAACCAGAGAGAAGAACAGTGCCTAAATATTCGTAGGTTTCTTGATAATTCCTAAATTACTCCATTTTTTAAATTATTTTAAAAATTCATATAATTTGAGAGTATCATTTAGACCACCTTACCCTTAATTGGATCATCCCAGGAAGTAAGCCTGATAGGGAGCCAGGATTTCTGACTCTTCAACTAAGTGCTTGTGTGATCTTGGGTAAATAGTTTAAACTTTCTAGTTCATTATTCATAAAAGATTAGTGTCTATCGGTGTTTTCCCATGTGCATTGTGTAGGATAAGTGTTAGGCAAAAATAGGATTTATTGATCAAATAAACAGGGATAATGTTGAGTTAGGGTTAGTTTTCTTTGTTGTCGGACTTCTCAGTATCCCTAATATGCTAATATACACTGGGACTCTCCAAAAACAGGCTAGAATATACTGTTTCCAGAAAAACTTTGATCACAGAGCCCCTCTCCTTCAACCCTACCCCCACTTTAGTAACGTTTCCTGGGACTTGTATGAGATTGAACACATTTTAAGAAACAATGGTCCAAATAATACCTAAATTTTAACTAATAGTTATTTTGAAACCCTTTTGAAAGGATATTGGATTCTACTTATCAAGTTGCCAACCTGGAGAACATTGTCAGAAACTTCCTGTAGGCATTAAAAATTCCATTTCTCTCAGGATTTTCATTGACATAATATGAATTTGATGTCCATCATAAAAGCACGACTGAGTCCAATACCTTCATGTACTGCATCTGAAATGAATTATTCAGGCCTTTGGGACTGCTCTATTAATTCATTGAGCAGGGGAATGTTTATGTGATTTAAACATTAGCTCCAAATCTACTCAATCCGATGTTTTAGGCTGTTTTAAGAACACATCAGATTGATTTTATGGCCAAACAGATTGCTCAAAACTCCTTTTGAAAATGGTCCAGGAAAAAAGAATAGACTTCATACTGTTTGATTCAAGGGACATATACAGAATATGCTAAAGTTCATTATAAACCACCACTTTGGTGGATTACAGAGGTGTAGAAGCATCCACCAAGGGTAAATTCTGGTGAAAGAAATTATGAGTTATCAATGATCTTCAGAACTTGGGTATTCATCCTCCAAGGGGATGTCATTGTCTGTGCAGAAGTCCTAATCACAAACAGGTTATTACAGTAGTCTAAGCAGTGATGACAAACCATTTATTCATTTTATTTCTTGGGTAATTGGTTCCATTTATTAGCAGTCAGCCACATAGTTAAAAGACTGTTCTCCATAAAAATCTTTCCTCTTGGGTGTGATGGTCAGCTAAGCCAGTAAGCATAGTGGATTTTGCTAGCATCTTAGATCTGTGGTGTCAGACATACCAGGGATTGGCCATAAATACCTCCCCAAACAAGATCTTCCCAGTGACTCCTACTATTTTCTGACAAAAAATAATCCCAGGATGGTTCTCATTTTGCAATTAGTTTTCTTTTATTGTACAGCACAGATATATATCATTTACTTTGCTGTGCTCATGATATCCTTAGAACATTGTAGGTATCAGTTTAATATGCCATTTCAGAAGGACTAGAATAGCTGAATCTATTTCACAGTTTGCAATAAAAGAGGTCCTTTCTGAGATGAGAGCACGATACTGATTTTTATGTGCCTTTCATATTTCAAACTTGGATTTAGTTGAACTACAAAATATTTACATTTTTCACAACCAGCAAGTTCCCATTTTGACAGTCTGATTGTAAAGAGACCCCCAACTCTTTTTCAATTCTCAAAAAAGTCCAAATTCCTGACTTTTCTCTTACCACCACCATTGCCATCTAATCTTCATTTTGGAAAAACAATGTGATCCATTTAGAAACTGAGGCTAAAATATGCTAACATGTTATCATGGCAGAAGAGTGATTTAATTCATATCATTCCTGAAGGGATAACAAAAATCTGTTCTAATTTGAATCTTGGACCAGAGGGGCTGAAAATGCTGTACCTAGAATAGTGAATCATATTACTGTTATATCTTCTGATTTTGATAATTATACTGAAAATAAATTAGTGAATATCTTTGTTCTTGGAAAAAATTGTTTTAAAAATCTGTCCTAAACTGACAAAAAACACCACTTTGTAGTTCTCTGTTGCTGGAATTATACCACATTCATTTGAAAGGTGTGTGATTCATGCAAAACACACTTTATGGACTCAAATACCTATCACCTGAGACCATCCTCAGTAATTGTAAAACACAGTCAAAGGGAGAAAGAGAGGATGGCTTTATTGTCTACAAGATCGGAGCAAGGGAAAAAAATTTTATTTCCTCCCTTGAAGGTTAAATTTTCATTTCAATGAATTTAACAGACTATAAGAATTTTTTGTTTTAAATTAAAAAAATAATTTTGGAAGATTTCAAACCCAGGAAATAATACAACAGTATCTGTGCATGAATTATGAAGAGTAAACTTATGTTAACATTTTTCTATATTTCTTGAGATATGCCTCTTTAAAAGAAATACTATGCTATAGTACACTCAAGTGTTCTCCCATTTGTCCCCCTTCTTCCCTCTACAACAGCAATCTCTATCTTGAATTCAATATGCATCACTGCAATGCCTATTTTGACACTTGACACATGTATGTATACATGTCCCCAAACAAAATCTACTTTTGTTTTCTTACTTACCTAAATGTTGTATTAGTCTACATCTTTTTTCAAACAAATTTATTGAGATATAATTCACATAGCATACAATTCATCCATTTAAAGCAAGGGTCCTCCACCCTCGGCCCACGGACTGGTACGGGTTCATGGCCTGTTGTTAGGTAATGAGCTGTGCAGCAGGAGGTGGGCAGTGGGCGAGTGAGTGAAGCTTCATCTGTATTTACAGCCGCTCCCCATCACTCACATCACCGCCTGATCTCCGCCTTCTGTCAGATCAGCGGCGGCATTAGATTCTCATAGGAGCATGAACCCTACTGTGAACTGCATGTGTGAGGGATCTAGGCTGTGCACTCCTTATGAGAGTCTAATGCCTGATGATCTGAGGTGGAGCTGAGGCGGTGATGCTAATGCTGGGGAGCGGCTGCAAATACAGATTATCATTAGCAGAGAGGTTTGACTGCACAGAGACCATAATAAATCAATTGCTTGCAGACTCATATGGTCATTTTATGTCGGTATATGCACGGACAGAGTGGCTGCCATGACTGGACAGCTTTCTGGTTTCACTACTCAGGTCAAAGAGGTCACTTCTGAATGTGAGTCTATGCCCTGTGTCATCATCAATAGAGAAATGCTGGCTAGCTGAAAAATGTCACCTGAACTTAACAACGTTTTGCAGGATGTGATTAAAATTATCAGTCACATTAAAGTACATGCCCTTAACTCACGTCTGTATGCACAGCTCTGTGAGGAGGTGGACACAGAGCACACACGTCTTCTCTTATACACAGAAGTGGGATGGCTTTCTAAGGGTGGATCACTGGCCAGGGTTTTTGAGTTGTGAGAGCCACTCCAGAGATTTCTTTTAGATAAACAGACACCACTGGCAGCATATTTCAGTGACACAGAATGGGTCACAAAACTTGCTTACTTGTGTGACACATTCAACCTGCTCAACGAACTCAATCTGTCACTTCAGGGGAGAACGACAACTGTATTCAACTCAGCAGATAAAGTGGCCGCATTCAAAGCCAAACTGGAATTATGGGGGTAACGAGTGAACACTGGGATTTTTGACATGTTTCAAACATTAGCAGAGATTTTGAAAGACACTGAGCCAGGGCCTTCTTTCTCCCAGCTGGTGCATGATCACCTATCTCAGCTTTCAGAAGAGTTTGAGCATTACTTCCCAACCACAAAAGGCCCCTGAACTGGGAAGGAATGGATCTGTGACCCATTTGTGAATAAGCCAGGTGAATTGATTTTGTCCTTGCTAGAAGAGGATCAACTGCTTGAGATCACAAATGACGGTGGCCTTAAAAGTATGTTTGAGACAACTTCAAATCTCCATATGTCTGGATGAAAGTCAAGGCAGAATATCCTGAGATTGCCACAAAAGCACTGAAAGCCTGCTTCCATTTCCAACATCCTATCTTTGTGAAGCAGGGTTTTCTGTAAGGACAGTGACCAAAATGAGATTGTAGAATAGAAGCCTGCACCAGGGACATAAGCAACACACTTCGGGTGTCACTGTTTCCCATCACCCCCAGATGGGACCATCCAGATGCAGGAAAACAAACTCAGGGCTCCCACTGATTCTGCATTATGGTGAGCTGTATAATTATTTCATTATATATTACAATGTAAAAATATAGAAATAAAGGGCACAATAAATATAATCCGCTTGAATCATCCCGAAACCATTCTCCCCCCACCCCGTCCACGGAAAAATTGTCTTCCATGAAGCTGGTCCCTGGTGCCAAGGAGGTTGGGGACTGCTGATTTAAAGTGTACAATTTAATGGTTTTTATTATATTCATAGATATTTGCAACCATCATCACAGTGAATTTTATAACATTTTAATTACCTCAAAAAGAAATCCTGTATCTTTAGCTATCATCCCCCATTCTTCCGTCAATCCTCCCCCAGCCCCTGTTGTAAGCAGCCACTAATCTACTTTCTGTCTCTGTAGATTGCCTGTCCTAGACATTTTATATTAATGGAACCATATCATATGTGGTCTTTTGTGAATGGCTACTTTCACTTAGCATAATGTTTTCAAGGTTTGTCCATGTTGTAATATTCCATTATATGGACATACAACAATTTGTTTATCTGTTCATCAGTTGACAGACATATGGGTTGTTTCCACCTTTTGGCTATTGTGAACAATGCTGCTATTCGTGTACATGTTGTTGTGTGGACAGATGCTTTCATTTCTCTTCAGTAAATTCCCAGGACACAGCGTTGGGGTTTTTTGTTGTTGTTGTTGTTGTTGTTGTTTGCGGTACGCGGGCCTCTCACTGCTGTGGCCTCTCCCATTGCGGAGCACAGGCTCCGGATGCGCAGGCACAGCGGCCATGGCTCACGGGTCCAGTGGCTCCACGGCATGTGGGATCTTCCCGGATCGGGGCACGAACCCGTGTCCCCTGCGTCGGCAGGTGGACTCCCAACCACTGTGCCACCAGGGAAGCCCACAGCGTTGTTTTTTGATACACATAGATTTAATTCATTGTAACTGCTGTATGGTACTGCATTGTGTTAATAAGCCCCGTTTCATTTCCCTCTCCTGCTAATGGACAAGTTGGTGGTTTGTTTTTTTTTGTCTTCTGCTCACAGTGCTGCAGTGATGTCCTTATATGTACCTCCGTACGTGTAAATGGGGACTTTCCAAAGGATGACCTTCACAAATGGAGGGTGAGCACATCTGGAACTTTCTACTGTTTGCCAAACTTCTTGCCAACATTGCTGCAAACATGTTCACATTTAGCATCAAGGTATAAACATTCTTATTTCTCTACATTTTCCCAAAACTCAGTGTTATCTAACAACTATTTTTTTGCCAGTGTGATGGCTCTAACTTGATGTTTCATTAGTTCACTTCTTTATTCATTTCTCTGTTTAATAGTGAATTTGAGCAAATTCTCATCTTTATTGATCATTTTCATTTCCTCTGCAGTTAATTTCTTTCTTAATTTTTGTCTGTTTTCCATTGAGTTATATAGTTTTTCTCTTATTAATTTGTAAGATACCTTTTATACATTTATTTTATGTCTGTTAAAAAGAGATTGCAAAGATGCAAGGTCGTCTTCTGGTCTAAAGTGTTTTCCCCAAATTCAAAAAAATTAAAATTTTTTTCCAGCTTTATTGAGATATAATTGACATATAACGTTGTGTAAGTTTAAGGTGTACAATATGCTGATTTGATGCACTAATACATCGCAAAATAATTACCACAACAGGGTTAGTTAGTTAATACATCAATCATCTCACATAATTTTCTTTTTCTTTTTTTGTGGTGAGAACATTTAAGATCTACTTTCTTGGCAACTTTCAAGTATATTATACAATTTAACTCTAATCACCATGCTGTACATTATATCCCCAGAACTTATTCATCTTATAACTGGAAGTTTGTATCCTCTGACTGACGTCTCTCCACTTCCTGCAACCCCCAACCCCGATAACCACCGTTCATCTCTCTGTTTCTATGAGTTAAGCTTTTTAGGTCTCACATACAAGAGATAGAACACAGTATTTGTCTTTTTCTGTCTGACTTATTTCATTTACCATAATGCCCTCAAGGTCCATCATTTTGTTGCAAATGTTTCCCAAGTTTTAGAAAGCTTTTTAATCATACATTGGTTTTAGTTTTTAATATCAAATTTATCAGTGTTTTCCTTTATAACCTATGAATTCTGTGTTTTAGTTTTAAAATTCTCTTAATCATAATCTTATGTTCTCTGTATTTTTTCCTGAAATGCTAGGTTTTGCTTTTTTCATATTTAAGTCTGTAATTCATTCGGAATTCTGTGTGTGTGTTTTCATGGAATGATTGAAAATCTAATTTCTCCTTTCTCTATAAAATTCTCTAATAGTCTCCTTTAGATATCTAATTGTCCTAGGATCTTTTATTAAACAGACTATCCTTTCTTCATTATCTTGAGATGCCACTTTTGTTATACCCCCATATTACGTGTGTGTGTGTGTGTGTGTGTGTGTGTGTGAGAGAGAGAGAGAGAGAGAGAGAACATGAAAGAGTGAACAAGCAGGGGAAGGGAGAGGGAGGGAGAGAAAAAGAAAGGAAGGAGGGAAGGGAGAGGTTATTTCTGGGCTCTCTGTTCTGCTGTGTTTGTCTGTCATGGTGCTAATTCCCCTTAATTTACTTTAGCTTTATAGAAAGTCTTGTTATCTGAGAAGGTGAATCCTTCCTCTTCCCCCTCCTCTTTCTTCTTCATCTTCAAAATTATCTAGGCTATTCATGATCTTTTGCTGTTCCATATATATTTTAGAATCATATCACAATTGTTAATGCACACTTGCTAAGTTCCAAAAAAAAAAAACCTGCTGGTGTTTTTCTTGTAACTGTGTTGAATTTAAATTAATTTGGAAAAAGTTGATTAAGTTTAGACTCTGCTGAGATAAGTATACAATCTAAAATTCAAAGAGCAACCATTAAAAAATAGAAATGGAATATATAACTTCCAAGTCAGTACAAAGAAAAAAGGAAATAAAAAATGGTCCAGTAAATTGACATCTTTGCCGTATACTGTCTTTTTACATGTCATTGTGTTTGCTATTTTACTAGCACCTTCATTTTACAGACCCTACAAATCATCATTAGAATGCAGTTAATGAGAAAAAAAAGAGGCAAAGAAAAATATGGTAAATTAGAAGAACAAATGTTATAAGAGAAACAAAGTCAATTATATCAGTAACCGTAATTATTATCAGTGAACTAAACTCACCAGTTACAAAATGTATACCTTCAGGCTGGACATTTGAAAGTCCAGCTACAAACTGTTTACAACTGATACATTCCAAATTATATGAAAAAATAAAGGTAAAGGGATGATATAAAAAATACTAGTCTGATACTAACTGTGGTAGTCATGAGAACACACCTCTCAGACCTCTGATGAAGGGAGCATAGATGACCAAGAAAGCCAGCCACTGTGCTCTGGATCCAAGCTTCCCCTGGGCTATTCCCAGCCACTGGCTCCATGTGGCAGGTGTTCAGGTTCCTGGGAGACTTAGGACTCCTCTGACAGATGACTCTGGCTTGAGGCCTCTCTAATGACCTCGTTGAACTTCTTTTAGGCTGGACTGCAATCTAAGATGCTTCCACCCAACCTTCCCTCCCTCCCTCCCTCCCTCCCTCCTTTCCTTCCTTCCTTCCTTCCTTCCTTCCTTCTTCTCTCCTTCACTCAGGGCCAGGCTTGCAGTGCAGTCTGATGGCTCTCTCAGCTTCTCCCAGCTCCTTCAACATTTTCTCTGACAAGAATGAATTTCTTGCATGTTTAATGCCACCTTGGAGGCATTGGGGGGCCTAGATTTGTACATTACCCACCCCCCAAAGCAAAAATTAAAAAATTGAATGAGGGCTTCCCTGGTGGTGCAGTGGTTGAGAGTCTGCCTGCCGATGCAGGGGACACGGGTTCGTACCCCGGTCCGGGAAGATCCCACATGCTGGAGCGGCTGGGCCCGTGAGCCATGGCTGCTGAGCCTGCACGTCCAGAGCCTGTGCTCCGCAACGGGAGAGACCACAACAGTGAGAGGCCCGTGTACCGCAAAAAAAAAAAAAAAAAATTGAATGAAAAAACCCAGACCTGTTACAGCTATATTAATATTAGCAAAAGACTGCAAGGTATAATGCCTTACTAAGAATAAGGAAAATCATAATTTAATGATAAAAGGAAATATTTACCAGGACACATTTACCAGGAGTAATATATATGTTACGTGTAACTAACTTGTAACCTCAACGTGGCATCAAAATATACAAAAGAAATTGACAGAATTACAAGGAGAAAATGACAGACAACCATATTTTTCCTTTTCAAATCTGCCTGTACTTTTACTTAGTGCCTAGTGATTTTCTTAGGGTATGCACTCACAGGCCCATATATATATGTAGTATTTTTTTTAACATTCTTACTGTATCATCTCTTTCATGTTCCTGTTCTGTTTTTCTGATCGCCTTAAGTACAGGCCTACTTTCAATTACTTTCATTCAGGGAAGAATTGTTCTCCCACCCAAATCTCAGGCAGAGATGGACAAGCTTCTATATCATGTCCCTGACAAGGATAATACTTTCAAGTCCACCTTGCCAATGAGGCTGCCACCCTTGGGAGCTCCTCACTTTATTCCAGAATCTTGGTTCCTACTCCCCTCTCACTTGGTTCAAAGGTCCTGTCTCCGGTACCTGCACAGAGTATTAGGATGCCCCTATGCCAACCCCACTCTGATACTCCTGATCCATTAGCTCATGTGCTTTCAACTTGTTTTAATTCCACCTTTGTCTCAGGCACCTGGGTGTTCCTCTTCTTGCTTGTGAGTTCATTGTGCATTTAAACATTTTATTTTATTTTTGCAGCATTTTCTAAGTCTTTATAGCTAGAGGATTGTCATGTTATCTCATCTGCCATCTTGCCAAGAGCAGAGCTCTTCCCATAACAAATTTTTACCAGCCTGCCTGGCCCTGCAGCAACATAGCCTATAAAATCCATAAAATACAGCAAGTTTTAAATGATTCCAGTTGATAGAACACATGGGTTTGCCAAACAACAGACACTGGATAATTTTTGTGTATTAGTGAGGGTTCACCAGAGAAGCAGAACCAATAGGACATACAGAGATATATTCAAGAGGAGATTTATTATAGGAATTGGCTCACACAATTATGGAGGCCAATAAGTCCCACGATCTGATGTCTGTGAGCTGGAGATCCAGGAAAGCCCATGGTGTAATTCAGTGCAAGTCCAAAGGCCTGAGAATCAGGGACCAATGGTGTAAAGTGCTGGTTAGAGTCCAAAGACCCAAGACCTGTCTGAGCAGGAGAAGATAGATGGCCCAGCTCAAGCAAAGAGAGCAAATTTACCCTTTCTCTGTCTTTTTGTTCTATTCAGGCCCTCAAGAGATTGGATGCTGCCTATCCACATTGGTGAGGGCAATCTTTTAAACTCAGTCTACCAAGTCAAATGCTAATCTCTTCTGGAAACACCCCCACAGACACACCCAGAAATAATGTTTTACCAGTTATCTGGGCAACCCTTAGCCCAGTCAAGTTGACACAAAAAATTAACCATCATAATGTGATTCACTATTTCTATAAATTATTTCTAAAACTATGTTGTGCAGTAGAAAATATAATTATTGTTTAGTGAAACAGACACAAGAAATTCTTCTTTATGGCGTCTGTAGAAAAAAAAGGCCCAACAGTTTGACATGGGGTAGATAATCTATGAGATTTGCTTTTTAAAAACACTGATATTGATCAGCTCTCCAGTACCAAATCTATTTTGTCTCCATCTCTGTGAGAATTGGCTGTGGCAGTGCCAATGCTGTGCCCCATCCTAAATTGTTGGTTCAAGAAAAGGTGACCCCCTAGAAGAAAAGGTGGATGTGAAATCTGTGAACCCTAATGGTGTAGAAAAGCCCCTCTGCTGGGCCAGATCCACACATCCTAGGTGAGATTAAGTTGGAGGCTCCGATCCACACAGTAACCAGAGTTATTCAGTGAAAAAAGAGCATATTACTTTTCTAGAAATTTTGTAGAAAGGAAAAACAAAATCTTGAAAATAAGATAATCTCACTAAAATAATGTCTCTGAAACCCTAAGCTTTCAACATAAAAAAAATTAACCTAGAGAAGTAAATACTGTGTATATATTTTTGTTCTAGTCTTAATGATCCTACATATTCTTATATCTTGAACTTCTGAGCACTAGCACCAGAAAATGTGAATAAGTAAGTGTTTCTTACTTTTATCCCTACTGCTGGCAGAGGGGGCTTTACTTCTGAAAGATTTCATTGAATACTGGATAAATGGCATTCAGGAGGTTATTTGGCTTTTGAAACTGGGCCAGGTATGTTGGTTTCGTACCCAACAGCCATTTATTCTTCTTTGCTCACAAATCCTGATTTCACTGGGGTTTCTGCCTTTTCCCCATTTGGCTCTGGTGTAAATCCTGATTCATCTTAGTCAGTCACCAGAGTACCAATTTTCTAGCCTATAATTGGGTATGGAGGTGGGCATGAGAGCCAATGAGAATTAAGAGGAGATCTGGTGGGCATTTTCTAGCAAAGAAATTCTTCTTTAAAAAAGACAAATGATAGGCAATTTGTCTCTTATTTGACTGCACATCTACATTTGCCAAGGATGTTTGCAGTTTGGGAAATCATCTCACGAATCTGAGGGGAGCTTGATAAGAACAAGGCCAACATGCTGAGGTTGGCATAGTGGAATGAAGAATAAACCAAGGTCCTGATGTCCTTGAGCTGTGTCATTGAGCCACGCTAGAGCCAACCTATGCTAGGAAATATTGTTACATAAGTTGTAATTGCCCTTACTGTTTATGCCAGGTGAGGTAGCATTTTCTGTTATTTACAGCCCAAGTCATCCTACTTGATACAATAGCAATCTTTAAGGGTCTTGGCTTAAAACCACTCAACTGGCCCTTGTAAGATTTGGAGGCCAGGGGCAGAAAGGATTTGAGAAATTCAACTTCCCAAACAGCCTAGTGGGAGGAGGGATGATAAATGTGAAATAAGGAGGCCGTGGGTGTGACATGAAGGCTATTTCTAGAAATCTATCTGAGGTGCATAATCGCCATTACCCATTTCAAGAGAAGCTTCTAACACTGCTGGAGGTGCCTACTGGCTGATGATTCCAGGTTCAGGCTACTGTGGTTTAATTAGCAATGGGGCTCTTGCCTGCATCAAAAGTACAAAATTCACTGTTTTTTCTTTTCTCCTGAGGTACAAACACTGTCCAAGATGCATGACACTGCAGGGAGGAAGGAGGGAGAGGAAAATCTGTTTATTTAGCACCCACCCTGCAGCAATATTGGAGTCTCAGAGGTTGAGCTGCTTGTTTTGCAATTTAAAAAGGGTGGGAGACTTTCTACAACTTTTCCTGAGTGAATACAACAGTTCCAAGCAGCTGATAACTGCCAAAGAACAAAAGAACCTGATCTTTTGTTTTGTTTTGTTTGCTTGTTTGTTATTTTCTCTCAACATTGGAAACAGCTGGTGGCCAAGGAAGGCTCTGAGGCTTCCAACTGCGAGGCTGTGCTGGACACACTGAGGTAGGTCTTGGGGCTGCCATGAATTCCAGTGCAGGAGGGGAGATGTCTACACAAGACAGACAGAAGGACTTGCTCCAGAATTCCTTCCTAGGAAGGCCATGGTCTGCAAGGTCCTGCCAAAATAGGAAAATACCCAGAGCAACAGATAGCCATCCTTCCGCCCTGCTCCCCACTCCATCCAGCTGCACTGTTATCACCACTCTACTGCAGCTAGCTTTACAGAGACATGAAGACATGTCTTAAGTTTTTGGTGAGGGGAGGGGTAGCGGGGAAGAAATATTCTAGCGCCTAGCAATGTGTTTCAGACTGTGCCCAGGAATTATTAAAGGAGATTCAGAAAATGCATTGCTCTCTTCCTAGCACTGCTATCTCTCACTTTCCTCTGGTGTTCACATCTGCAGCTAGGCTGCCGAGTCTCCAAGACTCCCTAGGTCCCTGGACTAGAGCAAGGCAGGTGAGAGAGAGGCTAGCTTCTCACCTGTTATGATTTTCCTCTGTCAATAATTGAGATGGACTCTGATGGGGAGGAAAGTGTAAAAAAGGGTCTTGGACTCTTCCTGTTTCCAGCTTTCCTTTGTGTCTGCATTCATCAACTGCCCGATGCTTTAGTCACAGCTTGCTGCAGTTCAGAGAAATACTTGGGATTTAGAAATCAAACAAAACGATAATCACCCAGAAATCAGAGTTAAATCTGCAGTGACTAAAGTTGCTTTGTTAAGGAAATAAAAGTAGTAAGAAGCTTTTCCTTCTAAGGCTGCTGAACAGTTGTAGCTGGCACAAACAGGTTTGGGGCTGTTTGCATTGAGTGATGTGAAACCCACCTTGCATGTGGAAACAGGCTGTATTTACTTTGATTTTAAAGTTCTTGCAATCGCTCAGAAAATGGGGGAACAACTCCTTGCTCTGATTTAGAAGAACTGATGCTTTCCCTATTAATTGTCAAGGCTCAAAAAATAATACAAACTTGCTTTTGGTTGGATCCCAAATGCCACCCTCACATCAGGAAAATGAGAAGACAAATATGCCATGGGAGCCCAGTGTAGGCAAAAATTACAATGCGTGTCACAGTGTCATTTTACAAAGTGACTTTTTAAAATAGCAAATAAATAAATAAAGCCAGAAAAACCCCACAGAGACATGTTAATGCCTCAACCTGGAACAATAAAGCTCTGTTAAAAACACTTGCCATTAGCCACCATCTGCTGTCAGCAGTTGGGGGTAATCTTTATGTCCTCTTGACAGCTTTGCCTCATTCCCCCTCGATGAAGCAAAAACTCTATGGTGGACAAAGCATTCAGGGGTAAGGATCCCTCAGTTCTTCAGCTTTTCAGAGCTCCGAGCTTGGTGGCCAAGAGTCAATAGTCTGTTCAGGGTGCTCAGGGGTGCATATTGAATTGGAAAAAATTTGCTAACTCTATTTCCTTCCCCACACATACTACTCTGTTCCTGTCAGCATTTTCTGCACAAATCAGAGGTAAGGTGGGCTCCCTGTCCTTGACATATTTGGGGATTTAGGAAAATAAGAAAATGGCTTTCTCGCTCGGCTCTGATAAATGAGGGAAGCTGTGTGCCGCAGCAAGATTCTCTTGATCAGAATTCCCCCAGTGCACCTGCATTTTTTCCCCATTTGAACTTGTACTTTTAGACTATTTAGTAAATATAATTCTTGTTCACACCAAAAATAAAATTATTTTCTCCTTGTAGGGCTGTAGGTTAAGAAATCTTAAAAACCATTAGCAAGATAGATGACAGAGTCCCATGCTCCCTAACAATTTGGCAAAGAATGCTTGTGCAGAAAGAGGCCCAAAGATGCTATTAATATTCTGGGTGCATTGAGACCACTGTTTTCCATTTTTCAGATATAATCTTACTGCATATGAAGAATATGACTAGAGAAGGGAACGCAATGCAGGTAGAATGTCTGAATAACACTCACCTGTCATCTTTTTTCCCCTGTGGGGTTTTTCCCTATCTGGCTCTCTGTGATGGCACAGAGCCATAAAATGCACTGGATGTTCCAGAATGGTCCTTCTCCAGTTTTTGGACTACGTGAACTTCTTTGGGACAAAGTTCCTGCATTCTTTTGTGAACCTGCTTGTCACAGTAGAGGAAATGGACTGAAGCCATAGACATAGTCACCGGGCAGGCGGTTTCTTCAATCATCTTCAATCCCAAGGGTAGTGCCCTCGGATCCACTCCAATCATGGTTATTGAGGTCATGCCCTGTGACTTTGTTTTTGTGCCTTCAGGTAGTACACTGAGAGAGAAAATGGGATGCAGGGGAGGGGCCCAGGCCGGCCGATCAGGTATACTTTCTTTCACCGACAATTTCTCATTCTCCTTACAGCTATCCAAGGACAGTATTCCTTGCATTAATCTCAAAAGATGGTGTACTTTCCATTTAAACGAGTAATAATAGGGAAAACATCACTTTGAATCCATCCTGAGCACTCATGCTCTATTGGGAAAAGTTGCTTTAAGCACAAAACGTTATCTCTTCCTTTCCTTTTCTTTTCCTATTTTTTGGGTCACAGTTTTAAAATTTATTCTTTGTTCTTCTTTTTTCAACCTTAAACTGGCCATGGATTCACCCAGACCAAAAGTGCCACACTGTATACTGGTCTGCAGTCGTCTGGAAAACTCTAGGGAACCAGCAGACATTCTTCTTAAGGGCAAGAACCACCGCTCTAGGAATTGATGTTCTCTTGAAAGATTCCAATAATGAATATTTTGCATACATATATGATTCATGGGTCAAAAGTTTCCTTCATCTGGTTGTACCATGATGGTCTTTGAGGCAACATGAAGGACCTAAGCCTAGAATAACTTTAATAATGGGAGTTTATTGCAATCCCTGTGGTATATCACTTGCCCTCATGGAGAATAAGAATGCCCACTGTTTGGAATATTGCTCAGACTCAAAGAAAGAATTGTCTCTCTGCAAATCAGTAATCGTAATTTCCAGGAGAGAGGATATGATCAGGTTAGTTTTCACCATTATGTACCAAACACCCGACATAATCAGAGGTTCACCTCATGGTCAGATGGTCTTCCTCATGTCTAGACCAGTCATCGTTTTCATCAACTTTATCACCATTATCATCCCCAACACTTACACAGGCCCTGTTCTAAGCATCTGACATACATAAACTCAATTTAATTGTGTCAACAACCCCATGAAGTAAACACTACCATTATCCTCATTTTACAGATAAGGAAGTTAGGCACAGCAAGGTTAAGCTACTCACCCAAGGTCAACCAGTAACCCTGGAGGAGCCAGAATGCTGGCATAGGGCCCATGCTATTAATTGACAGCTCATTCAAACATGCATGCTGGCCAAGGCTTACTGGGGATCCCCTGATTCAGTCAGGGAGGCTGATTAAGGTGATAATGCTCCACTGGGTCCTAGAGGCCCCTTGCTCTGCTGGTTAAATTTCTTTGATTCCTGGATCGTGGGGAAGTTCCAGGATCCTCAGGGAAGTGCTGGTGCAGCTGTTTTAGGGCTGGAGGGAGAGGCTGTTTTCCAATTGGTAAGGAGGAAGTATTTTGGTATTTTAATTATGGGCCGTCCCCAGTGGCACGTACAGCCCTCTGAACATGTATGCACACTTACAGGACTCAAATACAGCTTAGTTCTCCTTGATTGACAGTCCCTTTTCCTCTAGCCAAAAATAAAGGCACCAGTTATACCACCTTCCCTCCAACACATACATTCTCCCGTTTCAGTAACCAGTAATGAACGATTGGTAATGAACAATTTATTTCAGAATCAAACAATATCTACATGTGTAATTTTGCACTCTGTATCCAAAATTAGTTCATATGTTAGGTCATATGAGATTAGTTCAGACAGCAAAGTTCACATGTATAACTCATTTTCTAAGGTTATTATTATAAGGGAAAACTATGTTCTGAGGACCAGACGGCATCTCCTTTTGCATTTAAAAGGTACAGGTCTGGTTAACAATGCAGTAGTGTCTAGCTATACTCTAAGTTGAGCCCAAGTGAAATTAGGAAAGAGTCAAATATATTTAGAACTCATTTATAGAAAGACTTCATTTAATGAGATTAGCAAGCCTTGAAAGAATGAAGAAGGCATATACTGGTGTAAAGCTAAAATTACCACCCAGTACTTTAAACACTTGTGCTGACTTAAATACGTTACTGAATGCAAATAACACACCCTAAGAGAAAAACTGTTTTAGGAGTAACACCCATTGAAAACAAATTCTGATTTCAAGTCCAATGTTGTAATCATCTTTCACACACAAAGTCCATATTATACTAGTGGAGGAATTGACTTACTTCATCAAATATAAGCCAAAAACAGCCTTTCCCCTCCCCCACCAAATTCTGAGTGAGCTATTGTAACCTGGATAAGATAAAACACCTCCTTTTTATGCCTTGTAAGTTTCACTAGTAGGCAGTTCAAGAATTAAAAAAACAACCATCACAAACATCCAGGGCAGTCAAAGTGGTTTTCAGTTGCTTTCCCTTCACCTATCAGAAAAGATGCATTAAGGAGATTCTGTGAGGTCCTGAAGCAGGCAGGATTCTGGGTTAGTTCCCAGGGTCTCATAGGCAATTCTTCTGGAATTATTTCTAATTCAGAGAAGACAACTTTAAGGAAGGAAGGAGGCAAATCTCTTGGATGTGCTATCACCTGGAGAAGCTTCAGAGCCTCACCCTCTCTTTTTTTAAAAAAACTGTAATAAACAGGCTGAATGGCATACCTTGAAATTGCCTTGGAGGATCAAACTCCAGCGTGATGAAAGTGTGAAAACTCCAATTTTGTCTTATTAAAATGGTCCCAAGCCTGGGGCATTTAATCTGGAAAGTCTGGTTTTGTTTGTCTCCAGTTCTCCATGAATAGGGGACCAGCATCTGCCAATTGTCAAAGTTGCCGGGGGTGGGGTCGGGGGAGACAGGATTGAACACATCTGACGTGGCAGCTCTTCTCACATCCCAAGTCTTTACATTTTCCATGTTGTGCCTGAATTATATGCCCAGGAGAATTTAAGTCCTCTTCTTTGATAGCCTTGTAGCTTATATCAACTCTAAGTTTTAGAAGAAATGAGGAAAACTTACAGTGTTGAAAATGGTCCCTTTGTGACAACAGTATCCCTCCGTTTGATACCTACTCAGGTTGAGAGCATTCCCTTAACCTCAAACGTGCCAGTCCTTCATAAACCACTTCTCCTCTAGAGGATGGAAGTATGGCCCAGCTCGATACTCTAATCCCAGTTACAAGCCAATGGGGTGGATTTACTATAATTACAGGGTTCCTGAGCTTCAGGTTAACTTACTTCCTTGACTTGAAAGGACAAAGGGGGCTTCCCTGGTGGTGCAGTGGTTGAAAATCTGCCTGCCAATGCAGGGGACACGGGTTCGAGCCTGGTCTGGGAAGATCCCACATGCCACGGAGCAACTGGGCCCATGAGCCACAACTACTGAGCCTGTGCGTCTGGAGCCTGTGCTCCGCAACAAGAGAGGCCGCGACAGTGAGAGGCCCGCACGCCGCGATGAAGAGTGGCCCCCGCTCGCCGCAACTAGAGAAAGCCCTCGCACAGAAATGAAGACCTAACACAGCCAAAAATTAAAAAATAAATAAATAAATAATAAATTTAAAAGACAAAGGTCACTCTGGTTTGACATATTCCATTCTGGGGGGGGGGCATTTTCTTCTCTCTTTATTAGAACGTCAATGTTTTAAATGAGGACAACAATGAGTAATGACCAAGGATAAAAGTAGAATTGAGGTCGAAGAAAAACCTAATCATAACTTCTGAACCTTCTACCACCATCTTAATGCAATTTGAAATATAATTTCTATTCTAGGACAGGTGAGAAAACTCTTTGCCATAATCCAATCAATCTTAGGGGTTTTTCTTCCCCTCACCTGCTAAAACTCACCCAGTGAAAGAATCTGAGAAGCACTTCTGGTGGGATATTTATACTGTGGTATATCTAACTTTGTCAAACTTCTGTCTATATATTTGTGTTGCTTCTTGACTCTTTGAGAGGTGGCCCAAGTCAACTGGTTCATTTTACAGAAGAAGAAACTGAGCTCTCTGAGAGAGGAAGTGACTTACCTAAGATTCCAGTGTGAGAGAGAGGAAAACCTGAGATTAGACGTCAACATTCTCAATACTTATTTGAGTTCATTATCACCCCATGCCCAGTGATACAATCCACCACTTAAATAAAAATCAAGTTACAGTAGCAACTTCCAATCCACTGAATGGGAAAAAGATTTGGTAGATGAATATCCATGCAAGAGGAAGGAGAAGGATCTAGCGGGAAAAAAGTTCGATCTAACTTTGTTCCCCAAGCTCACAATATACTTTTCTCAAATAATTTATTTTTATATACCAGGTACAATTTTACATTCAACATGAGACGGAAGTAGCGTGCATTTCCAATTGAAGGTTAATCCAAGGTAGGTCATGGGTAGAATTTTATTGGGAAGGGAATGGAAAACATGTGTTTGAAGTTACCTACAAGACACTCACTGCTTATTTCAGATGCCTCATGTCTCAAGTCCATTCATGATCCAGGACTCTCTAAGCCATGGACATAGCCATCACTCATCAAGAATAAAATCTTAAGCCTAATTTATTTTTCTACAGCAGTTCAGTAGATTGTCTTCCCAGTTTAAAAAATGTATAAATCAGAAATTCTTTTTTTTTTTTTTTTTGCATTACGGGGGCCTCTCACTGTTGTGGCCTCTCCCGTTGCGGAGCACAGGCTCCGGACGCGCAGGCTCAGCGGCCATGGCTCACAGGCCCAGGCGCTCCGCGGCATGTGGGATCTTCCCAGACGGGCACGAACCCATGTCCCCTGCATCGGCAGGTGGACTCTCAACCACTGCGCCACCAGGGAAGCCCCAGAGCTTCTTTTAAGAACATCTATGCGCTAGGGGAATTTAATGTTTTAACTTTGAATTAAGGTAAAATCTACATGCAGAACAGTGCATATAAGTGTTTCTTTTGCTGAATTATCACAGACTGAACACATTCACATAAGCAACACCTAGAGCAAGAAACAGCACATTACTAGTATCCCCTCTGGCCCCCTTTCAGTCACTAACAAACCCCCCCAGTAATCACGCTCCTGCTTTCTAACCACACACTAGTATCTCCTGTTTTGTACTTATAAATGGAATGATGTAGTACGTACTTTTTGGGGTGTGACTTCTTTTGCTTAGTCTTGTGTTTGTGAGAATCGTCCATATTGTTGCATGTATTTCTAATTGTTCATCCACGGTGCAACTATATTACAGTTTACTTAACCAATCTACTCTTGTTGGGTGTTTAGGTATTTATGGTAAAGATTTTTTATTGTGTTGAATTGTTTGTAGAAAACATCTCAAAGGTAATAAATTCACCTTTTAGAAGAGTGGTATATTCCACTGAAGGAAAATACTAGCTCACACTATGGAATTATTTTCCAAAATCTAGTTTGTTTTTCTCTGCATGTGTGTGTACATTTTAATTTACTGTCTTCCCAACCAACAGTTTCTACTGAGCCTTTCAGAGGCTAGAACCTCAGACTGCACTAAGGAGCCTGCTGCAGTCAAAATAAATGGCTAAATGACTGTGACATTAGTAAACAGGTAATTCATTTCCCATGTCATTGTTCCTCACCTCAAGCTGGTTAGCCAACTCTTCAAAAACCCCAACTTGTTTGACCTGCTACCAGTTACAGTCCATTTCGAGTCCTTTGGTGTAAAATACAATCTTGTCAAAGTGAAGACACCTGCTCCCGGCAGGAGGGTTACGCACCAACTGCCAAGTCCTTTGTTACGGTGTCTAGAAACAAAATGATCTTTCCATCTGGAATGTGTCTACAACTGTGACTGCTGGCCTCGGGTTGACTGCCAACCTCTGGTAACAGGATGAGGCAGAGAAGCATGGGAGGAGGGCACTGGGAAATGGATTCTGATGAGTTCTTAATATTGTGATTTTAAAGTCAATTTTCTCCAAGGGAAGAGTATTTACTTCCTGGGTGACCTCAGCAAAATGCACTATTTCTAAGTCTGGTTTCTCCTGTGACTCCAGTTCTAGCATATTTACTTCTTCTGGGCTATTTTGAATTTTTGAAAAGTCTTTCATTAATTTTCATTTTTCTCTAAAATAATCTCTGTTATGGAAAACAAACTCCTGATTGGGTTCCCAGGCTTTCTTCAAGGCAGGAGAAGCCATTGGGCCTCTGCGCTACTTCACTCCCTGACAGGACAGCATGGGATGCTGGAATCCTCCAGTGGCCTCCATCAGGAAGACAGCTCTGTCACAATGACACACATGGGTTAGCCCTTTGGCAGCCTGGGGCCATTGCAGGAGGCTCCTCTTTCTAGCTGTTATTTAACACTGTAAGTCGAGTCCATTTGATGTTTAATGGGTGCATTTTCTAGTACCAATCCGCTTATTTCTGACTGAAAATTATCAATGTCCCCACAGTTTCCAACTGCCTGTGATTGGAAGTAGAGGACTTCTGAAAAGGCTGGCTTTATTTCTATCTCCACTGGGTTGTGCCCGGAACATAGCCAGATATAGTTTTCAGGTGGCAGATTTTTAAAAAATCGCACAATGGAAAGTGTACACTAAAATAAAGAAAGCATTTTAAAATTTTAAAATATTTTTCAAGATTACCATTCTCTATTGAAACTCATTTCAAATAACTTTAAGGTTTCAACTAGGGACTATTATTTGATGTAATTGCTGTGGATGGGAAAAAGGCTACCCAGTTTGATGCTTTAAGACAGAGTAATGAGAAAGAAAACTTTAACTATCTCAAGGCATCCTATACATTGGAAAACCCAGCACAAATGTATTGTTATTTTAATTGGCCCTGAGGAATTATATGTTTACCAATTGTCTAAATGTCCTTGGTCTTCAGATTGAGTGAAATCTTGAAAAACAGTGATCACCAAACTGCAAAACAAAACCTACTCCCATTGTAGAAGCCCAGTAGTAATCTCTCTCCCTAAATTTATTTCCACCAAAGGTAAACAACCTCCCATGGGCTCCATCTTTGTTTCTTATTTAATTAAAACAACACTAATCACCAACTAATCTAGCTTGCTCTTAAGAAACTATTGTATTCTAACAAGTCTGGTTTTGTTTATTTCTTTTTCCTTCTCCGGGGAGAAAAAAGGATGAAAAAATGTAGGTATTGTTTTGAGGTCAGCAAGGAGGTTCATGTAAGAAAATTAAACTACCAGGGGAATCAACTCCATTTAGCCATAAAGCATTTCTCCCTGCAAGCTCAGGAAGGATTTACAATTATTTACAAACAGATAACATTGTGTAGCTCCCTCACTATTATAGATAAGTCACCAGAAAACAACTAGTTTGACAAAGTTGCCCAGCAGCCCATTAAGTATACAGCTCTGCTAAAAATCCACCAGGAGCATCCCTCTGTGGATTTTGCTAAGGAAACAGAGAATGGAGTGAGTTTCCTACCAGACATCTGGAAATCATGAAAGAAGTAGCAGGAAATGGCTTATACTACTGATGTACTGTCATCAGTTGAAGTACTGGTTGTCATGTTTGGGTGTGGGATGTGTGTGTGTGTGTGTGTGTGCGTGTGTGCGCACGCGCGCGTGTGTGTGTGCACACCTGTGATTGAGGGGGAGAGAAAGAGAAAGAGAGGGCATAAATAGATGGTAAATATTCAGTAAATGTTCTGGATCTTCTAACTGTGAATGAATGTTTTATTACCATCTGTCCAGGGATAGCTCAGCTTAGTAATGGCTAGAGAAAGGTTTTTTTATGGTTCAGTTTTTGGAAGTGAAAAGTTATTTTCTTCATCTGAAAGGTCTTTCTTCTGGTTCAGTTTTTGGGAGTGAAAAGTCATTTTCTTCATCTTAATGTAGATAACTTCCTATTGTACTGTGGTACAATTGGAAAGGAATTCAGCCATGGTAAGCCTGAGACCCTAGTTTAGTGGTGCATATTTAAAATCCAAGCAAGCAACATTTTTTTTTTTTTTTCTGCATGCGGGCCTCTCACTGTTGTGGCCTCTCCCGTTGCAGAGCACAGGCTCTGGACATGCAGGCTCAGCGGCCATGGTTCACGGGCCCAGCCGCTCCGCAGCATGTGGGATCTTCCCATACCAGGGCACGAACCCGTGTCCCCTGCATTGGCAGGCGGACTCTCAACCACTGCGCCACCAGGGAAGCCCGCAAGCAACATTTTTGAAAGTTTATCTTTTATTTCTACTCTCCTAAGGTGCCTTCTCTACAGACATTGAGAGAGGTCCAGGTCACTTCTGTATTCGGGATTATGGTTGGGGTGGGGTGGGGCCCTTTGTACACTATAAAATAAAAATAAGTGCCAAAATAAAAATTACAGAAGCTTATACAAGTTCAACATTTGCATTTAAGATACTCTTACTTGGGACTTTCCTGGTGGTGCAGTGGTTAAGAATTGCCTGCCAATGCAGGGAACATGGGTTCGATCCCTGGTCCCGGAAGATCCCACATGCCACGGAGCAACTAAGCCCGTGCGCCACAACTACTGAGCCTGCACTCTACAGCTCGTGAGCCACAACTACTGAGCCCCCACGCTGCAACTACAGAAGCCTGTGGGCCTGGAACCTGTGCTCCACAACAAGAGAAGCCACCACAATGAGAAGCACACACACCACAATGAAGAATAACCCCCACTCGCTGCAACTAGAGAAAATGCCCACACACAGCAACAAAGACCCAACGCAGCCAAAAAAAAAGATATTCTTACCTTCGATTCAGAAAGTACAATTTAATAAAATTGTGCCATTTAAAATGTAATTGGAGGATTTATTTTAAAATTTAAATTATATCACCTATAAGTATTATAATCTGGTAATGGGATAAAAGTTTAAAATTATTTGATGAACATCATCTCCTTCCAATCCTGTTGGTTCACTTCTGTAATTAAATATATTAATAACATTATTTGGATATAATGTCAGAAATCTAAAATTTAGGCAGTAATTGAATGGGAGACCCTGACCACAAGGACGTTTGCCCCTTTCACACTCTTGATAGGCCATCACTTACTTCATTCTATTTGTTCATGATGGTAAGTAAGTTTTGGGAGTGGGAAGTGATTTGAGGAAATAAGGGATTCTTACCATTGGTTTTCAAAGGCAAGTCCATGGACTGTCACCTGCTTCAGAATCATCTGGGCTTTCCATTAGAAATTTACATTCTTGGTCCCCACTTTGAAACTTTTGAGTCAGTATTTTGGGGTGAGTCTTAGGAATTTGTATTTATTACAATGCTTAGGTGGTTTGGGGGGGGCAGAAATGTTTGAGAACCACTAAGCTATGGGGTTGGGATTGAAGGTAATAAAGCTTGATTTTAGATGTGACTAAAGTTGCAACCCAGAAACATTACTCTGCTCACATTCTGGATGGAAGTGACACCTTATGGCAGCCATATTTTTTTTGCTTACCTCCTATCATTGGAGCCACCTAAATCACTCCAGTGGATTGGGAACCACTGGGAATAGTTTGAGCTGGCCAGTCTTAAAATCCATTTTTTTTTTAACCAACCTAGTTCTGTTCTTGTGATGAAACACAAGCACCCTGGGCTCAAGGAGCTCCTGCAGTATTCTTACTAGTGTGGTCTTGCAGACAGCACCATGGAGGTTCTAGAGAACCATGAAAAATTCCTGTGTACTACCATGCCTCACCCATTACCCTGGGGCAAGAGTCCACTAGGGAGGTGAAGGAGGGTTGGCAGGGTAGTACTCTATCATCCCATAGTGGCCCTATACCCTACACACTCTGCCTCCTGCTCAACTCAGAGAATCCATAGGCTAAAATCCTTCCCCAGGAGTGACATGGAAGCTCAGAGATTCATGGCCAATAAGAATATGTTTTTTCTATGAACCTGAATGTGGGTCAGCCCTCCCCACTCCATCCCTACTTTCACACTGTATTTTACTTGAATAGAGAATGAATATGTTCAATGGGTAAAAAAAAATAATGCCTGAGTCCTCCCATGGAAAAGGACCTGGAAAGCGTCCAAAGAACAGAACTGAACTAGCACCGGGGACTGTTTACAAGGAGATGAGCCCTTGTCTGGCACTGCAACCTGCACCCTTCCCTGTAGCATAACCAGAGGACCAAGTACTCTGACCACAAACAACTCTGGTGAGTTCTGAGGTAGCTCTCCTGGCTTGGGAGAGTCTTGGCTAGATTGCAGCCTTCACTGAGAAAAAGTGAGTGAAAGCTATAGGTAAACTATAAAGCAGTACATGTGTTAGTTGTTACTCTTTTTTTTTTTTTTTTTTTGCGGTACGCAGGCCTCTCACTGTTGCGGCCTCTCCCATTGAGGAGCACAGGCTCCGGACGCACAGGCTCAGTGGCCATGGCTTACGGGCCCAGCCACTCCGCGGCATGTGGGATCTTCCCGGACCGGGGCACGAACTCGTGTCCCCTACATTGGCAGGCGGACTCAACCACTGCACCACCAGGGAAGCCCATGTTACTCTTATCATTAACAGAAATCAGCAAATTACAAGGTGATGTTATTTGCTAATTAATCATCTCTTTCGTTGGAGGAACTCTTAGCATGTCGAAACAAAGCTTTTTTAACCCGGAAAAGTTATACATTGTACTTGTTTGTTTGCATTTGTTTTGGTTCTGAAAGTTACATTTCATATTCTAAAGGAAGATTTTGGGTACTGCTGAGAAGTACTGAATTCCTCCCATTTACTTCCTCCCCATTGCAATCCTTCAAATCCAGTGCAAATGTCACCTTTATAAAGTCTTCTGATGGCCCTCTCTCCAGCCAAAATTAACAGCTCCTTCCTCTGCATTTTGGAACTTTGTAATTGTAACCCTTTTTAGCATTTCGTCCCTCTGCCTTACATGATAGCTGTTTCACGTCTTCTCGCTAGTTAATGGCCTTTCGGGGAGCAGGGGCCATGCCATCTGTGCTTACCCATAAGCTTCTATCACAGTTTACAGATAGCAAGTGCTCATGAAACATCCACTAAATTAAAGTTTGTAGTCCTATAACAGAAGTCACAAACTGGCAGGTCATAGGCTAGAAACATCTTTAAATTTTGACGTAATGGCCTATTGGCAGAGTTCACATAAAACTTTGGATGTCTGGCATTTCCCACGGCTTTAATCAACTTGAACGAAGTGGCAGCTGCCCCTTTAAAGGGGGTATACTTCCTCTAGTTTTCTGCAGTTGCATTTCAATCACTTGATCATTTATATTATCTGCCTGTCCTCTGTGGACACCCTTCTCACAGAGACACCATTCCCTTATCTCCTTTGACATTAGTCAAAACTAGCTGCCTCCATTGATGGATGCATGACTGTGCTTATGGTGGAGGCTGTTCAGAACCAAAGACTGTATGTTTGCCTGGATCGATCATGTATAGGCCAACTGCCAAGTAATCAATTGGTTTGCTCTGCTCTATGATCTAATTTAAGGTGGCAAAATGTGATCTGATCATATATTGATTAATTGTTTAAGGCTTAATGGCCTTAATACTAAGCAAAATTCAACCTGAAGCCAGTACAGATAAAATTAATATATACATTAATACCTAGTTCTTATTGGTCTGAGGCTCTACCAGCATGACGCTTGTACAGTCTCCCTCCTTAATTATTTCTGGGAATCCACCCAGGGGCTACAAGTTGACAAGGCTTTTTCTTTCTTTTTTTTTTTTTTCTTTTCTTTCTTTCTTTCTTTCTTTTTAACATCTTTATTGGAGTATAATTGCTTTACAATGGTGTGTTATTTTCTGCTTTACAACAAAGTGAATCAGTTATACATATACATATGTCCCCATATCTCTTCCTTCTTGTGTCTCCCCGTTAATGTACTTTTTTTTTTTTTACATTTTTTTTTATTAGTTTCTGCTTTATGACAAGGCTTTTTCTACCTGAGATCTCTATTTCCCCATGTCCCACTTTTTCCTTGGCCTGCTCCAGGCTGGTATCTGATCCCACTGTGCTAGAGAACAGTTCTGATAATCCTTCCAGGTCACCAAATGCAATGGATATTTTTTCAGTGCTCTTTGTATCCAGTCTCTTGGCAATCCTTGCACTATTTACCATGCTGCCTTTTTCCTGAAGTTCTCTTATTCTTTAGTCACTGTGATACCACACTCTTCATATATTCCTACTGCCTACCTGGCTTCTCTTTGTCCAAAGCTTTCCCTTGCATATTTCTCTCCACCCGATCATTAATATTTGAGTTCTTCAAGGCTGAGTCCTGGTCTTCTTTTCTTCTTCTTCTATATATTCTTCCTAAGAAACATATTCTTGTCCCCAACTTTAACTACTACTCATATGCCAGTGATATCAAAATATATATTTATAGTCTGTATATTTTCTTTGTGTTCTAGACCATGTAAGTCATTGTCTACATGACATCTTTACTTGGATGTCTCAAGGATACCTCAAGTTTAATTTTTACAAATTCATATCTCCCTCCAAGATTGGTCCTCTTCCAGGGTTATCTACCTAGTAAATATTACAGCCATTCAGTTGAGCAAGTGAAAAAACTGGAAATCATCTGCCTCACTCACCTCCCCACAAAATAAATAACCATCACCAAACTTGGACATTCTGCCTCCCAAATGCCTTGAATCTGGCCACTTGTTCCATCTATGTCATCCCCTACTGGTCTCAGTTACCATTATTTATCACCTGGACAACTTAGTTTGTTAACTGGCTTCCTCCAGTTCATTCCTATGTTGAACCAGAAAAATCCAGATGCAAATGTAAGCATGCTTAAAGGACCCTTTTAGTGCCTTCCCTTCTCTTAGTGCCTTGCCTTCTCTTAACCAGAATCCTTGAAAAGGCTGTGCATGCACTGGCTTCTCCCTACTTCTTTTACCCCTGTCATAAATACCCTCCCAGGACTCTGCAAGCCAACCAACTTCTTTAGATGTCAACACAAACATCACTACTCCAGAAAGTCTTTCTTGACCCCCTTTAGTGTGTTCTCTCTGTAATAGCATTAATTATAGTTTGTAATAAATTCACTTTTGTGACTTTGATTAATGTGTTTCCACACTGTATTTTTGCTCATTATTCCCCTAGGAGTCTCCCTAGCCCCTGTGTAATTCAGGAAATAAATATAATATATACATTTTAGGGGGTAAAATTGTTACTTACCAAATTATTGATCAGAAATATCTGAGTCCTAAGTCCAGCCTAGCTAAACACCCTGGTATACTTCATCAAGTCACTTCCCATTTCAAAGCAGTACTGTCTATAAATTGTCTATAGAACAAAGTTAATAGAAATGCTTTAACTGAAAATAAAAACAGATTTCTATGTGTGTGGCTCCATACATCTCTACCCACACCCTAAATTTAGAATTCTTTCGTAGTTTCACAAAGGAAAGTGTCAAAGATGGATGGTAATGACAGAATATTTAAATTGCTTCAGTAAAACCATTAAAGGGAAACTGGGAACAATATTTTGATTGATTCAGCACAACAAACAAATTGCACTGATATGCTTCTAAATTGCTACTATCATGATCTTTAGCAATTGTATAGTGTAAGTCATTAGCCAATCAAGCACTCAGTATACTGTGTGAGCTCTAACAAAAATAGGCTAGATATGATAATTAGGTGAGTGTGTGATCATTACATGAAAATGAACATAGGCTTCTATCAGTTTTGTGGTTATGTATGACCCTCTTCGTCCTCGTGTACTGTACTAATAATTATTCCATTACTTTAAGATTCCCTCTAAAGCATTAATACATACTTGAATTCACATTGAATTCTACATCTGAGCCATAAAAAATACTCTGAGTTGGGTTTAGATTTAAAAAGAAACTACATAGTCTTACTGGTTTCAATTTCCAATCACAGCTTTTCTGCTGAAAATTTCCTGATGTGGTTGCAGAGAATCCTTTGCAGGATTCTTCTTAGGGTATTGGGAGGCAGACTTCAGGGAAAGATATACTATATAATTGAGAAGCAAGGAATTATAGCAAATATTTAAAAGTCGAAGAGTTGTATTCTCTAGACTCTGAAAAAAATTTTAAGGCAAACATATTAACAAAGACAAGTGTCTTTCAAGCACTGTTAACTGCAAGTTCCTCTAGGCCTTTCCATTTCGTTTCTGAAACACTGGTTTTCAGTGACACCAGCTCATCTGAATGTAAAGTGGAAAATGCCACATCTTCTGTACACTTGGCACTCCTCATCTGGCTAGTTCCCAAATCAGAACAGACTTCAGTGAACACAGAATAAGAGCTAGTGTTTGGTTAAAGTAGGACGTAATTTGAGTCACCTTTTCTGCAAATATTCTGATTAGACTCTAGAGTTTGTTTTTGTTTGAAAGCTGATCGATGGCTGATCCGAACTGTGATGCTGAATGGAGTTAGTGCTGTGCTGCACTTCTGAGCAGTGGGGATTATTTGGAAATCGAATCTCCTAACACAATCAATGACTGCCATTTATCTTCCCAAGGCAATTTGACTAATCAGCTTCTCTCATTTTCCTGTATTCTGACTTTCAACCATGCTTCCTATTAAAGGAGAAACACAGAACTCTCCTTTCAACTGCTTTCCATACAATTAACACCAAAGAGAAATAAGTGACTCACAGTCACAGATAAAAAATTAGCCAATTATATACTGAAACTGGGGCAAACAATTTTGTCAATAAAATCAACTGGCACAAGATGCAGACCAATAAAACCGGGACACTGAGCAGAACGTAAGACTTCCAGTCCCTGCAAAATCTCACTCTCCTTCCAGTCTGTCACCCACTAGCACAACTGGACAAAAGGACAATGGATAATGGAGACTTGGGAAAAAAAAGGTCATGGCTCTGGAGGGGGTCATTTAGGGCCAGTTTATTCAGCAGGGCTGTTTGAGTCTGTGGAATGGACCAAAAACACTTCCCTTTCTCTCCCCTAAGCAAACCTTCACATAAAGGCATTAACTTAGCAGCCCTTGGGACAGATGAACGTTATTTTTCAGATATAATTCTTTTTTTCTTGGCATATAATATAGAAGGGAAAAGAGCCATCGGTTTAAAAACTCAAATACTTAAATCTTGGAACACTGTTTGCCAGACATGAAGAATGAATCACTTGATTCAAGGTCATGCCTCTACACAATGAAATGACCAGCCTGAAGCATCACAGAGCCAGGTGCCATGCCATCTTAATAGGGCATCACTCTCCGAGTGGTCAGGGCACACATGGCACATCCATCCGGACTTAGGAGACAGGCCGTGGTGATCCAAAGTGACGGGTTCTATTGCTTCATGGTCTTTTCGTTCCATTTGATTAGACACAGCTTCAGTTTTAACTAGTTTACAGATGGAGATGCTCGATGCATTCCAATTTGCAGTGAGGTTATTATGGGGCTAAAAAGTGAGCACTCTTTGGTTATCTGAAGCTTGTGTGGTACAGCTAATATGCAAAACCTCCATTATTCCATGTGTCTGAATCCTTCCTCAGTAGAAAGTTAGGTGCTTAGAGAGCTCTAGTATCTATTTAAGGTCAATTAGAATACCATTTAATACATTATTGCTACAGTAATGCACTCTTACCTTTGCAAGGGAGCAAAATGGCCATTTCTGTAAGAGATGGAGAAATGCCACTTTGGCTTGACCTGACATCCTCCTAACCATCATCAGTCATGCCATTTCTGAGGAGAGTGGACCTGTGTATTTTATCAATTATAGGGCAGGTGAGAGGGAATTGAACTTAGCTAAGACATAAAGTTGGTCTCTTATAGTATTTCTTTTTACTTTTTCTTTTTTTTTTTTTTTTTTGGCTGCGTTGGGTTTTCATTGCTTTGTGCCATCTTTCTCTAGTTGTGATGAGCAGTGCACAGGTTTCTCATTGTGGTGGCTTCTCTTGTTGTGGAGCATGGGCTCTAGGTACGTGGGCTTCAGTAGTTGTGGCTGGTGGGCTCTAGAGCTTAGATTCAGTAGTTGTGGTGCACGGGCTTAGTTGTTCCGCGGTAATGTGGGATCTTCCCATACCAGGGATCAAACCCGTGTTCCCTGTGTTGGCAGGCGGATTCTTAACCACTGCGCCACCAGGGAAGTCCCTTTTATAGTATTTTTTAAAGGCCCAAATACTGACAGTAAATTTCTAATACCCCCAAAACAGTTTGGACATAGCATCTGAAAGCATCACTTGTTATGTTTGCTTGTCAATGGGTCTCTTTCTTTCCCTTTAAGACCAGAATTGCATCGGCAAGCAAATACCCTTAATCTGTCTGAGGAAGGGAGATGTAGAAGTGGGACTGTGTCCCTTGTCCTGTGTCTTTTCAGATCAGACTAACAGTTTCCTTGCACAGCGTCCAAAGGACCATCCATAGAGCATGGGAGATGGGGTAGGTAACAGCCAGGGTCAGCCCAGTGCCCACTGCTGCCAACTGGACATGAAGAATGAATCATGCATTGAAATATCCATGGGAAGGTCTGGTGACCAGGCAGAGAGGCTGACGTTGGAATTGAATAGAAAAGTCTTTGAAATTTTAATTTGTATTATGTAACAGATTCCTGACCCCATTCATAAAGCATCAAAGTTAAGACTCAGATTTCACTATTCTTAAAGACAACAGGCCTCTATAACATGAGTCGAACAAGAAAATCCCAAGATCAGCTAACTTGAAATCCTCAGCAATTTCCTTTTCAATTTTTTTCTCCTTTTTACCACTAACCTCCAAGCTTAAGTCCACTGTGACTTGACAGAACTCTCCGCCTGTAAGTGATTCAAGAATAACCAAAAGATAACAGTAGGGAGGTGGGTCATCTTTTTCAAAGGTGTTTCCTGGGCTGACAGGGGTCTCATGGAGTCTTTTTATCAGTCCCGTACTGAACTTGGATAGCAGTAAACCTGGTAGCTGTGGCTGAATCTGTCCCGCATGTTTGACAAGTGTTATCATGGCAAGTACACTGAGTCTAAGCAGTGCTGGACAGAATAGAAGGAAGAATAATCCCAGAGGGGCAGCTTGGGACAGGGTCCCAAATATTACATTAATCAGATTGTCAGCTTCTCAGCAGCCCTTTCAGTGAACACTGACTGAGGGTGTATGTGTGTAGGGAGGGGAGGGGAGGGAGTCGAGAAGAATGCTTTCTGCCTTTCTATTTTTTCCCTATTTTTAAAATACATTAATAGACTTTAGTTTCTTAGATCTGTTTTAGATTTACAGAAAAATAATGGAAAGAATAAAGAGTTCCTATATATGCCCTCACTTTCTCCCCCCATTTTTCTCTATTATTAACATCTCGCATTAGTGTAGTGTATTTGTTACAATTAATGAGCCAATACTGATGCATAATTATGAATTAAAGTCCATAGTTGACTTTAGGGTTTACTCTTGGAGATACGCATTCTTTGGGTTTGGACAAATGTACAACGACCTGTATCCATCACCGTAGTATCACACAGAATAGTTCCACTGCCCTAAAAATGTCCTACACTATGTCTATTCATCCCTTCCTCCCCCCAACTCCTGGCAACCACTGATCTTTTCACTGTCTCCATAGTTTTGCCTTTCCAGAATGTGTTATACTTGAAATCATAGAATGTAGCCTATTCAGATCAGTGCTTTCATTCAATAACATGCATTTAAGGTTCCTCCATGTCTTTTCATAGTTTGATAGCTCATTTCTTTCTATTGCCGAATAATATTCCACTGCATGGATTTTCCAGTTTGTTTATCCATTCACCTAGTAAAGGACATCTGGGTTGCTTCCAATTTTGGACCATTATGAACAAATTGCTATAAACATTTGTGTGCAGGTTTTCGTGTTGACACAATTTTCTGCCTTCCTATTTTTTAGTATGAGACTTTGAGAATTTGGGTTAGATACAACCTTAGCCCAAATTCATGTACTCCATAAGTCAAGGAAGAAAAGCAAACATAATAACCACACATCCCAGATGTAGCACACTGATGGGCAATTGTAGTTGTTTGGTAAATATTGGTTAAATGAACAACCAGATGACCCAATAAATAGGTTCACTTGGGGGTGTCATAGACTGAAGTTTGTCCTCCCAAAATTCATACATTGAAGCCTTAACCCCCAACATGATTGTACTTGGAGATAGGGTCTTCAAGGGTGTAAAGTTAAGCGAGGTCATAAAGGTGGGTTCCTAATCTGATACGACTAGTGTCCTTATAAGAAGAGGAAAGCTAGAGATCTCTCTCCTCTCTCTTTGCACTCACACACAGAGGAAATTTCATGTGAGGACATGGTAAGAAGGTTGCCTGCTGCAATCTAGGAAGAAAACTTTCACCAGAGACCAACTCTGGCACCTTGATCTTGGACTTCCAGCCTCTAGAACTATGAGAATATAAATTTTTGTTGTTTAAGTCATTCTGTCTATAGTATTTTGTCATGGCAGCCCGAGCAGACTCATACAGGGGGTCTCTCTTCAATGATATTCTTAGGGAGGTTACAGTAAGGAGATGAAGAAAAAAATGCTTGTTTTTCTTGCCTATCCTGGGGACCCCTGTGGGTTTGCATAGGCGAGAACCCATTTATCCCTGCTCAGACGTGACTTCCCTCTGCAGTAGGTGCCAAAAGGGGCTCTAATAATGCATCCATATATTATATGTATACATACATATATACATATATATACACACACACATATCTATAGTTGAGGTTTAGTTCTAAAACTCTAAATGCCAATATCATTAAACATTCTTGGGAAATGTATGGGGTTTTTTTATAAATTAATTTATTTTTCGCTGTGTTGGGCCTTCGTTGCTGAGCGCAGGTCTAGTTGTGGTGAGTGTGGGCTTCTCATTGCAGTGGCTTCTCTTGTTGGGAGCACAGGCTCTAGGCACGTGGGCTCAGTAGTTGTGGCTCGTGGGCTCTAGAGCACAAAAGAGCATATTCAGTTTTAAGGATTGTTATGTGTTGTCCGATTACCAGCTATACCCATTTACACTTCTACTAATATTTTTAAAAAATAGTCATTTACCAATGCTGGCTGTTGTTACTATAAAAAACAAAAGTAAAGCAAAGTTTGTTAACTTCATAAGCAAAGCACATCTGACAGATTTTACAATTTGTATTTATTTGGAAATTACTGAGGTAGGGTATTTTTATATTTTTTAATGATCATTCATATTTCTGTGACTTGCAATTCACATCTTTTTTCCCTTTTACTATCTGCCCATATTTTTCTTTTTAAATTGAAAGAAACCTTTATCTATTGAGAAGACTAACTCTATGAGCCACATGAATTGCCCATTTCTTCCAGGACCTTCTTTTGACATTCAATTGTGTGTAGGTATTTTTGGTGTGCAATTCTTTTAATTTTTATGCCACTACAATATATTGATCTATTTATTTTTGTTTTCTGACTTTAGGATCATGTTCAGAAATTCTCACACATAACAAGGTCAAATATATATTTTTTCTGTATTTTTGTCTAGTACTTTGTTGTTTGGATTTTTGCGATTAAATCTTTAATCATCCCATAATTATTTGTGCATACAGTGTGCAATAGGAGTCTGGTTCTTTTTAAAGAAGTATGAACCAACTTCCTTCTCTCTCTGACTCTGTTCTATTTCTCACTGACTTCTTGAGAAAATCTGAACTGAATTAGAAGATCTTCCATCAACAGAGATCAGGAAAAGAGAGCTAGAAAGAGAGGGAAGAAAAAAAAAAAGGAGATCAAGGGGGAAATTTTGGTTGAAAAAGCCAAGTAGAAAAGCCACTTTAGTTTCTCCATCTTCTAAATGAGCAGGTTGGACAGGATAATCTGCGGAGCTCTGTTCCAGCTCAACTTTATAGGATTTGAGGATTGAGGGCAAAACACCTCTCTCATCCAGTTTTTCTAAAATGAGACTAGAGCACACTAAACAACTCTAAGCTGAAATGACTTTTAAGCTCAGGAAATACTGGAACCCACCTGAAAGGATCTTCGAGAACTTTTAACCTCAATCAAATCGTTTTGCTGATAAGGACACTGAGTCCCAGGGAGGTTAATGGATCTACCCAAGATCCCATGACCGACCGGTCAGTAGCAGAGCCGGCCCAGGGCTCAGGCCCACAAATCCACCTGCGGCTTCCCTCCCGTCCAGGTCTCTAGCGATCTCTTCATTTCCTCTTGTCTTCCTTTTCTTGTCATCTCTTCAGTACGGAATTCATTTCACTCTAATCATGATTGCTCTGCTGGAGGTGACATTGTTTGACAATGAAAGCTGAGAAAGAAGGTAGCTCGCACCAGGAAAAATGTAACAGAGAGAGTCTCTCTCTTAGGAAATGAACCACTTAAGGCAGCGTGTATGTGCTTTAGGCCCTCTCAGGCACTTTAAAATATTTTCCTCTGGGAGCCCAGAGATCTTTTCACTTCTCTTCCGAGAATCTGATTGCAGCCAAAGCAACAGACTCTCCCATTTTTGCCTAAAAGCAATGAAATGATTACCTATATCCTTAATTTAAATTCCCACTGACAGCTCAGACACTGTTGCAGCTGGAGGGGGCGAGCTGACCTTCACATCTATTGTCAGTGTGGAGACAGGGGAATTTTATTGACCAGAGAGGAAAATATGCATTAGGCAAACCAAGCAAGGATGCTCTGACCTATTGGAATATAGTGCGGGGCAAAGGGCACAGGATTAGAGCTGCACATCATCTTAGCGTAAATGCCAGTTGCGTCCCTTTGTGAGCTCTGCTGCGGCCCCTGCTTGTCTGTACCTTGGGGACTGCAAGAGAGTCTCTTTCAGTTGCTCTTTGCTTATCTATGGCATTGGGAGGAGCTTTGCTGCCAGCTGCCTCAGGGCTGCCTCTTGAAAAAAAGGGAAAACAACCGATTGCAACATTGCAAATCCCAGAAATTCCATCTGCATATTTTCGGAGCCTCTGGTACACTGGGTCACTCCTTAGGGGGACAGTTTACTGTATTTGCCTTTAGAAATGAACCTTCAGAAATCACTTAAGGGAATGCCCAATGAGCAATTCCGCTTTCTTCTCCCCATTCCCCACCCCCATCCCCGCTAAGTGTCTTTGGAAAAGCTCCTCTCTGGGGACACTTGTTCCTGGTAATATTAAGCCCCAGTAATGCATGAGACTCCTGGATATTTTTGTTGTTTACTTCTTTCCTCACTTCCCATGTATAGGAGGAGAAGGGCAGGCTCCGGGGCCTGTTATGAGTTCACCAGAGTCCTGGGAACCAGCTGTCTTAGGGGCTGCCTTTCCCTACTGCAGGGATACAGCGCTGTTCTAAGTGGCAAGCACTGGCCTATGTGCTTGATATATATTTTCTCATTAGGCAGGTATTACTAGCATCCCCTTTTGACAAATGAAGGAACTGTGGCACAAAAAAGTTCAGTAACTCCCCAAGGTGATACAGCAAGTAAGTACAGGAGCTGTGATGTGAACCCAGGCATTTTGATTCTAAAGTCCATGCCCTTAATTACATTCCCTCTCCTCTCTTTCTCATTCTCTCTCTCTGAAGCAGAGGCTTTTGGTGCCCCACCCAGATTCCCTTTAGCAGGCAGTGCCCTATCCCCTAATTGCTATTGCTGTTGACTCATACCAGTTCATGGCCTTCTCATCTGCCCAGCTGTTATAACCCCCTCTGTAACTCTTCGTTCCAGGAGTAGCTTCTTAGTTCTTATGCAGAAGATAAGAGAGCACCCAGGACAGGGCAGCATTCACCTGGTGAGGGAGCAGCAGCGGCAGGAACCCTGGAGGAGATGGGGGTACTTATCAGGCCCTGTGAATGCCCAGTGGACAAGATTGGTCATCAGCAGAGGCCGGGGGGTTGGGGGAGAGCTCAGCAAAAGGCACCTGAGACTCTTCTGGAGCCTCCAAGACAATTTGGCAGGTGTTAGAGGGGCTGTGTGAACAGGTGGGTGTAAGAGGAACACAACTGGTTTATTAAAGTTAATTCGATTTCTTTTGAATCTGTAGCTGATGAGGCCTAGGGTCACACTAGTTACTTTTGCTGGGTAACACGTTATCCTAAAACTTAGGGGCATAAAACGATTGATTTATTTGTCTTATATATTCCATGGGTCAGGAATTCAGGGAGGGTACAGCAGAGACAGCTTGTCCCTGTTCCATTATGTCTGGGGCCTTGGCTGGGAAGAGTCAAAGGTTGATGGTGACTCTATGCTGGGGGCTGAAATCATCCGGAAGTGCCTTCACTCACAGGTCTGGCTGTCCTAAAAAAGGACAAAAGAGACCCAGATGATCATCCATCTGCAGGACACATAGACTGATGGCAGAGTGGACCAAAAGGGAGCTAAGGACCTCGTTCATGGAAAGCACCAAACAGAGGGCAGGCTAGGAGGATGGATGACATGCTGCATCCTTGTACCCAAACCTGACAGATGAACTTTCTTGTTTCCCTTCTGGGGTTCCCATCTTTTCTCAGGTCTACTTGGTAGCAGCCCTTGATTCAAGCAGGAAATGGTCTGAACGCTTTAGAAATAGTTATGAGAATGGATATGAAATTAGTCACTAGATCAAGTATGTTATTTCTGGAAGGAATTTTGGAAACTATCTAAATCAGTAATTTTTAATAATTAAAAACAAAACATTTTTTCAAACACAACATAAGGTTCAAGCCCAATGTTCAGAGCAGATAAAAGCATAGCTGATTTGACTGAAGCAGGGGTAGGGGGTTCACGTGTCTACTCATTCATTGGACACCTGTGTGCAGCCCTGGGGATCTTTTTGATGAGGAGGACATTGAGTCCCAGAGATTTGAAATGATTTGCCCAAAGCCACCCAACCGGGTTTTTTTTTTTTTTTTTTTTTTTTTTTTTGCGCTACGCGGGCCTCTCACTCTTGTGGCCTCTCCCATTGCAGAGCACAGGCTCCGGACACGCAGGCCCAGCGGCCATGGCTCACGGCCCACACGGGCCCAACCACTCCGCGGCACGTGGGATCCTCCCAGACCGGGGCACGAACCCATGTCCCCTGCATCAGCAGGCAGACTCTCAACCACTGCACCACCAGGGAAGCCCCCCAACCGGTTTTTGATGGAGGTGAGAATGGGACCCTGGATTCTGACTCTCAGATTAGGGCTATCCTACTTTTAAAATTAACATTTTTCACTTATATCACATGAATAGCATACTCACTGTAGAAAATCTAAAAAATACAGACATGTACAAGAAAATAAAAATCATCTTTAATTCCATGACCAAGGAATAACAATTTTTAACATTTTGATGTAGATCTTTTCAATCTTTTATCTTTGTGTATATACACATGGTAACCTAAAATAAACATTGTTTTATAGCCTGTTTTTTTTTCTTCATAATTTCATGAGATTTCCCATGTCATTAATTTTTTATAACACCACTTAATGGTTGCATATCGTTCAATCATAAAGAGGTACCATGATTTATTTAATGGATCTCCTGTTACACTTTGTCTATTTCTTTTCATTTTTCCCTTTTATAGCTATAAACTAAATTGTGATAAACATCCTTGCAGATATATCTTCATGCACATCTGGGTTAATTTGATTATAAATTTTAAATTTATAGGCATACAGTCCTAGGAGTACATTTTTGGGTGAAAATGTATATGTGTTTATTAAAGTCTTTTGATACCTTCTGCTAAATTGGCTAGGATTCCTTCTCTGTAGCACCACAGTGTCTCCTCCTAGAAGACCACTCTGCATTGCATGGTAGTGATATTCATGATGTTCACCCTTGGGAAGAGTTATATTCACTGTTTTGAGTTCTATTTACAAGATAAAACCATAGCAACATTGACCTGGAGAGAACTTCAGAAGCTGGATAGATCATCTCTCTCCCTATTATAACTAATACAATTTAACCTGGGAGTGAATGAAGTGAAGAGAAAAGTAGTGACAGGAAAATTTCAAGATTTAAAATAAATCAATTCCCTGCCATTCCAGGGTCATTTACAAAAGTGAATGACTAGGTTATAAAGAAATAAGTATCAGGATTTCTTGCTTTAGCCTAAGCTTGGATTTAGGCATATTTGGTTATGTTCAGAGGATTGGTAGGGTATGTGTGCCAAGGGTATCTTAATAAGAGGTACCTAAGGAAATGCAGGTGACTCAAGAACTTCAGAAGGAATGGAAGATTCTGAAGATAAGGATGATCATCTCCAGGCTTGTATTGGTTTTTGTTTGGTTTTTATTGTTTGTTTGTTTTTGTTGGCTTGTTTTTGTTCTTTTTTTGCTGCAGTAGCAAATTGCCACAAACTTTTCTGGAGGCCAGAAATCTGAAATTAGTCTTATGTGGCTAAAATCAAGATGTAGATAGGGCTGTTTCCTTCTAGAGATTCCAGGGAAAATTCATTTTTTGCCTCTTCCAGGTTTTGGTGGCTGCCAGCATTCCTTGGTTTGTGGCTACATCACTCCAATGTCTGCTTCCATGGTCACATCACCTTGTGCTCTCCTGACATCAACTTTCCCTCTGTGCCACGCCATCCCCCCCTCCAACCCAATCTTACAAGGACACTTGTGATTACATTTAGGGTCTGCGAAAATAATCCAGAGTAATTTCCCCATCTCAAATCCTTAACTTAATCATACCTGAAAGTCTCTTTTGCCACACATGGTAACTTCACAGGATCCAGGAATTAGGGTCTGGGGTTATCTTGGATCGGGGGGAGGTCATTATTTGACCTACAATGAGGCCCCGCTGAAAGAGTGCATGCCTAAACCTTAGGTTAAGGAAGCTGTGATAAGACTGTCAAGAGGAAAGTACACTGAAAAAATCTACTTCATCCAAGTCTAGATGGCTGCAGACTACCATAAGCAACCAGGAGCAAAGGCAGAGCAGCAGCACTAGTGGGCCCTCAGTGTCATTCATTGGAGCCACTGATGCCCACAATATAAGCACTATTGGCTCAAATATCAGTGCCCTTGGCCTTGGACTCATTACCTGAGCTGAGAGCACAGTAGTAGAATCATGTGCCTTTATGATAATCCCTTGGCCTGGTCTAGCTCTTGCCTTTGTTATTACCAAAGAAATCTGGAGCAGAAAAGACTAGAACTTTTGGAAATGTAGCTCGAGGACAATATTCAGAGCTGACAAAGATTATAGCTATAAGAACCATTTGAGGATTTGAAGGGGGACAGATTTCCCACAGAGTAAGTGCGATGAGGTCGAGCCGGAAGAATCCTGTGTTGAGTTTCTGTCAGCCATTCACATCTGGTGACCGGTGGGCCTGGGAAAGTGGGTTATACAAACACGCCAGAGCTCATGTGTCTATGGAGAAGGCTCAAAGTAGATATCTGCAAGACTGCTGATGACCCAGATGCAGCCACAGCTTAACACTTTGGTCACTCCTTCTTGGGAGCATCTTCAAGATCTTTGGCTCATCCTTTATAATATCTCCATTGATCACAAATGTTCATTGCTCCTTAAGAGAGAAATTGATTTATTTTAAAACATCCAAAACTGTTTTAAAACAAGTTTACTGAATAAAGTATTTGATCAGATTCTTTTTCTTTTTTGTCAAAAGGAAGTGTGGCTTTAAATCAGGGGTAGGAAAACTGTGGCCCATGGGCCAAATATGACCTGCTTCTTGTTTTTACAAATAAAGTTTTATTGGTACATAGCCAAGCTCATTCATTTAAATATTATCTGTGGCTTCTTTCAGCTAGTACAGCAGAGGTGAGTAGTTGCAACAGTAACTGTATGGCCTTTAGAACCTAGAATATTTACTATCTGGTTGTTTGCAGAAAAGTCTTACAAATCCCTTCTTTGGAGCCACATACTATCTGCATGGCCGTTGTTCCTTTTCTTTCTTCCTTCTTTCTTTCTTTTCCTTCTTTCCTATCGTCCTTCCTTTTACAATTCGTTAAAAAGGTAAACACCATTCTTTGCTGCAGAGCCATACAAAAACAGATTTCTGACTATAGTTTGCCAACCCCTGTTCTAAACTAAAGCATTGATTCTAATTGCATTACTTAAGACTATTTTAATTACAGGTAATAGAAAACCTAGACCAAAGTGCTTTAAGCAAAGGGAAAAAGGACTTTACTGGATCATATCACTGGAAACTCCAGGAAAATCTCTAATGTCAGAAAATCTCTAATGTCTCTAATCTCTAAACCTGTGTTGATGCAGAGGTTTGCAACTTCATCCCCAGGGACTCTATGTCTCTGTGCTTCTCTCAGCTCTGACTTTTCAGTGGGTGGGCTTCGTCCCCATGTGACTCCACTTGTTGCAGCAGAAATGCATGATTCCAATCATCATATCCTTGTACCACACCATCCAAAGAAAACTGTTCCAGTAGCTTTCTTGGAGAGTGAAAAAGCTTCTTTATGAACAGCTCCCAGCAAATAGCTCACATCTCATTGGCTCATAATGGGTGACATGCCCATCAATGAACCAATAACTGTAGTCCAGGAATAGACTTCTCTTGCTATCTCAAGCTAATTTCACCTAAATATTATAGCAAATGGGAGAGGATTTGGTTATGCCAGTGGAAATATAGACCCTTGCTAAGTAAGGAGTGGTCCATGGAGCAGCAACCTCTGTACCACCAAGGAGAAATACAGGTCAGACAGAGTGTCAGGTCCCACCCTACACGTACAGAATCGAAATCTGTGTTTGCACAAGGCTCCCCAGATGATTCACCTGCACATTCAAGTCTGAGAAGCACTGACTGCTCTACTAAGAAAGGAGAATGGATGCTGAGCAGTAGCAACAGTTGACTGCTACACAGATTTCCTTGTGATGGTGCTAAATTGATTCTGACAGCATTTTCCATCAAGGAGATTACAGAATGAGTTGAGCAGTTATCATTTACCAGTTTGAATGTTTTCAGTGACAAATAAGAAATCTTTTACTCCACAGGCTTAAAGAATAAGGGAAAAAAATATTACCTTACATAACGAAATGTTACAAAGTAGCATAGCTCTTGGGCTTGTTGGTTCTTCTTAAAACCATTCTGTGAAAACTCTCAGTGGGCCTTCCCTCACGTTTCATTGACAAGGACTAGTGTCCATGCCCACCTCTAAACCAAGAAAAATGGTATCTCCATCTCTGGCCTGGGCAAATCAGGATGTATCTGTGGCTCATAAGGGGAAGGAGTGAATGCCAAAACCCAATCAGGGCCTTGGCAGCAAGGAAGAAAGGTCACTGATACCCAGGGATTAGCTACAGCATCTTTGATGTATTTGTGAAACTTCCTAAGATTGCTAATCTTTATGCCAGTATTTATGTCTGTATGCTCCATTTCTTTCTAATCAGTTGTTATTTTAAAGCTCTACCTTAAAATAATTAACTGTATTTGTTTACATGTACTTGTTTTTACAAATGAAGTGAAGAAAATTTTTAGTAAGACGAGGACCAAGAACATCAAGAAAGAATTTTCATATACAGACTTCTGACTGAGTGTGACAAAAGGCAAAATAAATAAAAAAGACACTTGACAGAATCCTTTATATAAAAAATGGTCTTATTTGTTTTGTGTTTGGGCAGCACAGCTTCCTTTTCCAAGGACTGCAGCTGGAGGTCAGACTGTCTGTATCAACCAGGATCACTAGAATTTCTGGCACTGTGGGACTTAAGCCCTGGGGTACACATTTAAATTGTCATATTCGGCCTGTCTCACAATGACAGTCTTCAGCAAGGAAAGAAAAACTGAGTGTGTGGTTGGTGTGAAAGAGAAAAGCCAGATACCCTTGCCAGTCGCACAAGAAAGCTGGAGGTTTCTTTACACATAGGCTTGTTTTTCTTCATTAAGGCAAAATACCAAGTTCATTCTCAGTCTCCTAAGAACAAGGACCAGCACGGGAGTGAATTAGAAGGCAGTTAATTACGCCCAGGGCAGTGTCAATTCTCTAGTGATGACGCCAGTGTTTTTTAGGAAAGGGTGGACAATCCTTAGCATCCAGGGGGCTGCAGCCAGCGAATGGCAACCGTCTCTTCCGAGCTCCATGTAATAAGGGGGCTCTCCAGCTGCCCTGGGCCCCCTGCCTTGTGGCCAGCCAGTCTGTTGTGCTAAGGGGGCAGTGGCTGGTTTTGCACTGGCTTTATTTGATTACCGAATGGATGGTTCCTGTGGTTCCTGCATGATTTCTTTTGTTCCCATTTTATTAGCAACCTTCCCAGGCAGAGGAGTTTTGGACAAGTGTGGATGCTGGAAGGAGGTTATATTACAGATTTCACAGGCTTCAGAATGGCCGTGGTGGCACTTCACCAGTCTCCAGTAGATTTTACTCTTCAAGCCTGGCTGTTTTTGAGCATTCTTCTTGGATTTTACGACAGAAAGAACGTTTACCACAATTGAGGGTCATATAGCCGCCAAGCCCTATATCGGGCCCTTTCAATGCAATAGCTCATTTAATACTCTCAACCACCCTTCACAATGTGTAGTGTTAGCTCCATTTAAAATATGAGCAACTGAGGCTCAGAAGGAGAGGTTGTGACTTGTTCCTGGTCATGCAGCAAGTAGGTGGGAAATCCAGAAATAAAACCCAGCTTTAGGGCTTCCCTGGTGGCGCAGTGGTTGAGAGTCCACCTGCCGATGCAGGGGACACGGGTTCGTGCCCCGGTCCGGGAAAATCCCACATGCCGTGGAGTCCCTGGGCCCTTGAGCCATGGCCGCTGAGCCTGCGCTCCGCAACGGGAGAGGCCACAACAGTGAGAGGCCCGCGTACCGCAAAAACAAACAAACAAACAAAAAAAACCCCAGCTTTAATTTACACTGAAGTCTGTGCTCTTTACTGCCCAAGGCTCCACCCTGTTCTTTGGTTTTATTTATGACATGTTTGTGCCCTCCTAAGGAGAGAGAGGGAACCCAGGCGCAGAGGCTAAAGGCATGGAAACCACGGGCTCACAGCCTGCCCATCGGGTGATTGTCCCAGCAGCAAACAAGGAAATAGACCTCATTCCTCTGCTGGAGTCCCCACATTATCACTTGGAGTGTGTTCCTGCTCCTCCAGGATGGAAACATTTATTTATTCATCACTGTATTCCCAGAACCTAACAGTGTCTAACTCAGACACAAAAAGCACCAAATGCATTGGAATGGATGGAGAGGAGGTGACGGGGGAGATGGGGGATCACAGCAAAGGAGCAGGCCCCACTTGTTTTTAAATAGCCACAGCATATTATTTTCAGCTTGAACCTCAAATTTTAAATTGTTGCCGTCTGACATTGAGCAAAATGCTAAATATCCCTGAGTTTTAAAAATAATAGTATCAACAGCTAGGTTTGTTTAGAGGATTAAATAAAATGAGACAAGGAATATAAAGACTTTAGCTTGGTCTCTGGATGGGACAGGGTTTTGATAAATGATGGTTCTCATCATCATCATCATCATGGTATTTTGCCAGTGTTGAGTATAGTATTATCAGTCAGGTCTGTTTCTAATCGAGGGAGGCTCTTGGCTGCCTGGCTGCAGGATCCTTGGTCTGTTTCCTTTTTTGTTTGTTTGTATGTTTGTTTACTTAACAGTAGGTCCTTGTTGGTTATCTATTTTATTTTATTTTATTTTATTTATTTATTTTTTGGGGTACGCGGGCCTCTCACTGTTGTGGCCTCTCCCGTTGCGGAGCACAGGCTCCGGACGCGCAGGCTCAGCGGCCATGGCTCACGGGCCCAGCCACTCCGCGGCCTGTGGGATCCTCGTGGACCGGGGCACGAACCCGTGTCCCCTGCATCGGCAGGCAGACTCTCAACCACTGAAACACCAGGGAAGCCCCTGGTTATCTATTTTAAATATAACAGTGTGTACATGTCAATCCCAAACTCCCATCGCCCCCGCCCTTCCCCCCAGTATTGGTTTGTTTTCTTAAGGCAAGAATACTTGTGTCTCATGACTCCCAAGAAAGGAGTTTCTTGTCCTTCAGCCACATTGCTCTTCAGGGAGCAGGCCCAGAATTCTGAACATGGCAGGCAGGGCTTCCATGGATTTCTATTTTCCATACCAATTGCCTCTTTCACAGCTCTGTTACCTGGAGATTGCTCTCCCATTCTTGACCTACCAAAGGACCATCATTTCAAGAAACACACATCGGAATATTCACCTTCTAAGTAATATGGAGACCAACTAGTGTCTTCCTCAATGAGTGTTTTAAAACTAGAGATGTGTGGCTCGTTCAGAACCATTTTTCCAGAAGAGGCAGCCGCAGGGAAAATGACTTAAAAGGACACGAGAAAGGTGGACTCAGCCTGTCTTCATGGTAACAGAAATATTGCTGTTATTAATATCATGCACTTAGAGAATTCTGCTTTCCCAAGGAGCTCAAAACGTTGCACGTATATTATCTTATTTCTCCTTGTCACATGCGAAGGAGGTAAAAGACAGGAGTAGGCAATCTTCAGGGAAAAAACACTGTTTGTTAAAGTGCATTTGGGTGGAACTAGAACCAGACCTAATCATGAGTCGTATTCCCGGAAGCACCTGACTTCCTGTTACACCTTGCAGAATGCAGGGTGGGGAGATAAGAGTTCCCTCTGAGTGAGACATCTGAACCCACACCTCAGAAGAAAGACAGTGCGCTGAGTCTCTGGGCCACTCAGCAGCCTTCAGCACCCACAGCTGACCTGGGGGCGCCACTTTCTCTTGGAGCTATGCAGGCTCCTGGGTGAGTAGCTGAGTCCAGTGCCTGCTCCTTGGCATCTTGTTGATCTTAGCTGCTGACCTTCTCCAAGGGTGTTTGTGGAATTCTGTAGGTAGAGTCAGGAGTGTTCGCCATTACCCAGGACTTTCCCTCTGAAGAATATTGGATACATTTAGGATTAGGCCATGGAAGATGCACTAGATTGATGTCTCCCGCTGTCCCCTAGCCATGGGAGATTCTCTGCAGAGTTGTGTACCTAAGAAGCTGTCCAGGAGTTCAGGCATTTATTTCATGCTCTACACTCTCAGCCTTAGTGCTAATCAGAGCATGTCAGACTTCCATTCATCCTAACTGAAAGTTGGCTCAATATAAAAAGTGGGAAGCAGCCGCATAGCACAGGGAGATCAGCTCAGTGCTTTGTGACCACCTAGAAGTGTGGGATAGGGAGGGTGGGAGGGAGGGAGATGCAAGAGGGAGGGAATATGGGGATATATGTGTATGTATAACTGATTCACTTTGTTGTACAGCAGAAACTAACACAACATTGTAAAGCAATTATACTCCAATAAAAATATATATATTAAAAAAAAGGAAAAGCTAGCAGTAAAGGGCCCACATTTCAATCAATGTTGTGCTGCATCTGAACTGGAGCTTAATGGAGGCCTTATTCTCGTCTTTGTAGGTGATGTGAGCTTCAGATAAAGTTAGAGGCATTTGGGGACCAGAAGAACCACTCAAAGCTACCTCAGTGCTGTGGGATGGAGATATCTTTAGATATCAGGTTCTGACAGACTGGAATTTCAATCCCGGATCCCCATGTACGTATCCAGACGATCTTGGAAAGTTCTCTCATCTTTCTAAATCTCAGTTTCCCCTTCTGTAAAATAAAAATCAGGACATGGATTTCAGAGGGGTAGTTATGAGACACAAAGATCATACCACACACTTGCCCACTTAGAGGGGAACTCGGCATAAGACCGTGGGAATCTTTATCTCTCTGTTTTGCTCCAGTACATGTAACTTGGAGCCCTTGGTGTTTCTAGGAAATGGTAAAATTGGGTGTATCCCTTTAGGAAACTCCAGGAAAATGCTAGCATTTAGTAAACTTTGCGCATGGGGCTAAATACTACAGACACCATGATGGAAAAGGACAAACTCCCTGCCCTCGGGGAGTGGTGGTGGTTGTGTTTGCTTTATTTTTCCCTCCAGTTGGTGATATAAAAACCCCATGTTTGGGGCTTCCCTGGTGGCGCAGTGGTTGAGAGTCCGCCTGCCGATGCAGGGGACGCGGGTTCATGCCCCGGTCCACGAGGATCCCACAGGCCGCGGAGTGGCTGGGCCCGTGAGCCATGGCCGCTGAGCCTGCGCGTCCGGAGCCTGTGCTCCGCAGCGGGAGAGGCCACAACAGTGAGAGGCCCGTGTACCGCAAAAAACCAAACAAAAAAACCCAACCCACCCCCCCACGTGACCTGAGTTGGGCTGCTGTCTGTAGAGCAGTGAAAGGAAACAGCAGACACTCCGCTGAGTTGTCATAGCCCAGGGATTCAGCAATTCCAGCTGCACCAATCACAGCGTTTTCTGTTGGGGTTGACCTTTGAGGAGATTGCTTCAATTATAAAAGGTCAACATCTCCTGGTTCTGGCACAAGCAAGTCCTGAGCTAGGTGGTAAAATATAGCCCAATAACCCCATGGAGGTTCTTTGTCTCCACCATGCAGTCGTGACTTGAGACTGTCAGACACCTTTGGAACATAGTGGTTAAGTAGCTCTGACATGCAAGGTGTGGGCTGGAAAATTAACACTTATGTCTTAATACAAGTAAGTTGTGTGGGCTTTTTTATTAATAATTCAAAATGGGTTTCCATAGCTAGTTAGTGGTTACTCTTAAATGAATCAATTCTAAGGGTCATGTATTTCTCCATACAAAAGTTAAGGTATAGTAGGGCAATGTTAGGTAGCTGTTAGAGAACTCATTCCTCCAGTAGAAGGGAAAGTGGGTAAAGACGTTCTGTATCAAGTTCCTATTTTTCATCTTGCTGCCTTGACACAAACTCCAATAAGAGAAATTATATCTCCTGACATTACTGTAAGGATAATAGTGACTCTGGACCTAGATGCAATTCCCTGTCATGAAGCTCCATCTTTGTGGACTGTAGGATCCCATCTCCCTGCACCAAAGGAGTAGAAGACAGACCAGGCTAAACATTCTCGTCGGACGGACAAGACAAAGGAGAAGAGTTCAGAGAGAACAGTAAGCAGGGTCAGGCCCACAGCGATTCTGTGGAATAGGCTTCCCACCTGCATGGCTTCTTCTATGAACCAGATCCAGCCCTGTATTCACACCAATTCCAGAGAGATGTCCTTTGTGTCACTGGACAGGATAACCGGTTTATTCTCAAGCCAGAGGCACAAAATCAGGCTGGAAACTAATTTTGAAGCACATTTTCACATAGCTTAGATTTACTTGTCAGGGAGGGGTCTGGAATTTCTAACTCTTGTGCCCTAGGCCTTTGGTTTGTTTTTAAAGTCAAGCTGTCAGCAGAAGATCTTTGACAGAGTGCTATTATCAGAATTCTTTACTCAGTTTTCTCAGAGTAATGCTGGTAACAGTACCCTTTCTGACATAGTTAAATATTTGTATTGCCTGTTGGATAGTCTTCCAGTTTATACAACTTGGATTTTACAGGACCATAGAAAAGGGTGTTTAATTCTGGGTCACAAGGTCTATGAATGGGTTGAAATCCTTATAATTATATGCAAGCAATTTTGAATATGTACATTTCTTCTTGGGGAAAGAGCTGATATTCTTTACCAGATTCCCAAAGCAGTCAGTAACCTAGAGCATGTTAAAAACCACCGGTCTAGACAAAGTTTCCTTAACCCTGGTAGCTGATAGGTGACCAATAGAGGTTAAAGGTCAATTGTAACTAGAGAGAGAAGCTAAGGGAAGATCTGTCAATAGTAAGAGAAGGTGATTCTCAACCTTTCGGAAGTATGAGCATTACAACCATGGGCCTGGTGCCTGGACCAGATGGAATGTATTCTGGTTTTGTGCCTGTGTTCTGACTTTACAGTAGGCTTCATATCACCATTCTGTGTTGAGTTTCTTATGAAAAAGATTTGTCCAGAGAGCATCTAACTTCGATCACACATAAATGGTAATTTTAGAGGCTTCTCATAGCCAGCAAGTAGGAAAGCCTTGCAAATTTAAATTTGTAAAAAGAATACAACTGACATCAATCTTCTCAAAAGCAACTTAGGGGGCTTCCCTGGTGGCGCAGTGGTTGGGAGTCCACCTGCCGATGCAGGGGGACGTGGGTTCGTGCCCCAGTCTGGGAGGGTCCTGCATGCCGTGGAGCGGATGGGCCCGTGAGCCGTGGCCGCTGGGCCTGCGCGTCTGGGGCCTGTGCTCCGCAACGGGAGAGGCCGCAGCGGTGAGAGGCCCGCGTACCGCAAAAAAAAAAAAAAAATGCAACTTAGGATGCTAGAAGACAACAGAGCAAGCAATTTTAAAGTTTTGAGGAGGGGCTTCCCTGGTGGCGCAGTGGTTGAGAGTCCGCCTGCCAAGACAGGGGACACGGGTTCGAGCTCTGGTCTGGGAAGATTCCACATGCCGCGGAGCAACTGGGCCCGTGAGCCACAATTACTGAGCCTGCACATATGGAGCCTGTGCTCCGCAACAAGAGAGGCCGCGATAGTGCGAAGCCCGCGCACCGCGATGAAGAGTGGCCCCCACTTGCCACAACTAGAGAAAGCCCTCGCACAGAAACGAAGACCCAACACAGCCATAAATAATAAATAAATTAATTTAAAAAAAAAGTTTGTAAAGTTTTGAGGAAAATAAAGTTCAACCTAGAATTTTTGCCCACTCAAGTGGGAGGTCAGAATAGAAACCTTTTTAGATATCAGAGACTCAGAAAATGTACATCTCATGACTGGCAAGGTTGAAGTATCAGATTGAGAAAGTGGGAGAGGAGGCATGGCTGAACAGCAACCAGAGAGTTGCCAAAATTAGGTCACAACTGAGTTAACCATTCCCACTTCCATAGAATACTAACTGCATACCCTGTTTCACTGTTGCAGCTGGCCCTGGATGCTGGACCCTCACACCACTGTCTTGGGGTCACAGAAACTCAACACCCTGGCTGATGCCACCAACACCACCATCCCAACCAGAGCAAATACTCTATGGTCCTTGTTTCTTTGAGTCACTAGTTCTCAATTCAAAGTCCTGAGTAGGAAAATCTGATGGGCAAACCCTAGGTAACTTGTTCATGGCCATGGATGCAAAAGAGATTAGGAAAGAGGATTGTAGATTCCAGTAGAGGAATTTGGGCTTTGACTAAAATTTCCCACACAGAAAAAGAGAGTTTAGATTCTGAGGAGAAAAATTTTCAAATGTCTTCATAAGATAACTTGGGCATACTTGGTGATATCATAAAGGCCAAAATGCAAACTAAAATGAAAAATAAAATTAGAAACTCCAAGAAAAATAAATAAAAGAAAAGGAGAAGAATGGCTCTACTATGAAGCAGAGTAAGATGTTGTTTGATTTTATGTAATTGATTGAGTATAATGGTATAAAGGGTTTTTAAACTCTGATGCTAGAAATTTTCCTACCAGTGACTGAGGGATCATGAGGCTAGACCTGCAAAGAAAGAAACACAGTCCTGGCGTGCTGTTCAATAGAGCAATGAACACAATTTACACAGTCCTAATAAGGTAAACAGGTTTTGTTGTTTTATTAGATGTTTACTATCAATCTCTGAACTAAGTGCATTTGCTTGTGGTTGCTGGAATGAATGTAAATGTAAAGCACACTGACAATGCCAACATGTAGGAGACGGAAGGGGGGATGTAGGGAAGAGGAGAAAAAGCAGAGGGAAAAGTAGGACACTAATATCTTTATTTTACAAATAGGGTATCAAGAAACATATTGAAAGTCAATGGGACAAGAAATAGAATAGCATATTTAAAGCTACAAAGAGAAACATTAGACATTTAACTATCAAATGCTGGGAGCAGAAGAGGAGAAGGGGGGTAGTGTAAGTGACCCAGATCTTCATCTTTCATTTTTGAAAGTCAATAGAAAATCTTCTAAATTAAAAAAATCAAGACATGGTGTTTCAAGCATCTCTGAAAAGGCATAGTGATAACTTCAGAACAACTGAAAACTGACTAGCGTTGAGATTGCTTTTGAGGAGTGGGACTAGAGTAAAGAGATGAAAGATTTCCATGCTTATCTCTTGAGTTGTTATTATGCATATATATAACTTTGATAAACATTAACTTAAAAGTAAACAAGCATCTTTGATTGAAAAATAACCAAAATGCACTTATTTATTTATTTCCTTTGTTGTATGAATAGAAGAAAAAGTGGACTTGTGATATTAAAAACAGATTAGGAACCAGGATTATTTAAAAATTAGTTTGTTACAGATGAAAGGATGCCCAACAACATTAATCATTAGAGAAATGCAAATCAAAACTACAATGAGATATCATCTCACACCAGTCAGAATGGCCATCATCAAAAAATCTAGAAACAACAAATGCTGGAGAGGGTGTGGAGAAAAGGGAACCCTCTTGCACTGTTGGTGGGAATGTAAATTGATATAGCCACTATGGAGAACAGTATGGAGGTTCCTTAAAAAACTACAAATAGAACTACCATATGACCCAGCAATCCCACTACTGGGCATATACCCTGAGAAAAGCATAATTCAAAGAGTCATGTACCACAATGTTCACTGCAGCTCTATTTACAATAGCCAGGACATGGAAGCAACCTAAGTGTCCATCAACAGATGACTGGATAAAGAAGGTGTGACACATATATACAATGGAATATTACTCAGCCATAAAAAGAAATGAAATTGAGTTATTTGTAGTGAGGTGGATGGACCTAGAGTCTGTCATACAGAGTGAAGTAAGTCAGAAAGAGAAAAACAAATACAGTATGCTAACACATATATATGGAATCTAAGAAAAAAAAGTTCATGAAGAACTTAGGGGCAAGATGGGAATAAAGACACAGACCTACTAGAGAATGGACCTGAGGATATGGGGAGGGGGAAGGGTAAGCTGTGACCAAGTGAGAGAGTGGCATGGACATATATACACTTCCAAACGTAAAATAGATAGCTAGTGGGAAGCAGTCGCATAGCACAGGGAGATCAGCTTGGTGCTTTGTGACCACCTAGAGGGGTGGGATAGGGAGGGTGGGAAGGAGGGAGATGAAAGAGGTAAGAGATATGGGAACATACGTATATGTATAACTGATTCACTTTGTTATAAAGCAGAAACTAGCATACCATTGTAAAGCAATAAAGCAAAAAATAAATACTCCAATAAAGATGTTTAAAAAAAAATTAGTGTGTTACATTTCCCGTCTTTATTTTTGTCATGTATACAACTATAAAGCAATGATTTATTTTAATTTTCCTGGAAATTATTCCAATAAAGATGTTTAAGAAACATTTGAAATGTGTAGTATATGTGAGCTCAATGTAGAATATACAACAGGTTTTCAAACTCCTTTTGGCAAGTCTTGATTACATAGAGCTATTTTCTTTTTCTTTTTTTTGGTGTTGTTACCTCCTGAATTTCAATTTTAGAAATAATCATCAGCAAAGATCTGCAACAGAAAACTATATTTTCAAACTAAGTCCCTTACTTTGACAGAAGTTGTTGAGTTCTGCAATTAATTCCTGTCTGTAGATCAATGGGTTGCATAAATGGCAGATCAACCTAGACAAGAGGGAACAAATACAATCATTAGTGAAATCCTAATGATACAGAACAATTGACTGTGAATTTAGGTCAGTTTGTCTGCTTTGAAACACTTTTCCTCTGTACTATTTCATACTTGACTAGTCCTTATTGTGTCTTGACACGTTTTGTAATTGTTCATAGGCAATTCAGCATCTTAATGTATAAAAGAATATTTACTTAAGAGATGTGAACGTGCAGAGCATGGATAGCATCATTAACCTGAAGCGTTAACACAGTGCAGGAAACACAACACCTTAAATATCCTGAGATTTTGGAATAATACCTACCGCCAGAATATGAGGTAGTTGGCAGGCGGAGGGTGTGGAAAGGAGAGCAGGTCTGCTGAAAGTGTGGGGTGGAGCAGCATTCTGTCTGGGGTTAGTATCTCACTTAAGAATTTGATGAAGGACAAAAGCAGAGAGGAACCAAAGTGATGTGTTGGGGCACCTTTGCAATAAGAACTTCCGACGTGGCAGGCAATGTAATAGGCTCACAAAGGGGGCCTCCTTATGCGTGCTGGGTGGACTTGATTTTTAATCATCAAAGGTCCTCTGTGGACCACCATCTGATTGGGTTCTCGCTCTGCTTCCTTCTTCCCACGAATCATTCTTTGTGGCTCTGAGAAAGACACAACAGGCTTAGATATTTTATTTCCTGGCAAGTCAGCAGGCGAGTTCTATGTACATGGAACCTCCTTTATGTACTACAGTGTGAGAGATTTAGGTAGGACTCTAAGTCTGTCTGGGGAGGGATTTACTCTTCTTACCAGCTAGAAAGCACGAAATAACCCAGTTTTTAGAAGCTTCCCAGGAGGTTCACGCTTACGAGTAAGGTGCATTCTAGTATTCTCACTTTTACCTAATGTTTCCTCTTCAATATTACATTCAAAATTCTTTTTTTTTTTTAGATGTTGGGGGTAGGAGTTTATTAATTAATTTATTTATTTTTACTGTGTTGGGTCTTAGTTTCTGTGCAAGGGCTTTCTCCAGTGGTGGCAAGCGGGGTCCACTCTTCATTGCGGTGCGCGGGCCTCTCAATATAGTGGCCTCTCTTGTTGCGGAGCACAGGCTCCAGACACACAGGCTCAGTAGTTGTGGCTCACGGGCCTAGTTGTTCCGCGGCATGTGGGATCCTCCCAGACCAGGGCTCGAACCCGTGTCCCCTGCATTAGCAGGCAGATTCTCAACCACTGCACCACCAGGGAAGCCCACATTCAAAATTCTTAACCATTTTTATAAACAGCCGAGAAGAAGCTCTGCAGGCAAATTCAAAGCTTGCTGGATGGTCTCAGAGCCTCCAGATTTAATCCTGTTTCACACAGGTGAGCATACATTCCCTTGGTCATAAAGGTAGGCAGACCTCCTTGGAATTGCAGGATTGGTGCAGAAGAGTGCTCATTCTCATCTGTGCAGAGGGTCACGATGGTTACTAGCTACTCCTCACATTCCTTTGACCTCTACCCCATCCTCAACACTTTTTCATCATAGTGGATGCAACTTGCTAAACACTTGCTGAAAGTAGTTCTTGACTTTCTCTCCACTGCTCTTTCATCTGCCTTCTTCCACTCTTTGAGCAAATGTTCCTCCTTCCAAGTGCTGAAGCCAGAAACCATGAGCAATCCTCAATCCCTAATTTCTTCATCATGTACTCTATCCAATCTAGTCCAAGTTCTACAGATTTTATTTTGAGTTTGTCTACTGTCTCCTTTCCCATTCCCTCAAGTTTAAACATTCGTATCTCTTTCCTGGACAACAATAGTCTCACTAGTCTTCCTGCTTCCTTTCTTGGTCCTTGGCAGTCCCTTTTACACATGGCTGTTAGAATGATCTTAAAAAAACCAAAAACAATAGATTTCATCATGTCACTGGTGGCGGTCAGTATACTTAAAGTCCAGATTTCTTAAGACGAGTGACCCCTGACACCTTCTCCAACCTCATCTTGGCCCATTCTCTTCCTGCTTCCCACAGTTCGATTACGTTGGTCTTTTTTCATTTAGTTGAATGTGGCCAAGCTCTTTCTCACCTTGAGGCTTTCACACAGCTGAAAAGTTCTTTCTTCCAGTCTTCACCTGGATGACTCTCTTCTACCTTCCAGGTCTTTCCTTCAATATCACTTCCTTAAAGACACTCTCTACAACCCTCTATAAACTCACATATGTGGCTAACACTGTATTTTTATAGGACAGCATTGCTCTAAGGGTAAGTAGGTACTTACAGATGTGACAAATGCAAGGCTAGCCTAGTCCATGCTTTATCTTTGCCTACTTCTGCCTTTCCCCAAACCTACCAGCCCATGTCCCTTGCTTTCTGCATTTTGTAGAATGTCTTGGCCCTGTCCTCACTAATGTCCGGCCAAATCGCCAACTTTTATATGGCTCCACATTTGAATATGCAGAACTCAGAACCTCATGTTTGAGGACTCTCTAATGATGCAGAAATTGGTCCTTGATATAGTAAGCTCCATACATTCAATCATTCAACAAAAATTTTTAGAGCTACTACATGCTAGATACTGTGCTAAGTATGAGGAATAGAAAGTGAGTGAGGTGAAATGTCCTCCTGCCTGGAGCTCATACTTGACTAGAGAGACAGATGTTAGGCAAATACACACACACACACACACACATACACACACACACACACCTCCTCCCCTGACACACATGTGCACATACAATAACATTGGTACAAGTTGTGATCAATTCTATGGTGAAAATAGTATGACTGGAGGATCTATGATTTTAGAATTTCTAGTAACTATGTTTTAAAAGGATAAAATGGTGAAATTAATTTTAATAAAAATGTTTTTATTTATCCAGTATATCTAAAATATTACTTTTCAACATGCAATCAGTATAGAAAATTAGTGAGATTTATTTACATTCTTACAAGTCTTCAAACTTTGCTGGGTACTTTACACACATAACATATCTCAGTTCAGACCAGCCGTATTTCTAGTACTCAGTAATCACATAGGGCTAATGGTTACCATATTGGACGAGCGAGCCTTATAGGTTCCTAAAGGCTTATTGGTACTGACCATGAACTAGTCCTAATTTTCTCACAATGGGATATGATCACCCTAGTAGGATGTGACTCTTTGAGTGACACACTCCTGACAACTTTAATTCCACTCAAGGCTGAAGTTGGTGGGTAAAGCTGACATGTAAAAGAGGAAGCTTTTGTGTAGCTCCAGTATACAGAACTGGAACTGAATTTCAAGAAGGCAGATTGTATTCAGAACTTTAAACAATAAGAACTTTCAGGAAACAAATGAGATGCCCTGTCTTGTACTTCTTGTGATTAGAGGAGACAAGTAGAGGCTGATGCCCACTTGGGCTAGGATTCAATAATTCAGTGAAGGCGCCTATCAGATGATCTCTCAAGTTCCTTTGAATCATGAGATTCTGTAATTGAATTAAACTTGAAACGTTCTTCCAACAAAATATAGTATTATTTTTGTCTTTCTTTTGGCTTTTATTTAGGCATGAGAAAATGCTTTTGAAAGCATTTCATTTTTAGAGAAAACAAGTTATCCTCTATAGCTACACAAACAAAGAGAATATGAGAATTTAGGCAACTACTTGAATAATTTTAGGGAAAAAATTATGAAAACGTTTTGGAGGGGTAAAGAAGAGATAATCACTTTAACCCTTATTTATTGACCAGTTTTGTTAGTATAAATTAAGCCTAAATGAATTTTTACCCTACACAGCATGTTGGACTCATCCACAATCTAATCTGACTGAATGATGTATGTTAGTGATGGCAGCCCGTTTTATAAATGAAATTCTAACTACATATTTGTATATGAAATTAAATAATATTTACAAATAGACAGATTTTCTATACTATGGAACTCAGTAGGCCTGGGAAATGCTGACTGATTATAGTCACTTCTCTCAAAATTTAGATCAATACATTATGCTTTCTGAGGGTTGCCAGGAATAGCCTTAGTGATGCCTGGGTCTGGTCAGTGTTGAGCACCGGCCTCCCTAATGCTGGGAAGACAGAGCTCAGCCCAGACTGGTAGGGATTCTCCCTGCTTTTAACCTGGAAGACAAAATAAAAAATTAACTTTCTTTAATGGAAGAATATAAAGAAATAAAATAGATAATATAGAGAAAAATTATACAATGTATTTTGTAATAACAAATGTTCATTTTAATTTTTTTTTCAATGACTAAGGTTAGGATTGTTTCTGGAAATCTGCAATTTTTCTTTAATTTCGGTATTTTCATCATGGTTATTTCCAACGTGAAAGTGATTTCTGTATTTGTGGATAGTTTGTTATTAACTCTACTCAAATCCAGTGTCCGTGTGCTCCACACACCCATCCCTGCCTCCCCCTCCTCCTCCAGACACTCACAGTGCCCTCACACATGCAAGTGTGGCCTCATGTGCACACACACACACACACACACACAGAGCAGCAGAGGAGTCCACTCTGTTAAGGCAGCCCGTTTGCCCTCTATGCTCCCAGGAGAGATAACTGTGCCTTTGGTTCTCTTAATTTCCTCCCAGCCTCTTTGTGTCCTATCAGTTACCAGATTCCCTAAGACAAAGTTCAAAGCCTTTAGTTCTATGCTCCAAGAGTAGTTTAGGCTGCAGGAAAATCTACAGAGTGCGAGATGGTATCCTTTTCCTGTTTAGAAAGGACTTCACTCAGGTAAAAATGGAGAGTTCTTTCCTCCTTTAAGTTTACTGTTTAACTCACTTATCTATTCATTCACTCATTCAGTCGTTCACTTAGTAAACATTATTTCTGAACACCTACTTCATGCCAACCACTGTATGAGGAGAGCAAAGCCATTCCATACCCTTACTTAGATTGCAAGTAAGCAGGGGGCACTTTCATCATCATACTACATTTACTACAACATCACAGATCACATAATGGGCAAGTGTGCAAAGTTTTATGTCATGGGGCTGCTGGGGAGGGAGTGACACGCTCCGCCCGCCTCTCTGAAGAGATGGGATTTGAACCAGGCTTGCAAGAATGCTGTGCACTTCTGGCACTTGGCAGAGGGTAGGAGCCTGCAGCCTGGGCAGGGTGGACAAATTGAGAAAGCACAGGGCACATGCAGGGAGCAACGGGTGGTGTGAAGTGACTGGATCATTGGAGTCAAGGCTGCAAAAGCCAAGAGTGGGCAGGTTCTGAAGAGCATAGACATTGGATCTGCCCTGGGAACTTTCATTCTTCTCCCTTGACCTCCAGAATATTTTAAAATTCGAAGTCTGACAATGGAGACTAGAGAGTCTTCTAGAATGCTGGATTGGAAAATATGAGAAATAATCAGGTGACATTTTGGTGACAGTGGCCTTGGTGGAGATTCTTCTCCTTCCTCCTCCTCCTGCCCCTCTCCCTCCTCTTCCTCCTCTTTTCCCTACAAAATAGCAAGAAAGCATCTTTTTGTAATAATTTTGCCAACCATAGTGCATAGAAGGCCTAGACATGGGGAAATTTGGGTGCCACTCTGTACTAGTTTTCTATTAAAAAAAAAATGCCGTTATCTCATAGGCATAAAATGTTAATGAGCTGAGCCTCTGTGCCCACTGGGAACCACCCATGGTCCAGCTCTGCCATAGAGAGCTCTGGAGAGCTCTCTGAGCTCTTGCTGAGTAGAATGTCAGAATTCAAGTGACCTCAAAGCCCTATTGTGATGAAGTGTCCCTTGACATGAATGGGGATGTTCACACTCAGGCCTGTGACCACAGGAAAAGGAGCTGACCCACCAACCCTAGATGATTATGGAGTCTTTGCAAACTAGCATGGTCTTGGGCTTGTTTTCTCCTGAACTGAGGCTATGATGCCATGGGAAAGTAGGAAAACCTAATGTGAAATCTGTGCCCTGCACCGGTTGTGATATCTGAAAAGCCACTGCAATGGAAAATGACTGATGAATCCTGTTGACTCTGATGAGCTGGTACTCAGGTCTTAAGTACCAAGACCATGTTAGTACACCAGTCAGGCTAGACTAATCAGAGTGGCCAAGTTATTTCATGCATCCAGACACAGTCTGGATCCCCACAATAAGTAGACTCTGGGCCTGACTTTTGGTGAATCACTGCCTTGTATATAGGGTAAATTCTAAAACTTTGTTGCCAACCTAAGCACCTTACTCCTCCGGCTTTTAAAAGACCAGGGTAGCAGGCATCCAGACTTTTGCAAGCTCACAGTCATAAACATTTTTCTGAGCTCATATATGCCCATCCAGGAATCACCTTCATGCATTTCAGAAAGGGATGTAAGAGGTCAATGAATTGAATTTTGGCAAACTTAAGCTTCTTACACTTAAAACTAATTTCTTCAAAATCTCCCAATCTGTCTCAGCTTTTCTCCACCTATGATCTATGTCAGATCTCCCATTTTTGATCCCTACCCTGCCCCCACCAGTCACCCACAAAGTTTGTTATTTTCTATTTGCCCAGTCTGCTCTCCCTTTCTTAAAATGTCAACCTCTTTTTCTCTTACCTAAATCCTTATCCCTCTAGCTCTTGTGGCTTTGGCTTCTTTTTCATATTATCTAGAACTCTTTCCCTAACAATTTCTAGAAAATACAAATAACTCCTCTTCTTTCATTTTCATTTTCGTAAATATTTATCAAGAGCCTACTTTATGTCAGTATTATGTGTTGTGAAGAATATAAAGGTAGGTTGGGACCCCTGTCCTAAAGAACTTATAATTTAAAGAAGTTAGTGAAATAGACAAGTATACCAATAAGGCATGGTGAAATAAGTGCTGAATCAAAGTTGAAACCCTGTTTTTTGGGACCCTAAGGAAAATGGGGCTGACAGTGACTAGAGAGATGAGAGAGACTGAAGAGTTTGCCTTTGAATTAAGCCTTGGTGAATGTGAATGATCTTTCATTTCTGATGGTTTTCAGCACTTGTTATTCTTGCACGGCAGCATTTAATTAAATACAAAGTGACAGTCTTTTAAAATATATGATTTGTTTCATGCCCAATTTTGCCAGCCATGGTAGAGTGGGAGGTGGGGGGCAAGTCTGGTCTCCCTGGCAGAGAATAAACTCCTTTAGTGCAAGCCCTGTCATCTTTTTCTCTTGTATTCCTCAGGTACACAGCATGTGCTCAATTAACGCTGGTTGGGTCATGGGCACATCTTCGTCATCATCATCATCATCATCATGAGTATCAACAGATTTGGTTCCTTCAAACAATCTCAAGTGGAAGAACCCAAGACTTCCTTTAAAATAGGGAGTGTTGGGCTTCCCTGGTGGTGCAGTGGTGGAGAGTCCGCCTGCCGATTCAGGGGACACGGGTTCGTACCCTGGTCCAGGAGGATCCCACATGCCGCGGAGCGGCTGGGCCCGTGAGCCATGGCCGCTGAGCCTGCGCGTCCGGAGCCTGTGGTCCGCAATGGGAGAGGTCACAACAGTGAGAGGCCCGTGTACTGAAAAAAAAAAAAAAATAGGGAGTATTGTTTAGAATCATAATAGATAATGTGGTGCATTTCAAGATACTACCGTTCTCTTTAAACCTATTGAACCACTAGAGTCTGCCTGATGCCCCCAAAGGACTCTCTGCAGAAGCCTCTTCAGAGACATTGAGATCTTGGAACCTAAATCTAGAACCAGAGTAACCTGATGTTGGTGGCCTTAAATCAACCTCTTTCAGAGCCCAGCTAACTCTGCCCTGTGGTCTCATGTAATCAAAGGGGAGGATGTTTTAGAGCAAATGGGCAAAGCCCACGTGGGATCTACGAGCAGTCCCTCTTACTTCTAATTCCAGAATGAAGCTGTACATGATCACAGAAGGATTTTTCTCTATTCTATGTACTTGGTATTCAGCTGATGCTTGTTCTGTTACATGGTAAGCTGTTTGTGGCCTCAGGAAACTCTGGCCTCTTGACTGATGATTTTTCCTAGGAGTTGTTATAGCCTATCTTCTAGCTTGATAAAATTGTTGGAAAGGATGGATGAACCATTCACGGGCAACCCCAGGCAGGAGGAAGTCAGGACTGTAGTCACCTCACGTTGGAGTGTCAAGGCCACATTAATCTCCAGCTAGATGAAGTTTTCTCCTCAGGAGGCTCCTTGCCTCTCTCAATCTTTAGAAGTCAGCAGAGCCAGATCTTGGGTTATTAGATATCAGTATATGATGATTCTTTCTGCTACTCACCTTGTACAATGGGCCAGAATTGAAGGCTGGCCACTGCAGCGTCTCCTCATTGGCTCCAAGATTCAGCTATTATGTCATGCAGCAATGCCCTTTGGATCAGGAAAGCCTCACTGTCTAAGGACTTGATTTTCTGGACTGCTAGCTTGTGTTCAAGGATGTTCATTTCCTGAGAATGGCACTGAGCAGTTTTAGGAAATGCTGATACAACTGTAGCAATTTTTTCCAATTTGTTCTTGACAAAGAACTCTCTTCAAAATTGAGTTGGCTTCTTTTCTCCTTTTTTGTTTTGAAAATGCTGGTAAACACAATTAGCCTCATTAACCTCAGTTTCTGTTTCATAACTGAAAATTAGCCTACAATCACTGGTTTGCTGGAAAGCACAGATATAATTAGTCTTTGACTGATACGAAAATTCTGCCTCTTCTTTAATTTCTCTGACATCTCAGTGCATGTGAAAACATGTCTGAACTCTCCCACTCGACCCTGAGGAGGTGAGTAAAAAATAAATCCAGTATTTAAATCAAGGATCTCAAGCTGAAACATGAAAGCCAATATTCTTGCACATGGAAACTGGAGATGAAGAGGCATTTGTTGAAGAGGCAATGATGAGAAGGTAGACTCTATGAAGTGTATTCCCAATGCCGCTTCTAGGTGTCTAAAGATGGTGCTAGTATGCAGATGAATCTGTCATTCACAGTCAAAGTAATATGATTACTTACAGAAAAAGGATCTGGGGAAAAGTAGTTGCTCCCTTGGCACAGGTGAAGAATCACTATCTCAGCCCTTTAAATCCATTTGTTTACCAGCTTTTCCATACCTTTCTGTGGGCAAGAGAAGAAGTCGCATTTTCACAATCAGTCTCGGCAGTCGTTCCTTTCCAGGCTAGCTCCTGAAGACTAGACTTTCAGGGCTTGTGATCAGACAGCTGGGATGATTAGTCTCCTGGAGAAACTCCATTACCATCATTCCTCCAGTAGCTGGTAGCCTAAAAAAGGGTCCAGTTCAGGAAGGATGGGGATGTTCATTTCCTTTTCATCAACAGACAATCTGCTGAGATAAAGGGAAGGTAATCTGAAGTAGTTCAACATGGTCTTTGGGTCTGAGTTTAACAGAGTGTTGTCTGGGAAGCTAGACCACGACGGGCATCCATTTGGTGGAGCCCATCCATCTGGATTCATCACTGAGAGGGCATATCAAGCACACATACTGATGTGGGCCCTTCTGGGTTGTTGTCTGTGGGGACAGCATGATAGAGATGACTATCTCAGTGCTCAGAAATCCTTCTGTGTGTATATGGGGGTGGGGGTCAAGGGCGGCAGGTCCTTAGGTGGAAGCATGTGTGACTCCAGATAAGCTCATGGTGTAGTAGTACCCAGAACGGGGAGGTGGGGATCTATGTGTGGCAAACATCTTTTCTTTTATTGATCTCAGTTTCCTCTTGATGGAATGAGTAGTTTGGAGGTGATAATCCCTGACACCCATCTAGCTCTGGTGCTCATTGAGTAGATACTAAGCAAAGCCATAATCTCCAGCCTGAACAAACAAACATTGGACTTCTTAACACGGACATGATTCCTTCCTTTGTCCCCTTTACCTCCTCCCCACACTACTTTGTTCTCTTAACTCCCACTAAAGATACTTAATTTCCAAGTTGTCTCTCTATAGACCTAAAATATGCCCCCCCCCGACAAGCACGTGCTCAAGGACTCTGAGTTGTTTCCCTGCCAGTGTGGACTCTGGCTGGAGGCTGTGAAATGGAGTTGAGCCGTTCTGACTCAGTGCCCAAACTGCAAATTAGAAATCTTATAATTCAAATTGAAGTTCTCCTGTGTTACTCCCTGCACCTCTTATTGAGCCCCATAATAGTGAAATAAAAGAGTCACTAAGTCAGGAAATAATCCAGGGCAGTAAAGTAGCTTTTATTAGGCACCTAAGGCATCAGATGCAAATAAAGTGATGAGAGAGGAAATTAATATTATTTTCTCTGTGCTCGTTGGAGAAAGTGGCGTGTGACCCTTGACTGAGTAGCAATATCTCTGAAACATCTTCCTTATTCTCTTCAGCACTGTTTATGCGAGAGGCTCTGTCTGTTCAATAGCCAGGTTGGAAATGATCAGGTTGGGCAAGATAACTGGATCTAATGACTGAAAGCTCCACGATAGAAGTGTCTGAGTTGACAATTCTGTTTGAAGAATTCCCAAGAATGGACAATTTAGGAGCCACTTATTCCCAAGAATGACACTGAGACGCTTCCTTGCAGAGACATGTTTTTGTTTAGCTATTCCCCACCCGATTCCACCTTCTCTGGCCTCACAGCCATATGCTTCATCCATTTAATTTTCTGTTCATTTCAAAGAAGCATCACATACCCAGCAGAAAAAGAAAAGAGCTTGAAGGTGGTTATTTTGACAAGACACTCAGGAATAGGGACCTCCCTCTTCCTCTGGCATTCATTTCTTGCATGCTTCTTTTGCGTAATTAAACACACAAAGGTCACCTAGCATCCTGGCAATTTCAGGAAGTGGGAGGGGGGAAAGTAAAGTAAAAGCAAACCATCAATATGAGGAAGTCAGCACTGCGTTTCTGTTTTTCTTCCAGTTTCTCTAGAAAGGGATTAGTTATTTACTGATTATTCATATGCCACCTACTTCCCCAAAGATTTTTGAGGCAGTCCAATGTGATAGCATCTCAGTAACACCGGCATGCTCCTAAATTGAGTTTCTTAGCAAAATAACAACAACAAGCCAATACAAATGTCTAACCTGAGTGCTTCTGAGTTCCAGTGAAATAAAAAATGTATCTCAGCAAAAATACCTGTATTCACTTGTTCCAGCTCCCTGTTCCACCATGCAGTCATGCTGTCTTTATTTCAAGAAAGTATTTGCTTCCTTGCCCTGCTCAGATGCATGTGTTAAAACAGGTGAAACTACAAGGTTTGACTCTTTCCATGTCTTGCATCTCTATGGCTCAGCCCAGTGAGGACTGCAAACTGTATTCCATAGCCCCAATGTCTAAGGAGCCTTGTACCAGAATGAACCCTCTTTCAGTAGGGCTGCTTGTCTAGAGAACAACCACCCTTCCAAATCCATTCTTGGAGCTGATACCATGATAGGGGTCATTTTGAAACTCTGAGCCTTTTTTATTGAACTGAGTTATTGCCATTCTGTGAACATATCTTGGGTTTTCTGACTCCATGGTTTTATTCATGCTATTCCTTTGGCCTGAAATCCTCCATGTTTATACTGCCTGTCACAATTCTCCTCATTCTTCATGGTTTTGTTGAAAGATGACTACCTCGTGAAGCCTTTGGTATCAGTTATCAATTGTCACAATGAAGCTGAGTAACCAATAACCAAACTGTGGTAGCAAACTGCAGTAAACATTTATTTGTCCTCACAAGTCTCCAGGTCTCAGCTGGGTTCACCCACGTATCCGCAGACAGCTCTGTGATGGCAGAGCTCTGCTCATCTTGGCTGGGCTCTCTCACGTGTAAGGGGGGTGGCTGGCTGTGAGGTAGCCTAGGATGGCCTTAGCCGAGACAACTGTGCTTTCCTCCACATGGTCTCTCATCCTCCAGCAGGTTAGCTTGGGCTTGGTCTCATGGTGGTGACAGGGCTCTGAGAGAAAGGGGCAGTGTGCAAGGCCGTTTGAGGCTTGGGCTCAGAACCGGCATGCTATCCCTTCTGCTCCTTTCTACTGGCCAAAGAAAATCACAAGAACAACTTGGTTTCAAGAGTGGGGAACTAGACTCAACCCCTTACTGAAGGAACTGCAAAATCACATTTTATCGGGTGTGGATAGGAAGAATGAAGAGTTGGGGAAATTTTTGCAGTCAGTCGACCACAACCTTTTTGATTGCCTGGTTTGAAGTGGTTTTGCTTGTGGTTTAATTTTACTGTTTTGATAGAAATTTAAAAACAGAATATAATTTGGGCACCTGCTTTATCACCTTTTATGAGTCCCTTAAAGTCAGAGGCCATGTATCCTTTATTCTTTGGGTCTCAAGTTGCTTAATTCAGTGACTTGCCCCTTTAAAGCATTAGGCATGTTTAAGAATAGAAACAGGGCTTCCCTGGTGGTGCAGTGGTTGAGAGTCCGCCTGCCGATGCAGGGGACACGGGTTCGTGCCCCAGTCCGGGAAGATCCCACATGCTGCAGAGCTGCTGGGCCCATGAGCCATGGCCGCTGAGCCTGGGGTCCGGAGCCTGTGCTCCGCAGTGGGAGAGGCCACAACAGTGAGAGGCCTGCGTACAGCAAAAAAAAAAAAAAAAAAAAAAAAAGAATAGAAACAGTGTATAAATAAGGCAAGATAGAAAGCATAAGCACCCAGAATTTAAAATGTGGACTGACCTCAAAAGTTAACTCCATCATTCTGTCCTGTAGTAGTATGTAAGCTGCTCTAAATGGAAAGCCAATAAAACAATTGTCTCAAAATGCAGAGAAGTTCCTCCCACAATGAATGCCTGTTGCAAACAATGCACCATCCATGCACCATCCATGCACCCTAACACTCCAGCTTTAATCTTCCAATTTCTTAGCAGACAGAGAACAGCCATTTCCCATTTTCACCTTAGCCTTCACTGTCTGCCTTCCTCTTCTCACTGTGATTCAACTACACCTCTCCATTGGTGACAATGACTTCTGCTTAGCATCCCCAGTAGGGAACAGTGCCCGAGTGCCAAGAACAGTGCTCTGCACGTAGTAGGTGCTCAGTTCTGCTTGTTGAACACATAGATGTAGGAGACTCTTTCCACCTGAGTGTCTCCAGGTCCCAGCAAATTGAGCGTTTTCTGGCTTCTCTGATGTCTTTCTTGTCTTCCTTCCTGAAACATTGCTCCTGAGGAAGTCAGACCACCTCAGATGGTCAGTGGAAATTGAGTTCCCATCCACTCAGCATCTTTCACTCAATTTATTGTCCAGAGTTGTATTTAAGGAAGATAAAGCCAATCTAGTGGGAGAAGAGGGGAGAGGAGTGAGTTCTGCTCTGAAGAGAAGGAGAAGATTGATTCTCTATTGATTCATCCTTTTTTTTTTTAACATATTTATTGGAGTATAATTGCTTTACAATGCTGTGTTAGTTTCTGCTGTATAACAAAGTGAATCAGCTATACATACACATATATCCCCATATCTCTTCCCTCTTGCATCTCCCTCCCTCCCACCCTCCCTATCCCACCCCTCTAGGTGGTCACAAAGCACTGAGCTGATCTCCCTGTGCTATGCGGCTGCTTCCCACTAGCTATCTGTTTTACACTTGGTAAGTGTATGTATGTCAGTGCTACTCTCTCATTTCGTCCCAGCTTACCCTTCCCCCTCCATGTACCCTCAAGTCCATTCTCTACGTCTGTGTCTTTATTCCTGTCCTGCCCCTAGGTTCTTCAGGACTTTTTTTTTTTAGATTCCACATATATGCGTTAGCATATGATATTGATTTTTCATCCTTCTCAAAAGCTCTTCACTCTGCGGAATGGAATTCAATTAATATTTCAGGTTTTTAATGAAACTTCTTCTCATATGACTCTTCCTGTTGCCATTTATTTGAGTTCTAGGTTTGTAGAACTCAGTAGTAAAGAAGGTCTTTTATAATCAGTATATGTCCTCGTGGTTCTCCTGGTTTGGTTTAATTCCCCAGTCATATCACTGAGAAAGAGGAGACTTTTTCCTTTCACCCAAAGAACAGTTTTAGAGAAGGCTTATTTAATCTAAAATTCTGTGCCCTTTACTGTTAGGCATAGGTTAGCATGTTTTTAGTCTCAGTGTACAACACAGATTCTCCCTGAATTATTTTTTAAAATTAGCCCCTGCAGTGGTTAATCTTATGTGTCAATTTGGCTGGACCATTGGATGCCCAGATATTTGGCTAAAAATTATTTCTAGGTGTGTCTGTGAGAGTGTTTCCAGGTGAGATTAGCGTTGGATCTGTAGACTGAGTAAAGCAGATTGTCATGCTCAGTGTAGACCTCACCCAACACTTTGAGGGTCTGAACAGAACAAAAAAGTGAAAGAAGGGAGAATTCTCTCTCTCTTTCACTCTCTCTCTCTCTCTCTCTTTCACTCTCTCTCGCTCTCTGACTGCTTGAGCTGCGCACTGGTCTTCTGTCCTCGGATTGGGTCTTGCACCATTGGTACTCCTGGTTCTCAGACCTTTGGACTCAGCCTGGAATTTTCACCACTGGCTCTCCTCTATCTCCAGTTTGCAGACAGCAGATTGTGGGACTTCTTAACCTCCGATGTTGTGGGAGCCAATTCCTTATAATAAATCTCTTCATATATAGGCAATGGGTTCTGTTTCTCTGGAGAACTCTAATATCGTTCCTTATCGTGATACGACATGGCTTTGTGACTTTAGAGCCACCTGTTGCCTGGTCCCTTCTGGCTATTTATTCTCAACTGTCAGCACTTCTCCATCAGCAGAGGTCAACACAAATAATTAGATCAATAGCCCTGCCTGCCTTCTTACTTTTCAGGATGGTCTACTATTCTCTATGACTTTCAAGATTCTATCTTTCCTGAATTTGAGTTTTCCCAGAAATTTAGTCTTTCCTATCAGAAGAGGACAGTTTTCCACGTTGCCTTTTAAAATAGGAAAACAGTTCTCCCTCTCCAAATCATTTCTTTTCTTTTCTGTAGTCAGAGTCTATCTGAAATGTTATATCGTACTTTTAAGACCGGCAGACATGGCTACTAAACCCACTCTTTAGAGTGATACATTACTGGCTAAAATCTTTACAAGGGTTTGTTTCAGAATGTTTGAAAATGAAATAAAAGGTAGACTTAATGTAAAATTTTATCTATAATTATTTATTCCTAATAATTTCCCAGAGATTTTACCAAATTATACAGACCTCTCTGTTTTTCTCTACTTGTCCTTATCATTTGAGAGAAACCTTTATTCTTCAGACAGTTAAAGCAACAATCATTGAGCAACTGCTAGGTGACTGGTACTTGCATTAGGTACTGAGGAGCCAAAGATGAATGCCCTCAGGTTGTGCAAGGAACACTTGTGTGTCTTCCTGTCACTCCCATCAGAAGCCTGGGGGTCCTGACTAGGAATGCTGGGTGAGCCTTTCCCACTTTCTTTCTGCTCCCTCTGATGGCACAATGATGTTCTGAGCACGAGACGTTCATCTAGTTACTGAATAAGATATTGGACAGGTTCCTTTCTTGCTACCAGGAGATGATGTTAAAGAGAAATATCACTATTTTTTCCCCTGCCACTTTTGAATACTAGGCTGTGGTCATTCCCAACTTTATGCTTTATCACGATCCAGGTAGTATAATCTTTATACCAGCACCTATGTATGCTCCCTTACTTTTTCTTGCTGTGCTTTCTCCCCTCTTGAAATTTAGATTTTCTGTTCCCCGTCTGCCAGCCTTTCCCATGAACTCTCAGGCACAGAATTTATTTCAATTTTCTGTAATCTCACCTTCTAACACCAATAAAAAATCCACCTATCTCTGTGAGGCTCTGCTGACCTTTGCTTCTTATCAACTTGACGTATTTTTATTTTTTGTCTTTAGTTAATTTTTTTTTTTTTTTTGCGGTACGTGGGCCTCTCACTGCTGTGGCCTCTCCCGTTGCAGAGCACAGGCTCCGGACACGCAGGCTCAGCGGCCATGGCTCATGGGCCCAGCCGCTCCACGGCATGTGGGATCCTCCTGGACCGGGGCACAAACCCCCGTGTCCCCTGCAGCGGCAGGAGGACTCTCAACCACTGCACCACCAGAGAAGCCCAATAAAGAGTTTTTAAAGAAGGGAAGAGGAGGAGCAAAAGAGCAGTGCTAAGAAGTTTCATCCAAACTACATTTTTTATTTCTTCCTTTGAATTTAGACAATTACTTCTTTACCATTTACAAAATTATTCTAAATAGTTTAAAAATGTATCTTTGACTATTTTGCTCTAATATTTTTATTCTGTTGACATTATGTGTTGTTTTTACAAATAGTCACTATTCAATTGTCTTTGAGAATGGATAGGAATATGAGATACCCAGTTTACAGCTGTGAAAGAATAACATTTGATTAACATGTGTTAAGTTAAACTGTACAAACATCCACCAAATCTCAGTGACTTAACACATTGAAAGTTTAGTTCTTGTTCATGCTACATGTCCAAAGCAGGTAAAAAGATGGGGATCTCAGAGACCAAGATTTATGGAGGCTTCATTTTTTTTTTTTTTTTTTCGGTACGCGGGCCTCTCACTGTTGTGGCCTCTCCCGTTGCGGAGCACAGGCTCCGGACGCGCAGGCTCAGTGGCCATGGCTTACGGGCCCAGCCGCTCCGCAGCATGTGGGATCTTCCCAGACCGGGACATGAACCCGTGTCCCCTGCATCGGCAGGCAGACTCTCAACCACTGAGCCACCAGGGAAGCCCGAGGCTTCATTTTTAAATGGATTCCCAGGATTTTGATAGATTTCTCATTCTCTGGAAAAGACAATGACTAACTGCACCCCGCTTTGAAAGTTTCTACTGGGAAGTTAAACACATCATTTCTGCTCATATTTCTTTAGCCAGAGAAAATCACGTGACCATGCTTCCCAGGAGGTGGAGAAGGCATCACTACCATGTGTCTTGAAAGAGGAACGTATGAAGCAGTTGGAGTGTCCCCCACAGTGTCTTTTGACAGGGGACATCAAGGCCAGTGCTCCGACTTTTGCTCTGCCTTTTGCTACCAGCCTGATCTTTGTCGTTTCCATTTCTTTATCTGTAGGGCAGAAAAACCTAGCTCATGTGGTTATTATAAAAATAATAATAAAAGTCCTTTACAAAATACAATACTATAAGAATGCATGAGAGCATCAAAACTACCATTTCTAATAGTAATGTCCACAAATGGCAGATAACCTCCCTGGGAGCTGTGTAACTCAGTGAATTCCATATTTCAGGGGATGATGAGAACATTCTTTTTTTTTAAATTATAAAAGTAATAGATGCTCAATATTTTCCTATATGTTTACTTAACCTTAACCTTTAAATATTTTCATATAGTTATAAATTGTTTTTAATATCTTTTTTCAAAGCCCACTTACTGTTTTCTAATTAATTAAACATTTATCTATGCCTGGGCATTTAGGTGGTTTTCACATTCACAATATTCATGGTTATTTAACTCTGCTGAAGAGGAGAGAAGAATTCCTTGCTTTCACTATACCAGTCCTGGGCCTCAAATTCACTCCTCATCCTTCCTCTGTTTTGCTCCGTATGACAAGTCTCAGGGTCAGTTGGCTGCTGGCTGAATTCACCTAGTGAAGGTACTACTAACAGGAGATTGCAGGACAGGGGAAGGAAAAAGCCCAGCTGTTTCTCTCTTTCCACTCTCCCTTGGGTGCTTTCTCAGCAGCAGCCATGCCTCCTCCTCAGCTCCCCTCTCACCAGCCAGGTTCCCTCCACATGATCCAAGCCCTTGGCTCCAGTAACACCCTCCTCCTCCTCCTGTCTCTCTTGCCCAGGTGTGACAGTGGCTTCCTGCTGTTGCTAATCTCTGGGTTACCGCAGCATCTCCATATTGGAGCTCAGCTCCTCCATCACTTGCATTACGAATTCCAGGCATTAAATTCTCTGTTTTGGAAATACTTGAAGAGGTTGGTGTTATCCTGTCTAGACTTTCATTTATTCCCACATTGGGACATTACAGTTACCGTCACATTTTCTTTCTGCCCAATCCCAGCTTGTGATTATGGACTATTTAAACTCAAGAAACAAACCTATTAAAACTAGTTCAAACAAACACACATAAAAGAGGTAGCCATTGGAAGAACAAACGAGCAGCACACATTACCCATAAGCAAGAATTACAGCCGGGAATCACAAGGAAGTACAATTCAAAACTGCCCTCCTTCGTCTTTTCTCTCTGCAGAACAGAGTAAACAGACACCACAGAACAGAATAAACAGAGTACCTCAGAGGAAGTGGTACCCACAGCCCCAGTTCTACCTATCTTCTCCACCCCAGTGGTCAACATGAGCTAAGTAGATCTCTGTTTCTCCATTTCTTACTATCAAGCCTTGCTTGTTTCAGGTGCCCAAACCTCACGCAATCTTCTGTTAGCAGGAGTGGGGTGTGGACAAGGTCACACCCTCTACTGCTTACTCAGCTGCGGTAGGGGAGCACGGATTTTCTGAGAAAGGCCATGAGAGGGGCTGGCCCCTTGACTAGCATGTCTTCAAGTCTATTACTTAGTGATACTAAAAGCCATATGGACTTTCTATTTCTGGAGATGTGGCATATCAGTGCTACAGAGAAACGTCTCCTAATACAGGACACCTAAAACTGCAGGATAAATTATACAACAACAACAACATATTTTTAGTTCATGGCTGAGCCGGCAGTAAAGTTAGGAAAACCACTGGGATATGAAATGAAGAAAGAAATTCCTCTATGAATGGGAGGAGTGAGGGAAATGGCTCAAGAGATGTATAGATATGGTCATTGGTGATCTTTTATTATATAAGCTTGGTGGTGAGTATAAGTGCATTCATTTTATTACTATTATTTAAACTAAATTAAATAGGTATGTTTGTTTGCATGTATGATATATTTAATGAAGTAAAATATAAAATTATATAGGTATAAATTGGAAATACTTCTAAATCTCAGTTCATAATTGGCCAAAGCTTAGTTTTGAAACAATAAAGATTTTTAAATGTATTTCCCTTGTTCTATTTCTGTTATTGCTGCTACAGAAAACCATACACAGCTGCAAATCTCCAGGTTTTTTCTACTCTAATATGCAAATTCTTTGTAGAATGATTGCTATGAAATGCTTCCTTCTGCTTACTGCTGTGGCAGGAGGTTACTATACATTTTCTTACCTTTTGATGAAAAGAAAGTCAAAGAAAGTCAAAGAAAGTCAACCTCCTTCCCTGGAGGTCCAGTGGTTAGGACTCTGCGCTTTCACTGTCAAGGGCGCAGGTTCAATCCCCAGCTGGGGACTAAGAGCTCGCAAGACGTGCGGCGCGGCCAAAAAAAGGAAAAAAAAAGAAGAAAGTCATCTGTGAGACTCTTTCTTATGCCTTGAAGGTCTTGGTTCCATGATCATTTGCTGGGCCAAATCGTCAAGCACACCACTTGGCCATAGCAGCTGTGGATGAGATATGTTCATTTACCATCTCACTAGGCTTTTGCTGTTTAATAATTCCTATTCCAACTGAACTCACTAGGCAAGATGTGTCCTGGGTCTCTCCATGAATCACTTCATCTTGGTTTCTATTCTGCTCCCTTTGTTTATAATCTAAATGTCCATCCCCCAGCCCTACAAGGTCATCCAACTTCCCATCCAGTCCCCTTTTGTATTTTCAGGAGGCAGTTGCCTCTTGGTCTCACCAATAACCGGAATATCACAGAACCTCTGCTTTTACACTAATTTGTCAGAACAGTGGGTTTCCCATTTTAAGTGTTTATTTTTTAACTCTCTCATCACTCACCTCTGCACTTCTGTTAATGTTAGCCACAGTAGGAAGTCAGGTCTGGCTCTGTTCTCAGTCATGGTCCCTGACTCTTCAATTTGGGTCTCCAAGTGTCCCTCAAAACATGGCATCTGGGCCTCCCTGGTGGCGCAGTTGTTGAGAGTCCGCCTGCCGATGCAGGGGATACGGGTTCGTGCCCCGGTCTGGGAGGATCCCATATGCCGCGGAGCGGCTGGGCCCGTGAGCCATGGCCGCTGGGCCTGCGCGTCCGGAGCCTGTGCTCCGCAACGGGAGAGGCCACAACAGTGAGAGGCCCGCATACCGCAAAAAGAAAAAAAAAAAAAAAACATGGCATCTTTATAATGTCCCTGGGATCAGCCTTCCCCAAGGGTTTACCTCTTGCCACTTGTTTTCATATGGCATTTGCAATCGTGTCCTAGAAAGAATCATAATAGCTAGTGAGAGTTGATTGTTAAATATTCAGGAATTTTGTAATCCAGTTGTTAAACTATTTGCAGCTTGAAATTAGTCATGGTGGGAGCATTTATACCATGGAGATTGGCAAATACTATAAACCAGGGCTTCCCTCGCCTCCCAGAAAGCCAGTTTACCAGCACAACACTGCATTTGGGTAATTAAAATGAAAATAAAGAAGTATTTTTGTGAACATGGATAGTCGGGAAATTTTTATTCTTGAGAACACTTAGAAATGTTCTTTAAAAGTTTCAGTCAAAAAGTCACCCAAACACGTAAAGATTTTCTAGAGGAAACAAAAAATGCTAAATGTAAAGAGAAAGAGTTGATAAACTAGACTACCAAAATTTAAAGCTTCTTATTAAAAAATACTGTTAAGAAAATGAAAAGATATGCCACAGACTGCAGAACATATTCACGAAATGGCAAAGAGTTTGTATCTAGAATATATAAAAGCTTCTACAAATAAATGAATTTAAAAAGGCAAACAATTCAATAATGAAATGCAGAAAATATTGGAATAGACACTTCTCAATAAAAGATCTGCAAATGGCCAATAATCACATGAAGAAAAGCTCAAAATCATTATCATCAGGGAAATGAAAATTAAAACCACAATGAAATGCCATTTCACATTTACCAGAATAGCTGAAATCAAAGAATGTGTCCAGGATGTGGAACAACCAGAGCTCTCATCCTCTGTTGGTGGAAATGAAAAATGTTGTAATCATTTTGGAAAACTATTTGCAGTTCTATGTAATGTTAAACATACATCTACCTTTTGATCATGCCATTCTACTGCTATACAAGAGAAATCAAAACATACCCTCAAAAATGCTTACACAAGAACTTTTATAGCAGCTTTATTTGCAATAGCCTCAACTGGAAACTACCCAAATGTCCATCAACAGGAGAAAGAGTACACAAATTGTGGTACGTTTATATAATGGAATACGACACAGCAATAAAAATGAACAAGTCATTTATGCATGCAGTGACTTGTTGAGCAAAAGAATCAGACACCAAAAGACTATGTACAGTATGCTTCTATTTATATGAAGTTCAAGAACAGACAAAACTACCCTTCGAAAAAAGAACAGTGGTTACCTTTCAGGGGGTAGAGGTAGTTGGGAGTCACTGGAACAGGACAGAAGGCAACTTTCTGGAACGATGGAGGTGGTCGGTGTCTTGATTAGGGAAGTGATTGCACAGGTGTATACATTTATAAAAACTCATTATCTGTGTGTAAATTAACTCAATAACAAGACACAAAAAGAACAGAAAAAAATCCTCTCCCAAAATAGTAACTCAAAGAATGCAACCCAAATGAAGCAATCTCATCAAGTCTCAGGACAATGAAGAACTAACATTTTACCTGGTTTAATGATGGAAAATACATATCATCAGATGATATCCCACAGAGTGTCAGACCTTAGGACAAAAAGAACAGCAAGCAGAAAGCAATGTAACCTTACACCAGTACACATTTAGCATGATGGTACACTAAAGCTTTCCACCAATCATTTTATTTCAGCTTCATGGTAACTCAGGAGTAGTAGTTTAATTCCTGGCCTTAAAAGAAAAAAAAAAGAAAAGAAAAGAAAAGAAAAGCAGTTTGGCCTGTTTACTCCTATTGGTGGACATAATAAATCTAATAAATCATCGCAGCCTCCCATGCTCCTTGGCTGGCATTAGGCTGTTGACCGACAGTGTAGCCACCAGGCTCGGCAAGCCCTACACCACCAGGCCTGCTGATTGCTGCACAGCCAAGTAGATTTGAAGAGAAGGTTAGAGGAGGGGAGTTAGGGAGTTGAGGAAGTCGGCCTAGGAATCATAGGGATGGCAGAGGCAGCTAAATCAGCATTGCTTAAACTAGATGTGGTTCTTCCTCCCTGCCGTACCGCCATCAGCAGAAGCAAGATTTAGTGGCCATGGGATGTGGTATCCTCCAGCCCTAGACTTCTGGGTTAGCTTTGATTTTACTATTCAAGTAAGATAGCTCCAGACTCTTGGCTGCAGTCTGCCTGGTTCTGGGCTCTCGCTTCAGAAACCACCTATAGCCGCTGCCTCATTCTGATCCCACCCACACCCCAGCATCATGCAGGCTTCTGACCCACTCAAAGCTGAGGCTTGTCTCTCCCTTCAAACCCAGTCTCATTGTTTAGGCTCAGACCTCCTACTTGAACAAGTGTACACAAGGGAACAGTTGCCTGCTCCAAAATGGAGTTGCCTGAAATAAGTATTACTCAACCTTTTCCTTGAGGACGTATTTGAATAAACTATGTTTAATGAAAAAAAAAAAAAGAAGTAAGATAGCTCCAGCCCATCCCTCATTTTGACTGCCACCCTCTTAGTACCTTCCTGGACATTTCTGAGAATGCCTGGGTGGTCCCCATGTGTCCTTGAGTCACCTGTGAGCACCCTCTCCAAACCTGGCTCACTTTCTCAGTGCCCTCTGGCATCTGGGGTCCTGGGACCTGCAATGTGAGCACAGCCCACCCAAAGCAGGGTTGTCACCAGGTGTACCCTAAACTAAATGGTTCATCAGGCTGTCTTGAAGGTGGGGAAGCATGGAGAGGGGTTGTAGCACATACTGGACACAGAACCACACTGGTTATGGAACAGCAGAGCTGCTGAACACTTGGCGTTGGCCTCCCCATCATCATGGAGCCCTTTCCTCAGACCTGCTTCCTCATCTTATCCCTGGGACCTATGTTTACCTTATTGAATCCCTGCCCCCCCTCTGCTCTCCTCCCTCTGTGACAGAGGCTGCCACAGAGGAAATGAAAACCTCATTTCACATGAGAACAAGCTCTCAGTCTCAGAATTGCCTTACTGTGTACAGTACGTTAAGTTCTTTTGTCTTGACAACGCCATTCCGGACCACGTCTTGCCTCCCTAACCGATACGCCTTTAAACAAAAGAGCAGCACCGGCCTGTCCTCACTCATGACTTTTTTTTTTTTTTTTTTTTTTTTTTTTTGCGGTACGCGGGCCTCTCACTGTTGTGGCCTCTCCCGTTGCGGAGCACAGGCTCCGGATGCGCAGGCCCAGCGGCCACGGCTCACGGGCCCAGCCGCTCCCCGGCACGTGGGATCTTTCCGGATCGGGGCACGAACCCGTGTCCCCCTGCATCGGCAGGCGGACTCTCAACCACTGCACCACCAGGGAAGCCCCTCACTCACTTCTGCACAAATAGTCACCCCTACCCATTAGAGTGAAAAGCTGCCTTCAGTTTCATAAAATAGCATTTTTTTCTTCCCTTTAATTCATTTATTATACACTTTGAGTTGATTTTCCTGGTGTCATTTGGGCTAGATATTTGTGGAAGCCCAGCACTCTCTAGAACACAGTGTAACCTGGGTTAAGTGAACAGGTAGGAGAGGATACAGCTAATTGGTGCGCTGCCTGCATGTCCTCTCGCCTGGCTCTGGAGCCATTCTTTGCCTTCTTATTTTTCAGGTCTGACTTTAATTTCTCTATTTTATGGACGCTGAGAGTAGATGAGCTAGTGACTGCTTCTGGCACTCAGGGCCTTTCCTCCAGGCCAGCGGGGCCCATGCATACGGACCAAGCCAAGGGGCATCAGCTCTGGGCCGCTGAGATGCCCCCACTCAGCAGCCCACCCACTTATATTAAATGCTTTTCAGCTGGTCTATCGTTTTCACACCAGCTCTCCTGTCCCATCCTATGTGAGGGTCCTGGTGGAGGAATCAAGGTTCTCCTTAACTCATCGAATGCTTCCTGACCACTGTTTTCTGAACCCTGGTTTCCCAAAGCAGGTTTGGAATAAGCTTTACCAATTTTTTTCATGTAAAATAGGAAAACGTCGAGGCCAGTTTCTCTTAGCTCCAGCTTTAACCACCCTTGTTTACACTGTGGCATACTCATCCTCCACGAGGCTTGTGACGCGTAGGTGAAGCTGGGACAGGGAATGGGAATGGGTTTACTCGTGGCTGCCTGGCTTGGCCAGCCTGCAAGTTTACGGGCTGAGGCCAACCATAAACAAACCTGGATTAGCAGTTTCAAACAGGCTTAGCAAAAAGAATAAATGTTTGTGATAGAAGAAAATAGTACTGATTGGAGCATTTTGCCTTTAGACATTCTCCCATGTCTTTTTCTTTCATTCCTGAGCCTTATTACAATATTTACAAAAATGCCAGGCATAAGCATGGGCCTGTGAATTTCCAAGTTTACTAGCCTACTGTCTTTCTTTCTTCCACTGCAAGGAATTAAGAAACTGGAACTGAAAATGAAAATGTTCACTAGCATTTTCTACACCAGTGCATCAGTGATGACTTTCCCCCCACTTTTTTCCCCCCCAAGTAAATAGTGCTAAGAATTGCAGACATCCAGCTCAGCTTAGGGCAACTTTTAAAGCCTACCACCAGATCCCCACCAAGATAAGCAGGCTCCATGCTGAGACGCTCCACAATCAGATACAAGATATGACTGGGACTGATGATAGGAAAAGAGGAGAGATGCTTTTACAAAAATAACATAATTTGGCTCCCTGAGAAAAGGAAAAGTAAAATGCAGGTGATGTTCCCTCTTCTCTCCCTTGCTGCATCCCTGGGTGGAAGCATTAATAGGCTTAGTGCATATTAAGGTGAAATCAAAAAGAGAGAAAGACAGAGGAACTGCATGAACAAGATTACTAGAGACTCAAAGTTTGAGAGTTTCCAGCTGGCTCATTTATTTCAAGAAGGAAATTTAAGGAGTGCTGGAGCCCCTTTCTACTTTCATTCAGCTTTAAAAGGAAGAAGAAAAGCAAGAAATGTAGAAGGTGTGATCCAAAATGATGGAAACTATTCCATTTTTCACTTCAGCAAGCATTTACTTTACTTATATTTTTGAATTTTATTTTATTTATTTTTTTATACAGCACGTTCTTATTAGTTATCCATTTTATACATATTAGTGTATACATGTCAGTCCCAATCTCCCAATTCATCACACCGCCACTTTCCCCCCTTGGTGTCCATACATTTGTTCTCTATAGCTGTGTCTCTATTTCTGCCCTGCAAACCAGTTCATCTGTACCATTTTTCTAGGTTCCACATATATGCGTTAATATACGATATGTGTTTTTCTCTTTCTGACTTACTTCACTCTGTGTGACAGTCTCTAGATCCATCCACATCTCTACAAATGACCCAATTTCATTCCTTTTTATGGCTGAGTAATATTCCATTGTATATATGTACCACATCTTCTTTATCCATTCGTCTGTCGATGGGCATTTAGGTTGCTTCCATGACCTGGCTATTGTAAATAGTGCTGCAATGAACATTGGGGTGCATGTGTCTTTTTGAATTATGGTTTTCTCTGGGTATATGCCCAGTAGTGGGATTCAACAAGCATATATTGAATGCTTATTACATGCCCAGCACCATGCTTGAAATGGGAACCATTAAAGACTTAATCAATGGAATATTACTCAGCCATAAAAAAGAATGAAATAATGCCTTTCGCAGCAACATGGATAGACCTAGAGATTATTATACTAAGTGAAGTAAGTCAGACAGAGAAGGAAACTATCATATGGTATCATTTATATGTGGAATCTAAAAAAATAATGATACAAATGGACTTATTTACAAAACAAAAATAGACTCACAGACATAGAAGACCAACTTATGGTTACCAAAGGGGAAAGGAGGGGTGAGGGATAAAGTAGGAGTTTGGGATTAAAATGTATACACTACTATATATAAAATAGATAATCAACAAGGACCTACTGTATAGCCTGGGGAACTATACTCAATATCTTGTAATAACCTATAATAGAAAAGAATCTAAAAAAAGAACATATATATATATATATATATATATATATATATATATATATATATATATATATATATATATATAAAACTGAATCCCTTTGCTGTACACCTGAAGCTAACACAACGTCTGTAAATCAACTATATTTCAATAAAAATTTTTAAAAATAGACAATCATAGATTCTGCACTTAACGTCTTTGTAACTTAATCTCTGTAAAGATGAACCAGAGCTCCTTGTGAAAGAAGGCTTTCCACTTTCTGGACTGCTGAGACAATCTGGGATGATTCACATGCATCGGACCCTACCAACAGTTAAAAGGTCCTGTTGTGGGTCATTTCTGAGTCTCTGCAATGGGGTAGCAGTGATTTTAGAATCCAGTTGACCCATTGTGATTTTGGAGATGTTTATCTTTGCCTTTTTTTCTCCGACATCCTACATCTGAATTGTTTGCACCACACTGGCATCACTTATGTGGAACGTTAACCAAATTTGTTTCCCCCATTCAAGCTCAGTGTCTCCATATGTGTTGTTATAGAATCATCTGGTTCTAAGTCACTCAGACTCTCTTGGCAGAGGCTCAGGGCAGTTGAAAGCTAGTACGTGCTTGTTTCAAGTCCTTCTGGTTCAGGACTCCCTGTCTGTCAGTCCAGGGTATCTGCTTAGTTATATCTATATGTTATATCTATATGTTATATCTATATGTTATATATAGATATAACATATAGTTATATCTGTATGTTATATCTCTAAAGATGCCTTGTTGAAAAACAAAATCCCTGGGTATACTCACCAGCATAGTAGTCAGTCGCTTCCAGTTATTTGGCTTTGTTTTATGTTGAATGAATACAAAGCTTTCAGAAATAGTGTGTATTTTAATTCAAGTTCAGAGCAGACTGATGTCAGAAAGATCTGCTAGAATTCTTCCCTTTGAAAAAGAATCTGGCTATGTAATACTACAAGCAGCTGTAGATGGCCATGGTATCCACGTTGTCTTTTTAAAGTGTGTGTGTGTGGGGGGTGGGGGTTGGAAAGTTGGAATGGAAATGAAACTAGACATTTCTGCAGAAATTAAGCAATTACTATTCACTGATATAATGTCAATTCATAAGTGACACCTTAATAGCATCAAATCACATCACTTGGAAATTAAAAAATAACCACCTCACTGAGCAAGCAGATGTATTTACTTAGGTGAAGTGTCCGAGAGTCCTGTGACCCTTCCAGCTAACCCAGACTGCCAAAGACAGGGCTCCACGTGCCCATCAGCCCGAGGAGGGACTCAGGAACCCCCATCGCCTACAACCCATGGGTTCTGACAGCAAAGTGAATCACTCACTTCTGGGGAAGACAATGACTTGTTTACTTTTCACTGAATTGAAAATTGAAGATATTTCATAATAGGATCGGGGAAAATTTGACAGATGTTTCATTCTACTGTGTTCCTCTGACAGGTCTACAAGATATAATGCTGAGAAAGGCTAATAAATCAAGATAGGTATGAAAAGCTTAGGGACAAAATTCATAAAAACTCGAACTGCAGGAGTTTCTCTCGCTGCTCAAATATGAAATTTCCTTATTTTTGATGCTTCCAGATGAGCTAATATAAACTGTAGAGCTCACTTTTACTCATTTCTCCTCTCCTCTTCTTTTCCTCCTTCTCGCCTTCATTTCTGCTCTAATTTTTCCAGTTAAGAATGTCTAAACCTAGAATAGGAAAATGTATTATCTAAATTACTCAAAAAGGAAGATCACATGAATACATAACCACAACTTTGAATGTAGCTTCAGCTTCAGGTCTTGCTCACTAGGCCCAAGGAAAGGTACACAGGAACAAAGGTTGGGATGCTTTAAAATAACAAATTCAGGGCTTCCCTGGTGGTGTAGTGGTGGAGAGTCTGCCTGCCTATGTAGGGGATGCGGGTTCGTGCCCCGGTCCGGGAGGATCCCACATGCCGCAGAGCAGCTGGGCCCGTGAGCCATGGTCACTGGGTCTGCGCATCTGGAGCCTGTGCTCTGCAACGGGAGAGGCCACAACAGTGAGAGGCCCGCGTAACGCAAAAAAACAAACAAACAAAAAAGAAACCAAATTCATTTTGCCAGGGACAAGCACTGAATGGAAAGCTTTTAGCTTATTTTCCTTTTCTTCCTCCCCAGATTTCTGAGGTGCTAATGAACTGTGGCACTGAGTAGAGGAACAGTGGTGCAGACTTTGTATTAGTGGTGTTACTTTGGACCACTGTCATTATCACAGTGACTATAATCCCAGTTGTCATAGTTATCTACCGCTGCATAACATCACCCCAAAATGCAGTGGCTTAAAACAACAAACACATTATCTCATAATTTCTGCTGGTCGGGAATTTGGGAGTGGCTTAGCTGGGTGGTCTGGCTCAGGATCTCTTGTGAGGTGGCAGTCAGGACGTTGACTGTAGCTGCAGATAGTGAAGGTTTGACTTGGGCTGGAGATTTGCTTCCAAGATGGCGCACTCACGTGGCTGCTGGCAGGAGGCCTCGGTTCCTTACTCTGTGGAATTCTCCACAGGCTGCCTGAGAGTCCTCATGCCATGGCAGCTGGCTCCCCCCAGAATGAAAGCTTCAAGTGAGAGAGGGAAAGAGAACAAGCATGAAGCCACAGACTCTCTACAATCTAGTCTCCAAAGTCACATACTATGTGCTTTATTTTATTTGTTGGAAACAAATAGCAGAGTCCTGCCCACACTTAAGGGGAATTAGTCTCCATTTCTAAAAGGGTGGAGTAGCAAAGAATTTGTGGACTTATCTTAAAATCACTTCACTGGTTGAGTAGAATTTCTAAGTTGTGCCGTTGTTAGGGAGATATCAACAAATACCATGCATTAAAATGAAGAAGAAAAGGAAGAAAGAAAAAGAAAAGCATAACTGTATTCCTGTCACTCTTTATCCTGCCATTCACTTCCATCTGAAGCCCCATCCCCATCCCTTAAGCCATTCTGACATTGCTCATGGCTTTAACTAACTTCTCCCTAACTCCAATTGTTGATCTTACAATTGTTGAGATATTACAACATTCTTAACTTCTTAGGGAAAAGGACCCAACATAGGCAGAGCACCAGGTACCCTTGATGCCTAGAGCCATTTGAGAGCTGAAAATCTATGAATTCAGAGGACAAGGTAATGTGATATGTAAGGAGAAAAATTCTCCAGTTCTCCCACGTTTGTGATCTTCTCTTACCTGATGTCTCCTAGTGTTCTGCCAGGCTTTGCTAAGGCCTCCTAGAGGATTCCCTTAGTTCCTTCTAATGACAAGAGCAGGCAACCTCTGTGGGGTCAGCATATCTGCTTTCTCACTCATCTCTCCTTCTGCAGCTCCTCTGAGCTTCCTGGGGGCAATGCTTCCAGCCTCTGTTGAGGAATAATCATGGTACTACATCACTCTTTGCCCATTAGTATCCAGACTCTGCCCATGGACATCTTTACATCCCACCAGGAAGTCTGTCCTGATCATCCATTCACCGACTTCCTTTCATACTTACAACAGGCAAGAAAAGTGGCTCCAGGGACCAGCAGCTCGCACAGTGCAGTCAGTCCTAATGGCCTTATCACTCGGCTACCTGCTCCTCCTTCCCAAAGGGAATACCAGTTAGTGTATGTGAGCCAGAGAGTCTGGCTGAACCATCCTATTACTGTTTTGTATAAGACACTTACCGAATTCCTAGAGGGAAGAGGAGTCTCCAAGGGGGACTTGTCTCATTAAACTGCTGCTTGCTTTCCAAGCAGCCAGAGAGGATCTGAGAGGTGGTGAGCAGAGAGGCAAGACCTTTGGGGGGTTTGGTGATGCTAATGTGCTAAGCTGTGGGCATGTGGGCCGTGTAAAGGGGAATAACCTCAGAGGGGGAAACGAGAAATGTGCTTTTCTCCTTTGTCCCCTTTAATGAGGTTGAAGAAGAAACAAAGACATTTTTATCGAGTGATAAAAATACACCCAGTATCAAAGTTTCTAGGTCTGTGTACCTAAAAACTCTTTATGATTTGTTCTTTCCTTTCTTTCTTTCTTTTTAAATAAAGAAAATTCTTCTTCTGTCTCTGATCTATAGAATTCTCTACTTAGCCCCAGATAGATAAAGAAAATGGCTTCTGAAAATGTGGTCTTTTAAAAGCCTGGAGAAGAAAGAACAGAAATTTCTTTAAAAGGCTTCTGGTCATGATGTCTTTCAACTCTGGTTTATAGGAACCATTCATAGGAACCCTCTGGAAAATGGCTTTTTGCTAAGACAGCACCACAGAAAACAAGCCAGCTCCCAGGTTGAGAGGATGCTGTCTGCACAGAACTTGGGGATTGCATTTGCAAAGCTTTCCAGAGCAGACTGATGCATCTGGATGCAATGTACACCGGGTGTCAAATCATTAGATACTTCATTCTGTTGCCAAGGCTAAGTCTGCAGAAAGAGGAGAAGGAAGCCCTCGGCACTGTGGAGGACAGTTGGGGTAGGATGATTCTGAATCTCATTCTGCTCCAGAATGGGGCTAGCAAACTTCTACTCCCCCTACCCCCTACCAAGCTGCTCAACACAGAGAGGGGGAGTCCAATTCTCCCTTCTCTAATGTGGGGGGTTTAAGTAAACATTTACACTAGGCAGTCTTGGGAGGGGTGTGTGTGTGTGTGTGTGCGTGTGTGCGTGTGTGTGTGTGGTAGTATGTTGTGCCCGTGTAGTAGCACCACCTTCAAATATGTGAGAACTCGTGGATATCTACGACCTCAGAAAAGTCAGGCTGTACTTGGAACAAAATGCTTTGTTGATTTTCCTTTCCCAGGATGTAATTTCTTCTTTTGGTGATGGTGCATAGAAGCACAGCAATTAGGGCTGAAGAGCCATAGTCCTTAGGGCTGAAAGCAAATATTTACTTGCTTCTTTAGAGCATTTGGTAGAACTCCTTTGCCCCACCCACTTTGAAGTGAGCTGTGGCCATCTGACTTGCTTTGCTCACTAAAATAAGGATGGAAATAATTGTACCATCTCCTGTTGAAGCTTTAAGAGTTACTACCTAATTCACCACCTCTTCTTTTACCTGCCAAGGTGACTGGCAATGGTCAGGTGATGGTGGCTTCGAAAATGGAGATGACTTGGAGCAGGGCCCCTGTCAGCCATTGATGGACATGTAAGGAGAGTGAGAAGCAAGTGTTTACTGTCATAAGCTACTAAGATAATTGCCTTGCTTGTTAATGCAGCACAGCCTACGCTGTTCTACTGGACTCTCACAATCCCTTCTGGCAAGAGGGGAGCTTCTAGCTGTCAATGGAAAGAATCTGTGTTCATAGCTTACAGAAACACCTCTCTAGATGAGGGTTTGAAAAAGTCCTTCTCACTTCCAGTCCAGGGAAATATATATTATCGAGGACGTAGGAAAGAACCAAGTTTCCATAAAACTTTAGCTATCTATGATTTTATTGTGGGAGAATAGAGAATTAACCGATTTTTTCCAGTGCTTTATTAAAGTTTATGATGAAACTGATCTGCCTTTCTTCCTAGGCCTGTGGGCAACCTATAACCCCTATAATATATATACATATGCTACTCCCACTTTTTATCTGAATGTATTTTATCCCTTGAACAGGATTGGGTTGGAAGATCATGAGCTAATCATGCTTCAACAATGATGAAACCTGGCAGCACTCTTGTCTAGAGCATAATTATTTTCTTAATGAACTCTTACACCTGTCCTCTGCAGGAAATACTTTGGAAAAGATCTACTTTAGGACCCTTAAGAGTAAACAAAGTGTTGCAGGAAGTGGCCTATCACAATTTTATTCTCATCCAATGGGAGGTAGGAAGAACAGTGTGTGTGGAGTCTGTATAATAAGGTTCCGTATACAAGATATGATTGCTTTAAAAATAGGCAAAACCCTTGGATATGCATGGAATTATCAGCCTGAGTTTCCTAGAGCAGAGCTTAAGGCAGGGTTTAAATGCTAAGGCTTCACTGGGGGTATACAATTCCAGGGCACAGAGAGTAAGGCAAAGGAAGCAGACAAAGCAAGTCAAAGGCAGTGGTTTCTGAGGCAGCCACAACTTCATGAGAAAGCACAGTTGGTTGCTCCAAGGGCTCTGGAGGTGCTGTGAGGAGCCCCTGTACCTCAGAACATTCTGTTGAGGGGAGAACAGGAGTAGTGTTTTCCTGGTGGTTTCTTTCTGCCTCCTCTGCCACTTACTGGTCAGGTGTGGTCTCTCTGGGTATCACCCCATCCCTCACCCCTCAAAGAACACACACTGCCAGGCTGTGTCACTCAGACCTTCTGGGAGAGGGCCAATTCTTAGCTTCGTGCCCTGGAGTTTCATTCATGCCCCAGAATGTGGAGGACCTGAGCCTTTATGCCTCTCACAAGGTCTGTATAGGGCCTGAGCTGCTGCCAGTGGTGACAGGAAACAGGGCGGCAGCAGCCAGGGCTCTCCACTGAGCAAAATCCAAGACTTGGGGACATCTGGGGCAGAGCGAACTGGGGAGATGCATAAACTGAGTCCGTCAGTGGTACTTCGTATCTAAGTAAAAGAAGTATATGTCTATGTGGAGACCATGATTAGAGTCCTTGAAATTTTCTTATATGTGGGCAATTGAATCCTTGTAATTATAGATGATTGTCAACTTGTTTTGGAGGATTGTGGACTTTCTCAGCAGAAAGCAGCTTAGATAAGGTTTAAGATTAAGATATTACAAGCTGTGTCAAAACTAGTATACCTCGAATGTCCAGATTGCTGGAAATCATGAGGCCCAGTTAGGCTACTGGAAACTTTGAGAAGGTGAGATCCGAGTCAGTTCTGCAAGAGTGGTCACTAAGTCCTCTGGGGCAAACTTTTCAAAGACAGAGGGCCAGAGAGGGCACTCATCATAGTACAACCAAGTGGGGCTTGCTAGCACACACGCATGCACACACTCAAATAAACACACAAAACCAAGGCATTAGGTTACTGGGCACTGAAATAATTTGAATAGTAGGTTATGCCTATTGATACCAGAAATCATCCAAATATCCAAACTGTGGGTATCATATACACCAATGAGTATGACTTTTTAGAGTGCTTTCCAAGATGCAAGATGATCTGGAAGTAAAGGTCTGTACGGTCAAGTACGTTTGGAACCGCTATGTGCATTGCCTTGTCTTGGAACACTTAAGTAGCATGAAGGCTCCAAGATGTCTTACGGTAAAGCAGCCTGCTTAACCTAGCCTTTCCCATACTTATTTCATCACAGACCACTCCTTTTTGCATAACAATTATCCACCTTCCAAGAAACTTGAAATCCTTGGAGAACACTTTTTTAAACTCTTTTAAGAAAGGCAGTGTGGTTTGGTAGGAATTCAGGTGGCTGAGAGCCTGAGAACTGGGCCCTAGGACTGCTTTTGACATTAATGCACTGTGACAAGAAAATCGAGTCACATAACCACACCCTTCCTCAGTTTCCTTGCTTTTCAAATAGAGGTATGTTACAAGGTAATATGTAGTAACAAGGCAGGATGTTACAAGGTCAGCAGGGAGAGCAGATGAAGGAATGGCTGTGTTTTGGAAAATCAAAAGGAAAGAGAAAACAAGCGAATGCTCTACTCTTGAAATGAACGTTGTGCTCTACGATGGATTCAATAAGCACCCTCCTTTTTTAAAAAAATGAGTCCTGTGCTGATCTGAGCAGATTTGGCCTTTACCAACAGGCTGTCATAGAGCTCTGTGAATGCAGAGCCAAGAAGAGCAGATGCTGAGTGGTTGCCAGAGTGAAATGAGGAAGCCCCGCTGCCAGCTTCCCCCCCAAAATGTAGGTGCTTAGACCATATTATTCAAAACTAGTTCTTTGAAGGCACTAAGTGCTGAAAAAATATCACTAAAATATGTGTGTGGATTCTCTGCTTTGGAGCTAGGAAATGAATAATGGAGTTCAGGGTCCACCCCATCACATATCTCTTCCTGCATATGCATATCTTCCTGTATGTTCCTTCTGGGTAGAAATGGAAAGAAGAGTGTGACTCATAAACCCCTAGAATGGCAGAACAGGAAGGAAATCTGGGGCTCATCTTTTCCTCTCTCCGCTTGACAGAACAGTAAATTGAGACCCAAGAGCTACACCATCCAATCCCGGTCAAGATGACGATTGGGGGGCGGAGCTGGACAGTTCCCTTCATCCCAAGCCAGTCCTCTGCCACGACACCACAAGCCTCATTTCTTCCTCCCCAGTGATCTGAAAACATGACTACTGGAGACCCACTAGCACTTAAATATAAATGAACCACAGGACACATTTGTTAGGATTGCATAAAACCCCCAAAGAACAGCCGTGCAGCAAAGCAGTCTACCTACCATTTAAACCGGCTTTTCTAGAAGAGAGTTATGTGGAAAGTCCGAGGAGAGATGGGCTGAATCATGCTGGGTTCCTTAGAAGCGGAGCCTGACACAGGGTAGGGCAGGCAGAGAAGCTGAGTGAGGGTGTGGTTTGGTAAGGCCCTGCCTCGATCTAATCTATGGGAGAAAGGTTCTGGAGCACATGCCACGCAGAACAATTGTCCCCTTTTAGGCGGAGGTCGGCTTTCTCTATGCCCGTGTATGTCAGGCACTGGCTGTGGGCCTCTAGGGAGGGTGTGTATCTTCCTGGGCAATGCAGCTCCTGTCCTCTGAGGGTGGTTTTCTGGAGAAGAGGGCAGCTATGGGTCATTAGCACATAGTAAGTGGGCACCAGCTGGTTAAGGGGATCTGGGCCCAGGCCCCTGCCCCCAACTCCCATCCCATAGCATCTACTGCAGGAGCAGAGTGTGGATGCAGGAGAGAGAAGAAGGTTTAACGGGGCAGAGAGAAAAAGTCTGGTCTATTGTCATTCCCTTGGACATGGGAGTTTGCTCAGACCCTTCAAGGCTGGACAGAAGAGGCAATCAAGTGAAACGATCAGAGGAATGTGTTTGTCTTTGTTTCTTTCTGTGGTCCTGATCAGAGAGCTAGGTCCCTCTCAGCTTCACATTTCCTTTAGGGTTTCTCCTGCATTTCAATTGTAATGATCTAAGTAAAGTCAACAAGAAGGACAGGTGTGATGATATCTCTTGATGCCTTGGCAGCCATCCTTGACCCTCACGCTCCTCAGAGAAACCATCCAGAACTTTCCCATTCTGCAGAGTGACAGGACAACAATGGCTAGTACTCATGGAATAAAAATGGGGAGTGGCACACTCCTACTTTGATAAATTGGAAGTGTTTTTCTAGTGCCCCATCTCAGTTCTCTTTGGTATGTGAACTTGTGGCTCCAGGACAAATGAGATGGCAATGTTAATTTATTTGCACAAAGGTCTCTAAAGTTTATTTGTCAGAAGGTCTCTAAAAAACAAACACATTCTTATCATACTGTGAAGAAAATATTAATTCTTTGTTTTGGAGAGCTTGAGCCATGATGCTGTGGTACAATGTTTTATTGATGGGAAAAGCTTTAGGATAATTCTTGCCCAACCTCTTCATTTTAAAGTGGAGGAAACTGAGACCCAGAGAAATGGGAATGATTTAACCAAGAGCACAGAGTTAGTTCATGGCAGAAACTGTAAGTAGCATTTTTATTTTTTTTTTATTTTTATTTTTTATTTTTTTTGCTGTACGTGGGCCTCTCACTGTTGTGGCCTCTCCCGTTGCGGAGCACAGGCTCCGGACGCGCAGGCCCAACGGCCATGGCTCACGGGCCCAACCGCTCCGCGGCATGTGGGATCTTCCCAGACCGGGGCACGAACCCGTGTCCCCTGCATCGGCAGGCGGACTCCCAACCACTGCGCCACCAGGGAAGCCCTGTAAGTAGCATTTTAAAAAAAACAAACAGACAACAACGACAAACCAGTGAGGCTTCTATTGGGCACCAAAATGTCAAAGCTTGTGCTGGGAGCCAAACATACCAAGTTGACTAGGACTCAGTGGTTCCCTCCAGGAAGGCACAATGCACTAAGCACTTTACAGCATGTGCTCCATTTGAAGTACACAGAGGTTCCGGGGGGATCCTGGGAGTCAGATACCATAAGATCGACCTGGGGAATTTAGGGGAAGTCTTTTCAGAGGAGGGGATATTTATGTTGGAACTTAGAGGCTGAATCAGATTTTGAAATTCATGAAAGGGAGAACGAAGAAGGGTAAAGAAGACACCCCCACCATATGCACAGCCTGAATGAAGGCAGAGAGAGGGGAAGGAATGGCACTTTTCAGCTGAAGGCACAAGTGAATCTGAATAGCTACACAGGAGCGCTGGAAGGGACTCCAGGGGGAGAAATGGTGTGGGAGCCCCAGGTGTAGAATTTAAGCCCCGAAGGTGAGGTAGGAGAGAAGGGAATGAAGACTGAACTCCCAAAGCAGACTTGCCCTATGAGCAGTGATTTGAAGAGCAAATATTAAGACCTCTTAACCACAAAATCTCTCTCTGATCCTATCCAGCACCCTTTTTAGTCACTGTGCTTAAAAGTCACTGTTTAGGATGTATTCCTTTGGGTATTGAAGATGTCCTTGCCTTAAGTAAGCCCTATTAAAATGTCATGACCCTGAACGAGATAAGAATAATCCGTCAGGTAATACCTCCAGAAATTTGTTGACAACTAAATGACAGCTAGCTGAAAACAAGACCTGGAGGAAAGAAAACAGAAGAGGCACGTGCTGGGAGGGAGTTGGGTGCTGAGAGAGGAGAAGGTGCTGAGAAGGGAGGATTCAAAATTGTGCCTGTGGCTGACCCTTCCTGAGAATGGTATGTGCAGGCCAGATACGGGGTCAAAGTGAACTTTATCTGAACTTGAGACTGATGGGTGGTGCCCAGAACCCCAGTTCTGAAGGGAAAGTAACCTGTGTAGACAGGAAAGTGTCCCTTCAGCCAGTGGCTTAGGGAATGAGAGAGCAGCCTCTCAATATGCCCACCTGATTTGGTTTGCAGGGGGAAAGAGGGAGTGCTGGCTCACATAAGACTCTAGTTTCCCTTCTGTTTACAGGGAAACATGATGAATGTAACTCCAGATTTGGATATTCTTAGACTCTGTTGGGAATCTGCAAACTGGTGCAGCATTGACATTAAATTTTCTTCAGGCATCTCCATGATATGCATTGCACTTATCTCCAAATTTGGATGATATTGCCTGCCCATTCGATAGTAACAAAAATGTCACATGGCTATTAAGTGGCAGAGCAAAGCTCTGAAGCCATTTCTGTTATTAAACCATGAGTAATATCTGCCAGTTGTAGCCAACCCCAAGATGGCCCCAGTATTCATGCCTGTGTTAGAGACCCCTCCCACAAAGAATAGGGCTGACCTATGTAACCATTAGGATACTACAGAAAGGATGGAGTGTGATTTTTGAGGCTGGGTCATAAAAGACAGTGTGGTTTCCAGTGTGTGTTCTTGGATCACTGGCACTGTGGGAAGCCAGCTGTTGTATCATGAGGATTCAGGCAGCCTAGGCTAGACCAATGTGGTTAAGACCTAACGTCTCCTGCCAACACCCATGTGAGTAAATCATCTTGGTAGAGGATCCTCTGGCTCCAACAAGCCTTCAAATGACTGTACTCCCAGCAGATATCTTGACTGCCACCTCATGAGACACCCTTAGCCACTCTCAAATTCCTGACCCAAAAATACTATGTATGATAAGTGTTTATTGTTTTAAGCCTCTAAGTTTGGGAGTAATTTGTTACACAGCAGCAGACATCTAATATATTGCCTAATACAATGAAATTTGGGATAAAATGTAGGAGGACCCTGAGAACCAATACATATTACTTTAGACTATAGGAAGGATATGGATTTCTTTAAATGTGTCACAATCCTAAAAGGTCTATCCAATGATCTAGTGGCCTGGATTGGCCAGCAAAGTAACAGGGGAATGTTCTATAGATTTATTCCTCATCAAAATGACAGGTAGATATAAAGGAAAACCTGTTCAGACAGGCACTGTAGGTCTGATATGCAAGGAAAACTACTGGAGTTACACTCAGATGAAAAATGAAGGGAAGCAATAGTCCCATGGAAAGTCTAGAGACTTAAGTGCTATTACTGTGAAGGTGACTGACTTCTTGCTTTCCCAGAAAACGGGAAATGAAATGAAAACTGGGGGGTGAATTACCCCTAGGGAGATGTAGCAGATTTAGTGAGAACATGATTAAGATAGCACACCCAGGCTTCCCTGGTGGCACAGTGGTTGAGAGTCCGCATGCCGATGCAGGGGACACGGGTTCGTGCCCCGGTCCAGGAGAATCCCACATGCCGCGGAGCGGCTGGGCCCGTGAGCCATGGCCGCTGAGCCTGCGCGTCCGGAGCCTGTGCTCCGCAACGGGAGAGGCCACAACAGTGAGAGGCCCGCGTACCGCAAAAAAAAAAAAAAAAAAAAGCACACCCTAACTAAAACCGTGAATTTGGCTAATCCACTCCTCCTGCCCCTCTAAGTAATATTCCAGCAGACCACAATAGAGACAGCTCCATTTAAACAGTATCCTTAGAAGAGAAAGAGCATAGACCTCATGCATTGACTCTCATGGTGCGAAAGGGAGGAAGGAACACAAGCAAAGGCAGATGGTCAACAGTCCTTCTAAATTTAATAAGAATACCCTTTTCATGTGTTCTGGTGTGATTACCACTCATTCTCACTTTTCCTGCCAGAGATATGTGATCCAAACCTGGCCAATCAGAATAAATATTTATGAGACAGGACTGATAGCTTCAAGGATGGGCATGTGGTAGAATCTGGGCCAATCAGTCTTCCCTGGAACTTCTCTGCCAGTGTTCGGAGAAAAAAAATGCTCTTTTCTTAGCTGTGTTGCTAAACAGTAGAATATGTCTTGAGTTGGCAGCAGCTGTCAGGGTAATCACTTGTAGAGAGATAACCAATAGATGGAGACTTGAAGACATCAGGTGAGATCCTAGATGATTCTAAAACTGAATTGCCTTTGGACTTTTCAGTGATATGAACAAATAAATTCACTTTTACACTAAGCTAGTTTGAGTTGAGTGTCTATCATTTGTAACCACTAAGTACAAATCAATTCATTACTACAGGAAACAGAAGAGTTCACAAGATAGTCTCTTAGAGTCTTAGAGAAATAGAAGATGGCATAGTTCTTCTGGAAGAAAATGAAAACCTGCAAAAAAAAGGAAGATCAAAGAAAAGATAGTAAGACAGCTGAAAAGTTGAAAAGTGACCTGGCCCAGCACAGAAAAGAAATGGAAGAGAAAGTCAAACTATTGCAAAGAAGAAAGTCACATAAAGAAAATACAAACAGCGAAAGGAAATTGAATGCAAACATTGTTAGAGACATGGATAACAGGCCTGAGGGAATTATCACTTTAGAATCACAATATAATTTAAAAAAATAAAGTGTTATCAATAAAATGAAAAATATGAAATGCAGACAAAAGGTAATCATATATATATGTAATATTTATATATTATTATATATTATTATATACTTACTAAATGTCAGACATTTTCTAAGGCTTTTATTACCTCATTTAATCTTTATAAAAGCTGTATAAAGTAGGTCTCCAGTTCATGGGTGTTATGGACTGAACACCTGTGTCCCCCTCACCAAATTTGCATGTTGAAACCCTACCCCCACTTGCACCTAGTGTGGCTGTATTTGGAGATGAAGCCTGTAAGGGATTAATTAAGGTTAAATGAGGTCATGAGGCTGAGGCCCTTAATGGATTACTATCCATTAAGAAGAGACCCCAGAGAGCTCTCTCTCTCTCTCTCCCCACCATGTGAGCACACAGTGAGAAGACAGCCATCTGAAAGCCAGAAAGAAGATGCTCATGAGAACCCAACCTCACTGGCACGCTGATCTCAGACTTGCAGTCTCCAGAACTGTGAATTTCTGTTGTCCAAGCCACCTAGTCTATGGTATTTTGTTATGGCAGCCCAAATAGACTAACACAATAGGTGAGGACAACAAGGCCCAAAGAGGTTAAGTAACTTATCCAAGGTCACTTAGAAGGTAGTCAGCAGAGCTGAGATTTGAAACCTGAAGTCTCAAATGTTCTCAACTGCTATGCTATACAGCCTCTCATATGTGATACAAAACAAATGGAGTCTTAAAATATTCAGAGATATAATTTTAAAAATTTTATTGAAATGTTAGCAGTAATAGTAAAATATGGCATTTACTGTGTGTCAGGCTGTACAAAATAGCATACTGTGTCAGCAGAAAAACTGATAGAAAGTGATCTACATCAAAGTAACTAGTGATAAAGTTTAAAATAAGAATCTTGTGGCATCCAAGCAAATCATAATCACAAGAAAAAAAAATCTAAGTGATCTTAAACTTCTCCATAACAACATTTAATGATAAACTACAGTTGAGCACTCATGAAAAATCCACATGAAAAATAATTTTGATTGTTTTATTTTTATGTTTACCTTAATTTACACTTCTGGTCCAAACATATTCACATACTATATGAAACTACATTTTATGTTTAATTCTTTGTCTCACTACTGTCAATATAATACAACTTATATGAAAATCTCAACTATATAAATACAATGTGATTTGGCTTAAGTACAAAAAATAAATACATAGGGCTTCCCTGGTGGCGCAGTGGTTGAGAGTCTGCCTGCCGATGCAGGGGACACGGGTTCGTGCCCCGGTCTGGGAAGATCCCACATGCCGCGGAGTGGCTGGGCCCGTGAGCCATGGCTGCTGAGCCTGCACGTCCGGAGCCTGTGCTCCGCAACGGGATAGGCCACAACAGTGAGAGGCCCACGTACCGCAAAAAAAAAAAAAACAAATAAACAAACCCATAATATTTTGTGAGTTACGTATGTCTCTTATTACTCATTTATACATCAAAACACATCAGTAGGAGCAAAAATAATTATATTCACTTGTCTATGATAGTTCCCAACTTTTAGCCATATAAAAAAACTATAGTTTTACATATTTTTCAGTTTGGTATTATGAAGGTATATTTATCAGGGTAGGAAGATAAAGAGAATTTCATTTAACAGTTAGCATTTATAACAAATATTTAGGCACAGGGTAAGTGAGTTTTTGTTTTACTGTTGCCACAGACCTCACCAGACTGAATAACATAATAATAATAATCATGAGATGGAGAGAAAGAGTAGGATGCTAATTTCCTTATACTTTATAATAAAACATCAATAAACACTGTTTAAAGTTAAAATAGGGAGTTGTTTCCCTTTTAAATGATTTTGTCTCTTCATGTTATCCATAATCTTCACTTTCAAATTTTAGGCATATTTTAGAAATGTCAAAAAATTTTATCTAAAGATCAATGTTTTGTTTTATTATATTTGGTTATATTCTGCTAACATTTATAAAAATTAAACTTAAAACATTTAATACAAATAGCGCGTATAGTAACTCCATTTTTGTGAAACTTGTCTCCCAGCCTCCTTCTATCTGCATGTGAATCTCTGGAATTATGGTCCCTAAAATCCCCTGCTGCCTCTGTTAGAGGCTATTTCTTGCTTAGCTCTTTGTACTCTGTATGCTTGCTTTTTCTTTTCCCCACCAGCAGCTATCATTTTCCCTAAAATAAATAAATAAAACGGCATGTGTATGTATGTGTTTAGAGAAAACAAAGACAATCAGATTAGCTTTGCCTACCATGGCACCGTAATTACTTGGTGATTTGTTGAATTGGGGTTCGCTGGCTTGATGAGATCAGCCTATGTCACCTCATTTAGATTCTGCTTGAGGTGATGTGCATCATCCTTGCTGATTTGCATAGCACCATATGCTGCTCAGACTGAATCTTTGCACGGTATGAAATAATTCCTTTTGACAGGAAAACCACTATTACAGCAGGTAGGCCAAACTGGGGGGAAACTGTAATCAAATTAAGGAAGCAGTAATTATACAATTAGGTTTACCCCACCACCAAATGCCGGCACTTATCTGTTCAGGATATCTAGAGAGCACTTGGTTGGGAATGGCTTGAGGGCCACTTAGAACATTACTGCAGTGTGAATGTGAGACCTCCTGAAGGCTCTTATTCATAATCTGTTTAGTCCTTATTGGTGGCCTTAAGTCCTGAGTTTTGCCGTATTTTGAAAAATGAACATTTCAGTCCATGCCTCAAAACCCGAAAGTATAGCCCCAGGATGATGGATGCAGCTACAAATTGGCTTTTCTGTTTAGCCTGATGGCCTCATGCATTAATTTATTAGTCACATGTTTAAATTTTAGTGTCACAGGTTAATGTTTAATTATCTGGCAGAAAGATACAGTTGCACACTCTGGAATATAATGTTCAGATGATTCTTCCTACCTTCCGACCCTGCCCCCTCCTCCATCTCCCTTCTGTGCTGTCAACCAGCAAGCCAGTTCAGTAAGCTGCAGAGAAAGGATGTGATTTTATAGTTATCTTATAGACATCCTGTTCAAGTGGGCTTGGCCCCAAGACACTAGGAATCCCTTTACATTCAGAGACCTCACCTTTTCCTTGATCAGCAGGAAGCACTTGACTCCTACATTCTCTAGAAAATTGCTGCTTTTCCCCCTTCCCCGATGTGTGCTCCTGAACAGACCTGAGACCCCGAGCCAAGCTGAATGCCTGAGATGAAAATTCACTCTGGAGATGACAGGATTCCAGAGGTCAGAGTTCCATGGGACAGCTCCTCTGAGAGTAAGGGAAACTTCTGTTCTTTTTTTTTTAAAATTTATTTTATTGAAGTATAGTTGATTTACAGTGTTGTGTAAATTTCTGCTGTACAGCAAAGTGATTCAGTTATATATATATATATATATATATTCTTTGTCATATTCTTTTCCAGTATGGTTTATCATGGGATATTGAATATAGTTCCCTGTACTATACAGTAGGACCTTGTTGTTTATCCATCTTATATATAATAGTTTGCACCTGCTTATCCATCATATATAATAGTTTGCACAGGATCTTAAGGATCCTGAACAATTCTGAAGGAGGCCATGTTGGCGGAAATGCTTTTTAATATCTCCTGAAGTTAGAAGGAAAAAAAATCAGAGTGTAATTGTGGGGTCTGATGGCTTTTTATAACCTGGGTCTTTAGGAACAGGCAATTAAGGTTTACCTGCTAGAGTATTTTGCAAAACAAATCAATATCTCATTTATTAAAAATTAAGAACCCATAAGCTTCTAATATATGGGTCAAAAAGCAGGGAAGCAGTGTAGCCATGAATGCTTGGGGGACTAGGAAAAAAAAATAACATACATTTATGATTCTAAATATACCACAAGGTTCAGGGTGTTGTCACACTGCACTGCGTGGCATCAGCATAATCAGATTAGCTTACTTTTATTTTAAGAGTTGTAGCCCGTAGTTAGGTTTGATTTGCATTCTGTTTCCTCTAAATCACAGGCTCTAGTCCTGAAAGCAGGAGAGCAAAGAAGGAACTCACAGAGGCTGGAGAGAATAAGCAGGCTACTGGTCTTCTTTGACATGGAATAGAAAACAGAAAACATGACAAGAGTGGAGACTTTCCTTATTGACCTTCCCATTTGTGGATTTTGAGTGGGTTTCTCCACCAAGGAGTTCCCCACCAACGCTGGGAAAAAAACAAAACAAAACAAAAAACCAACAATCCAGTTCCTCTTCCCCTCCCTATCCTGTAAGGGTAAGAACAGCAACCCACTGGCATTCCACAAATGCTCAGGACTGCCCATTCCACAGCCACATCCCTGATTGGCTCATCATATCAGTACCTTTAGATACAGGCTCTCAAACTTGTCTGGGCAATTGAATGACCTGGAGAGTTTTTTAAAAACACTGATACCTTGGTCCCAACCCCCCACCCCCCAGATTCTGATGTAGTTGGTATAGGGTGCAGGTTGGGCACTGGGATTCTTAAACCCCCTACGTGATTTTGACGTGCAGCTAAGTTTGAGAACCACTCCATAAGTCAGCAGTTCTCAAAGTGTGGTCCTCGGACCAGCAGCATTGGGATCCCTTGGGAGCTTGTTAGAAAGGCAAACTCTCTGGCCTCACCTCAGTCAGACTGATTCAGAAACTGGGGGTGAGCCCAGCAACTTGTGTTTTAACAAGATCTGTAGGAGATTCTGATGCCTGCTAAAGTTTGAGAACAATTATCTTAAGGAAAGAAATTCTTTAGACAAACTGTGATGACACCATTTGTGGAGTAACATTAACATCTCCCAAATTGTCTTTTTCAGGAAGCAGCAAGATGGGATGGAAAAACTATGGGCTTTGGAGTCTGGCCAGACCTGGGTTTGTGTCTCAACTCCACCCTTTGTGAGCTGTGTGAGCTTAGACAAACATGCAATTTAACCTCTCTGAACTTTAGTCTACTCAACTCTGAAACAGTGGAAATTTTATCTAACCCACAATGTTGTGAAAATTAAATAGGATAACAACATCTAGAACTGATTCATAGAATAGTTTTATTCAGATCAGAGTTCCCTGTCCTTCCTCTCTTCCATTCCAAAGTTTAACGAGAAATAGGAAAGTGATGAAATCTCTCTGAGCTGGGAGTCTTCACTTTCTCATCAGTTCCTAAATATTCTTTCCTATTCTCTTCTAACTGCATCATTTATTTTCACCTGAACCAGCAACACAGCATGGGACTTCACCATCAGGCAAGTTTCATGAACTGGGCTCCAGCTATTAGGCCAAAGAAGGAGAGTCTGCCTGTGGCCTCATTGGTTGATGAGGGACAAAAAGCATGGCCATCACTCAAACCCAGGCAGACCCTTCCACAGAGCCCCAAGGGCATAGATATTTATTCTCAGAGGCACTCTGAGTCCTTAGAAGTAGTCCCCTCTTTGACTCAGGCGAATTGCTTAGTTTATTCCAATAATTCCCCCGTTCTGACTGGTTTGTAGAAATCATATTTTAACAGAAGGGATTTAATTTCCCATTGTTGCCCAAGGAAAAGGCACCGAAGCACACTCCAGGACAACTGGGTCCATGCAGTGTAATCGCTGATAAGAGCAGTATCGACAATTAACATCTGAATAGATCATTATTCTTTAACTCATGATGTCTTTAACTCCAGTTCATTCTCACAAGTCAGTGAGAGAGGCATAATTATTATTGCCATTTTACAGATGAAAAAACTGAAGCTCAGAGAGGGTAAGAGACTTGTCCAAGGTCATGCAAATAGCAAACAGGGGAGTCATCTTTCTAAACTACCCTCCACATTCTCTTAATTACTGTGCTACTGTAATAATGATAATAAATAATAAGAACAATATAAACACAAAGAGCACCTGAGAGATGCATAGACTTGGTGACTAGAAACAGGTGCCCAAATATTTATGTACAAATTGCTGGATCTAGAGTAACTGTTTCTAAGTCTCTCCTCTCCACCTACCGCTCCCTCCACTATCAGCCTCCTCCCCTCATTGATTCCAATATTTTTAGTCCCTAGAATAATGAGATCGATTTCATGGGAATACCTAATCATATTTTCCAATTTTTTTTTTTTTTTTTTTTTTTTTTTGGCGGTACGCGGGCCTCTCACTGCTGTGGCCTCTCCCATTGCGGAGCCCAGGCTCCGGACGTGCAGGCTCAGTGGCCATGGTTCATGGGCCCAGCTGCTCCGTGGCATGTGAGATCTTCCCGGACCGGGGCACGAACCCGTGTCCCCTGCATCGGCAGACGGACTCTCAACCACTGCGCCAGTAGGGAAGCCCATATATTTTCCAATTTTAAAATCACTTGCTTGAAAACAGAGAAGAACTGCACTGAAATTACCAGGTGCCCCAGAACCACTCCTGTTGAAGGAGCAGCAGTAGCAGCAGTGTCCCCGGGAGAAGTGCAGTATCTCAGGGCTCACCCCACACCTACCCAATCAGAGCTCATGTTGAACCAGACCCCCAGGTGATTTGTCCTCAGTCTGCAGCTCTGAACCAACTCCCAGGTGATGCCAAACCCTCTGGTCTGTGGACTCTGCTTCCGTGGCTGGGTCCTAGCACACGTATCTTTCCCACTCCTCATGCCAGCACTCTCAGCCTCCAGTCTCAGTGCTGTGGCAGAGTAGATGACACTGATTTCTATCCTATGACCTTACACCCGCTCCCCACTTCTCCTGCCAACGCCCTCCACTTGAGCCCAGGGGGAGCACAGGGGAGGTTCATTAAGTCCCTCCGGGCAGCAGCCCTGCAGAGAGTTCCCTGGGGTTTACAGCTGCAAAAGGGGTGCACTGTTTCACAGTGGGAGTCCCTCAGCCCACCCACACGTGGCGGTGGAAGAACTTACCTATGAAGCTGGCCTCGGTGTCTCTCTGTACCCATGGCTGGGATAAGCTCCAGCTCCGTTGGACCTCATGTCATTCAGGAGGATGGATGGTTCTAAAACCACATCAGGTGGATATGGCATACTTTATGGAAGGTTTTGTAGAATGTTCTCACCACACACACAAAAATGGTAATTATGTGAGGTGATGGGTGTGTTAACTAACCTTACTGTGGTAATCATTTCACAATATATACATGTATCAAATCATCACATTGTAAACCTTAAACTTACACAATGTTGTATGTCAATTATGTCTCGTAAAGGTGGTAAATTTATTTACTGATTTAGGGATGGTCTCTATGTTCAACTTCTATCTACACAATGACTCATGGTCTTTTATTTTCCTTAGTTTTTATTTTCTTTTCAAAAGATGGTTTAACTTCATCATGTTATCTGAGAGATTTAGTCTCATAAAAAATGTGGTTAAATTGATTATTAATATTTTTCTTTCACATATAAAATATAGATACATATATTTACACACATATTGTATACAGATACACACAGCTACACATACTTTCAGTTTCTCAACATGTCCTTTCTTACCTTGGAACATTTAATCAATAAGATCATTTTTTTAAGATCACTTTTAATTTAAACAATTTATTCTCTTCTCAGTGCTATAGTTGTTGACCTTAAATAGTAGATCTAAATCTTACTTTTTACATTATTTTTACATTTATGAAAAAAATCATTTTAAAAAGTAGAAAGGAAAGAAAAGAAAAAAATTAAACATAGCATTGCTTTAAACACACTGGAATCTATGACTATTATTAAAAGTTTTCACCTCATTAAGGGATGCTGAGTTACACTACAATTCAAACTGAAGTTTAAGTAAGATCATCGAATAGCGTCTTTTGCTTTAATAACTTCTTCCCTTCTTAATAGTACCATTTATGGTGAAATGCGGTATTCACATTTCTGAGAAATAAGTTGAAGGAAGGAACTTGCACAAGATGATTACAAATGATGCTTCCACTAAGGATGTCCATGCCTCTCAAGATTCCGGTTTACAGTTTAAGCACTTATAACCCAAAGGGAAAAAAGATCGGGATGCTCAGCCTCAGCTTCCAGACTGAAACAGGACTATTTTGTGGATGCCCTGAGGACCTCTACAAAAGCCTGTAACTGGAGCTCGGGAGTACGTACTGCTCACCTCTTCCCACTGGGACTGAAATACAAACTCTGTAAGTGCAGAAGTAAGGTAGATGGAGCAGAATAAAGAAGATTATTTTGCATCACTCTTCCATTGTTTTCACCTTTCCTTTTGCTAAGTTGGCTGTCAGTAGCTAACCGATGTTTCATTTTAACTCTGTTTCTTCATTAAAAAAAAAAAAAAATCCGGGGCTTCCCTGGTGGCGCAGTGGTTGAGAGTCCGCCTGCTGATGCAGGGCACACGGTTTCGTGCCCCGGTCTGGGAAGATCCCACATGCCGCGGAGCGGCTGGGCCCTTGAGCCATGGCCGCTGAGCCTGCGCGTCTGGAGCCTGTGCTCCACAAGGGGAGAGGCCACAACAGTGAGAGGCCCGCATACCGCAAAAAAAAAAAAAAAAAAAAAAAAATCCTACCTATATAACGTGCCCATCTCAGGCTTCACCAACCAATAAGCACAAATTGAGTTTTAATACACAAATCATAATGGCTCCAAGCCTCTTTCATATTTAACTGCACACCCCAAGCCACTCTACCCCCAGGGTAATTGGTCTTGTTATGGCTCATCACTGCTGCTTTCTAAACTTCTACTCTGTTTCATGGACACTCTGCAACACTCTGCAATACTCTGCAACCCTGCCTTGTTGTTTCTGGGGAGGGACCATTCTGATTCTAGAATACAGCTGCTGTCTCTGTTGCTGTTGCCTGAATCCTGCAGGAATTGAAAATCAACTGTGCTCCATGTCAGGGAAAGTGGAACTCCTGACCGGTGCCAGAGATCCTTATCACTGCTCCTGCAAAGTCAGAAGCTGAGGGTGGGGCTGGGAAAGTTGAGGGTGGAAGACAGGATTTCCTGCAGAACTTCAGCTTGAGCCTCAAAATATCACAGCAATGAGGGATCCAGCGCTTTCCTCCTCCCAGCGTGGTGGGTGTGAGCCTAGATCAGGAGCCCCCAGGCTAGCCATTCCTCAGAGACATGGCTCTGAAGGTGGAAACCTGCTTGCATCTCTACGGTAGTGAGTACTGCCTTCACCTGTCTGAGGTTGAAGTGGGTGTCAGACGTGCTTACTTTTGAAGTCAAAGGTAGAAAATGACTTCATTTTCAGTTTGAAAGGGAGTAAGGTTCCCAGAGCAAGATTACATGAGCAGCCCTCAAGTACTTAGGGATATATTCTTTCAACGTATAAACACACACACACACACACACACTGCTAGTGTAACCGGATGTGACTAAATTGAGATGGGGGCAAATTCTTTGACAGGCTCCCCAAGGAGAAGTGGGACCTATCTGTTCTCTCCCCACCCTTCCCCGTGACTCTGGTTGGCCTGTTTGACTAGGAGAATGAATACCATGGAAGTGAATCTACGCTGGATCTGGCCCTGGCTTTTACGAGAGCTGGCAGCCTCTGCCTTGACCTCTTGGAACCTGGCCCCAGCGTATAAGAAATCTGACTACCTTGCTTGAGAAACTATGTGCAGAGGCCCTAAGACTCCACGGAAAGGGAAAGGATCCAGCTGAGTCCAGACTTCCAGCCATGCCTGCCAAGGCCCCAGGCATTCGGCCGAAGCCTCTGGCCCCTCCAGGGGAAGCCAGTGACCAGCTGAATGCCACGAAGTGACCCCAGCCAACTCAACATGTGGCAGAGGAACCGACCAATTCCTGATCTATATAAAAATGGTCATTGTTTACTTTTAGACGTTTATTTATTTATTTATTTATTTATTTATTTATTTATTTATTTATGGCTGCATTGGGTCTTCGTTGCTGTGCGCGGGCTTTCTCTAGTTGCGGCGAGCGGGGGCTACCCTTCATTGTGGTGCATGGGCTTCTCACTGCGGTGGCTTCTCTTGTTGCAGAGCTCAGGCTCTAGGCGCGTTGGGCTTCAGTAGTTGTGGCACACGGGCTCAGTAGTTGTGGCGCACGGGCTTAGCTGCTCCGCAGCATGTGGGATCTTCCTGGACCAGATCAAACCCGTGTCCCCTGCACTGGCAGACAGATTCTTGACCACTGTGCCACCAGGGAAACCCCTAGTCATTGTTTTTAAGATGGGGAATATTCTGTTATGCAGCAATAGATTCCTGGATCCCTGGATAAGGACAAATTCTATAGGAGCATCTGAGCTGTGTTCAGAACTCCATTACCTTTCAAAACCTTGACCCTGTCCCTTGTCTGTCCCTCCTCACTAGACTCCTTTCCACCTGCTGCAGACCCTCTGGGACCCTCAGATACATAGACATAATGGGACCAACCAGGGTCATTAGAAGAGTTTTGCCTTTTCTTCTACTAGTTACAACTACTGTATGCAAAAAGAGATCCTCAAAGAATTGTCTGAGGTGGACATGAAACTGGAGAAAAAAAGGTAAATATTTTCAAAGATTTTCTTCTTAGTATTTGAGAGGAAAGAAAATATTCAAGGGTGTAAAGTGCATGAATAATTAGGATGCTTGAATCCTTCCTTAGTTTTACTTTGTAATCATTGTTTTCTCTTCACCAAACCTCAAGTCCTGAGGCCTGCACTGCATTTCATGATATAAATCCAAATGTTCCCAATTATTATTCTCCGTTAGAGCGATTTTCTCCTCATTTTCTCTTTCACTAAAGAGAAAATGTTAAAATTAGCATTCGTAGCTGGAATCCGTAGCTCGCTCAGTATGTTGCTCTAGCTCTGAGTCACATGCCAAGAGCACCTTTGCAATCTGGTTCCCAGGGTGTCGGCATTGATGTGCTATGCCAGGGCATCAGTGTGATGCTCAGAGATGCATAGTTCTTTCTATTCTAAGAGGCTACATTTGACTGTTTATAGAGCAGCAAGACACAGCCTAATCTTTACCTGCTGAATGTGGGGGAGGTGCTTCTAGATTCATGTCACTGACGCTCAGGATCAGTGATCAGCTGAGTTTGGGTGCAGCTTACAGCAGCAGTAACTTACTGGATCCTGGATCCCCAGATGGCCTTTTCATTCGATTTGGGGCTGAAGAGACCGCTTCTTAGCTGGCTAGAAGCAAGGAGGGTTCAGGAATTTAACGTGTCAAAATTACCATGTCCCATTTATCAGGGGATCTTTATTTTCGGATCCTCTCACATCAAGTTTTGGAGTATTTGTGAAATGTGTCGAAAGAAATCCAGCCTGAGGAAGAACTGAAGGGGCTAGTTAGGACTTGTTGTTTCAAGTTATAGAAAAACTAGGGTGACCATATGATTTATTATCCAAACTAGGACACTTTGAGGGTGAAAGGAGGCACTGCCAATAATTAGTCTAGGACAACAGGTATAAACCTGGACTGTCCTGGACAAACGGGTCACCTTCCCACCCTTAAAATACCCCAATTCAAGTTGTCTTGAGCAATCTGGCCCGCAAAACAAGAACTCCAGAGGTCAGGTGGGCTTTGAAGCCGTCCAACCAGTTTCTTCTAATGTGTCCAGCCTGCCTTCTGGATGATAGCTTTATCCTAAGGCTGGTTCTTCTGTGGTCATAGGACGGGTGCCAGGAGGAAATGGAGCTCCATGCTGATGCTTTCACATCTGGCAACAGGGAGAGCACTTCTGTCCCGGCCGTACAAGCAAGGATTTTGAGGTTCAGACACTTAGGTCACGTGCCCACTGCTTATAAATGACATGGCCCAGGAAATGGAATGCCTTGATTGGTTTTCATCAACAAGGGTCCACCATCTGGAACTGTGAGTGGGTCAGTTTCTCACAAATACTGGGGCCCTTTGGGGATGAGTGGCTTTTTTGTTTTTCATTAAAATCTGGGTGGTATTAAGAATGGAAGGGGGAGGCATACTGGAATATAGCAGTAAATGTCAGCCCGATTGGAAACAAACCTAAAATTTAATAATTTTAGGCTGTGGGTAGTTAACAGGGAGATTTCCCAAGTGTAAACCCAGGTTTTACCACTTACTAGCCATGTGATCTTGGACAAGTTGTTTTACTTAAATCTCATTTCCCCAACTTGGAAAATGAGGTAATAATAGTATCTGACTTCTATGGTTGTTATGGGGTTAAATAAGATAATATAACCAAAGTGCTTATGACATTGTCTGGCACATAGTAAGTTCTTAATAAAGATTAGCTTCTATTGTAATGGTCATTTAAATGACTCTTCAGAGGGATGTTCATGGGAATTTGTAAAGAAATCCTAAGGCATCAGCAATAGAGAAATCCATTCACTTGGCTGAGGAAGAAATAAGGAAGGCAGAAATAAGAGCTAGAGGAAGTAGCAGAGTGAGGGCTGCATACGGGAGACGGAAGCATGACCACAAATAAGCAGAGGAATAAAGTCGGGTTTCAGAAAATTTTAACTGGTTCCCATCCAAGGTGAGTCTGTCATCCTTAAATATTACAATAGACTCTTATAAAAGCCTTTTGCAATGATTCATGGTCAAGAAATTCTCCCTTATATTCAAGATAAATCCTTCCAGTTGTCACATAAGCCCGTTTTATGTCTTTACACAGGATAAAACATGGGTAAAGATTTAACAGACACGGAGAGCTAAGATGCAGTTAAGAGATGTTTTAGAGAAAAGTGACAAGGCTTAGTGACATCCATTTTTTAGTGACAGGGAGAAAAGGATAGTGTCAGAAGCAGGCCTGTAATGGTGAGCATGAAAGATGAGGGAGACAATGGTATCTGTGACAAAGAGGGAACAGGGACAGGTTGGTCTGCTAGATAAGGAGTTGGATTTATAAATAAAAGATTGTGGTATTACCAGGGCTTTGATAGTAAAACCAAAATGGTGCCAGAATAGTAAAGAAGATATATTTTTTTCCTTTCTGTCCCTTGCTAGATAAATAGGTAGTTAAAACAGAGAGGAGAAGGGAAAATGTTGTCAACAATGAAAAGTTTTAGCAATCTGTACACATCCTGGCAAGGTTTATAAACTAGAAAATCATCAAAAATGGATATTGTCAAATCCTACTTTTTGGTGTAGGGGGAGTGGAGGGGGATTGGTGGCTTTTCCTTTTTTAATTTATTTTTTAAAATTTTATTGAAGTACAGTTGATTTAAAATGGTGTGTTAATTTCTGCTGTACAGCAAAGTGACTCAGTTATACATATATATATTCTTTTTCATATTCTTTTCCATTATGGATTATCACAGTATATATATTTTTAACATCTTTATTGGAGTAAAATTGCTTTAAAATGGTGTGTTAGTTTCTGCTGTATAACAAAGTGAATCAGCTATACGTATACATATACCACATATCTCCTCCCTCTTGTGTCTCCCTCCCACCCTCCCTATCCCACTCACCTAGGTGGTCACAAAGCACTGAGCTGATCTCTCTGTGCTATGTGGCTGCTTCCCCCTAGCTATCTATTTTACCTTCGGTAGTGTATATATGTCCATGACACTCTCTCACTTCATCCCAGCTTACCCTTCCCCCTCCCCTTGTCCTCAAGTCCATTCTCTATATCTGCGTATTTATTAGTGTCCTGCCCCTAGGTACTTCAGAACCATTTAAAAAAATTCCATATATATGTGTTAATATATGGTATTATTTTTCTCTTTCTTTCTTCACTCTGTATGACAGACTCTAGGTCTATCCACCTCACTACAAATAACTCAATTTCATTTCTTTTTATGACTAATATTCCAATGTATATATATGCCACATCTTCTTTATTTTTTTTTTTTTTGCGGTATGCGGGCCTCTCACCGCTGTGGCCTCTCCCGTTGCGGAGCACAGGCTCCGGACGCACAGGCTCAGTGGCCATGGCTCATGGGCCCAGCGGCTCCACAGCATGTGGGATCTTCCCAGACCGGGGCACGAACCCGTGTCCCCTGCATCGGCAGGCGGACTCTCAACCACTGCGCCACCAGGGAAGCCCCCACATCTTCTTTATACGTTCTTATGTCGATGGACACTTAGGTTGCTTCCATGTCCTGGCTATTGTAAATAGTGCTGCAGTGAACATTGTGGTACATGACTATTTTTGAGTTATGGTTTTCTCCGGGTATATGCCTAGTAGTGGGATTGCTGGGCCGTATGTTAGCTCTTTTTTTAGTTTTTTAAGGAACCTCCATACTGTTCTCAATAGTGGCTGTATCAATTTACATTCCCAGCAACAGTGCAAGAGCATTCCCTTTTCTCCACACCCTCTCCAGCATTTATTGTTTGTAGACTTTTTGATGATAGCCATTCTGACCAGTATGTGGTGATATTTCATTGTAGTTTTGGTTTGCATTTCTCTCATGATTTGTAATATTGAGCATCCTTTCATGTGTTTGTTGGCAATCTGTATATATTCTTTGGAGAAATGTCTATTTAGGTCTTCTGCCCATTTTTGGATTGGGTTGTTTGTTTTTTTGATGTTGAGCTGCATGAGCTGCTTGTATATTTTGGAGATAAATCTTTGTCAGTTGCTTCATGGGCAAATATTTTCTCTCATTCTGAGGGTTGTCTTTTCATCTTGTTTATGGTTTCATTTGTTGTGCAAAAGCTTTTAAGTTTCATTAGGTCCCATTTGTTTTTGTTTTTATTTCCCTTTCTCTAGGAGGTGGGTCAAAAAGGATCTTGCTGTGATTGATGTCATAGAGTGTTCTGCCTATGTTTTCCTCTAAGAGTTTGATAGTTTCTGGCTTACATTTAGGTCTTTAATATATGTTGAGTTTATTTTTGTGTATGGTGTTAGGGAGTGTTCCAATTTCATTCTTTTACATGTAGCTGCCCAGTTTTCCCAGCACCACTCATTGAAGAGGGTGTCTTTTCTCCACTGTATATTCTTACCTCCTTTATCAAAGATAAGGTGACCATATGTATGTGGTTTTATCTCTGAGCTTTCTATCCCGTTGCATTGATCTATATTTCTGTTTTTGTGCCAGTACCATACTGTCTTGATTACTGTAGCTTTTTAGTATAGTCTGAAGTCCAGGAGCCTGATTCCTCCAGTTCCATTTTTCTTTCTCAAGCTTACTTTGGCTATTTGGGGTCATTGGTGTTTCCATACATACTGTGAAATTTTTTGTTCTAGTTCTGTGAAAAATGCCATTGGTAGTTTGACAGGGATTGCATTGAATCTGTAGATTGCTTGGGGTAATATAGTCATTTTCACAGTGTTGATTCTTCCAGTCCAAGAACGTGGTATATTTCTCCATCTCTTTGTGTCATCTTTAATTTCTTTCACCAGTATCTTATAGTTTTTTGCATGCAGGTCTTTTGTCACCTTAGATAGGTGTATTCCTAGGTATTTTATCTTTTTGTTGCAACGGTAAATGGGAGTGTTTCCTTCATTTCTCTTTCAGATTTTTCATCATTACTGTATAGGAATGCAAGATATTTCTGTGCATTAATTTTGTATCCTGCTACTTCACCCAAATCATTGATTAGCTCTAGTAGTTTCCTGGAAGCCTCTTTAGGATTCTCTATGCAGAGTATCATGTCATCTGCAAACACTGACAGTTTTACTTCTTTTCTGATCTGGATTCCTTTTGTTTCTTTTTCTTCTCTGATTGCTGTGGCTAAAACTTCCAAAACTATGTTGAATAATAGTGGCAAGAGTGGGCAACCTTGTCTTGTTCCTGATCTTAGTGGAAATGGTTTCAGTTTTTCACCATTGAGAATGATGTTGGCTGTGGGTTTGTCATATATGGCCTTTCTTATGTTGAGGTAAGTTCCCTCTATGCCTACTTTCTGGAAGGTATTTATCATAAATGGGTGTTGAAAGCTTTTACTGCATCTATTGAGATTGTTATATGGTTTTTATTGTTCATTTGGTTAATATGGTGTATCACATTGATTGATTTGCATATATTGAAGAATACTTGCATTCCTGGGATAAACCCCACTTGATCATAGTGTATGATCCTTTTAATGTGCTGTTGGGTTCTGTTTGCTAGTATACTCTTGAGGATTTTTGCATCTATGTTCATCAGTGATATTGGTCTGTAGTTTTTTTTTGTGTGTGTGACATCTTTGTCTGGTTTTGGTATCAGGGTGATGGTAGCCTCATAGATTGAGTTTGGGAGTGTTCCTCCCTCTGCTATATTTTGGAAGAGTTTGAGAAGGATAGGTGTTAGCTATTCGCTAAATGTTTGTTAGAATACACCTGTGAAGGCATCTCGTCCTGGGTTTTTGTTTATTGGAAGATTTTGAATCACAGTTTCAATTTCAGTGCTTGTGATTGGTCTGTTTGTATTTTCTATTTCTTCTTGGTTCAGTCTTGGAAGGTTGTGCTTTTCTAAGAATTTGTCCATTTCTTCCAGGCTGTCCATTTTATTGGCATATAGTTGCTTGTAGTAATCTCTCATGATTCTTTGTATTTCTGCAGTGTCAGTTGTTACTTCTCCTTTTTCCCTTCTAATTCTATTGATTTGAGTCTTCTCCCTTTTTTTCTTGATGAGTCTGGCTAATGGTTTATCTACTTTGTTTATCTTCTCAAAGAACCAGCTTTTAGTTTTATTGATCTTTGCTAATGTTTCCTTCATTTCTTTTTCATTTATTTCTGATCTGATCTTTATGATTTCTTTCCTTCTGCTAACTTTGGGTTTTTTTTTTGTTGTTCTCTCTCTAGTTGCTTTAGGTGTAAGGTTAGGTTGTTTATTTGAGATGTTGCTTGTTCCTTGGGGTAGGATTGTATTGCTATAAACTTCCCTGTTAGAACTGCTTTTGCTGCATCCCGTAACTTTTGGGTCATCATGTTTTCATTGTCATTTGTTTCTAGGTATTTTTTATTTCCTCTTTGATTTCTTCAGTGATCTTTGGTTATTTAGTAGTGTATTGTTTAGTCTCCATGTGTTTGTATTTTTTGTGTGTGTGTGTGTTTGTATTTTTATAGATTTTTTCCTGTAATTGATACCTTGTCTCATAGAGTTGTGCTCAGAAAAGATACTTGATACAATTTCAGGTTTCTTAAATTTACCAAGGTTTGATTTGTGACCCAAGATATGATGTATCCTGGAGAATTTTCCATGAGCATTTGAGAAGAAAGTATATTCTGTTGTTTTTGGATGGAATGTCCTATAAATATCAATTAAGTCCATCTTGTTTAATGTAACATTTAAAGCTTGTGTTTCCTCATTTGTTTTTATTTTGGATGATCTGTCCATTGGTGAAAGTGGGGTGTTAAAGTCCCCTACTATGGTTGTGTTACTTTCAGTTTTCCCTTTTATGACTGTTAGCATTTGCCTTATGTATTGAGGTGCTCCTATGTTGGATGCATAAATATTTACAATTGTTATATCTTCTTCTGGGATTGATTCCTTGATCATTATGTAATGTCCTTCTTTATCTCTTATAATGGTCTTTATTTTAAAGTCTATTTTTTCTGATATGAGAATTGCTACTCCAGCTTTCTTTTGATTTCCATTTGCATGGGATATCTTTTTCCATCCCCTCACTTTCAGTCTATATGTGTCCCTAGATCTGAAGTGGGTCTCTTGTAGACAGCATATATACGGGTCTTGTTTTTGTATCCATTTAGCCAGTCTATGTTTTTTGTTTGGAGCATTTAATCCATTTACATTTAAGGTAATTATCGATATGTATGTTCCTATTACCATTTTCTTAGCTGTTTTATTTTTGTTATTGTAGGTCTTTTCCTTTTCTTTTGTTTCCTACCTAGAGAAGTTTCTTTAGCATTTGTTGTAAAGCCAGTTTGGTGGTGCTGAATTCTCTGAGCTTTTGCTTGTCTGTAAAGGTTTTAATTTCTCCATCGAATCTGAATGAGATCCTTGCTGAGTAGAGTAATCTTGGTTGTAGGTTTTTCCGTTACATCACTTTAAATATGTCCTGTCACACCCTTCGGCTTGCAGAGTTTCTGCTGAAAGATCAGCTGTTAACCTTATGGGGATTATCTTGTATGTTATTTGTTGCTTTTCCCTTGCTGCTTTTAATATTTTTTCTTTGTATTTAATTTTTGATAGCTTGATTAATATGTGTCTTGGCATGTTTCTCCTTGGATTTATCCTGTTGGGACTCTCTGTGCTTCCTGGACTTGACTATTTCCTTTCCCATATTAGGGAAGTTTTCAACTATAATCTCTTCAAATATTTTCTCAGTCCCTTTCTTTTTCTTTTCTTCTTCTGGGACCTCTGTAATTCGAATGTTGGTGCATTTAATGTTCTCCCAGAGGTCTCTGAGACTGTCCTTAATTCTTTTCATTCTTTTTTCTTTATTTTGCTCTGCAGTAGTTATTTCCACTATTTTATCTTCTAGGTCACTTATCCATTCTTCCTCTTCAGTTATTTTGCTATTGATTCCTTCTAGAGAATTTTTAATTTCATTTATTGTGTTGTTCATCATTATTTGTTTGCTCTTTAGTTCTTCTATATCATTGTTAAAAGTTTCCTGTATTTTCTCCATTCTATTTCCAAGATTTTGGATCATCTTTAGTATCTTTACTCTGAATTCTTTTCAGGTAGACTGCCTATTTCCTCTTCATTTGTTTGGGCTGGTGGGTTTTTACCTTGCTCCTTCAACTGCTGTGTATTTCTCTGTCTTCTCATTTTGCTTCACTTACTGTGTTTGGGGGGTCTCCTTTGTACAGGTTGAAGGTTCGTAGTTCCCATTGTTTTTGTTGTCTGCCTCCAGTGAGTGAGGTTGGTTCAGTGTGTTTTGTAGGCTTCCTGGTGGAGGGGACTTGTGCCTGTGTTCTGGTGGATGAGGCTGGATCTTGCCTTTCTGGTGGGCAGGACCACATCGGGTGGTGCATTTTGGGGTGTCTGTGACCTTATTATAATTTTAGGCAGCCTCTCTGCTAATGGGTGGGGTTGTGTTCTTGTTTTGCTAGTTGTTTGGCATGGGTTGTCCAGCACAGGAGCTTGCTGGTTGTTGAGTGGAGCTGGGTCTTAGCATTGAGACAGAACCTCGGGGAGGGCTCTCGTCAATTGATATTATGAGGGTCCGGGAGGTCCCTGGTGGACCAGTGTCCTGATCTCAGCTCTCCCACATCAGAGGCTCAGGCCTGATACCTGGCCGGAGCACCAAGATCCTATCAGCCATGCAGCTCAGAAGGAAAGGGAGAAAAGAAAAAAAAAAAGAAAGAAAGAAAGAAAGAAAGAAAGAAAAATAAAGTTATTAAAATAAAAAATAAATTATTAAAATAAAAGAATAAAAAAGCAATTAAAAAAAAGGAAGAGAGCAACCAAACCAATAAACAAATCCACCAATGATAACAAGTGCTAAAAACTACACTAAAAAAATGGACAGGCAGAACCCTAAGACAAATGGTAAAAGCAAACTTATACAGACAAAATCACACAAATAGCATACACATACACACAAAAAGAGAAAAAGGAAAAAAAATAACATATATATAAAAGGAAGAGAGCAACCAAAGCAGTAAACAAATCTCCCAATGATAATAAGCTCTAAATACTAAACAAATATAAGCATAAAACTAGAAAGAAATTAGATGCAGAAAGCAAATCTCAAGTCTACAGTTGCTCCCAAATTCCACTGCCTCAGTTTGGGGATGATTCATTGTCTATTCAGGTATTCCAGAGATGCAGGTTACATGAAGTTGATTGTGAGGCTTTAATCTGCTGCTCCTGAGGCTGCACGGAGATATTTTCCTTTCTCTTTGTTCGCACAGCTCCTGGGGTTCAGCTTTGGATTTGGCCCTGCCTCTGCATGTAGCTCGCCCTCTGGCGTCTGTTCTTCACCCAGACAGGATAGGGTTAAAGGAGCGGCTGATTAGGGGGCTCTGGCTCACTCAGGCTGGGGGGAGGGAGGGGCATGGATTTGGGGTGAGACTGCGGCAGCAGAGGCGGGCATGACGTTGCAGCAGCCTGAGGCGCGCCGTGTGTTCTCCTGGGGATGCCGTCCCTGGATCATGGGACCCTGGCAGTGGCGGGCTGCACAGGTTCCTGGTAGGGGAGGTGTGGATAGTGACCTGTGCTTGCACACAGGCTTCTTGGTGGTTGAAGCAGCAAGCCTTAGCATTTCATGCCCATCTCTGGTGTCCGTGCTGATAGCCGCAGCTCGCGCCCGTCTCTGGAGCTCGTTTAGGCGGTGCTCTGAGTCCCCTCTCCTCCTGCACCCTGAAACAATGGTCTCTTGCCTCTTTGGCAGCTCCAAACTTTTTCCCAGACTCTCTTCCAGCTAGGTGTGGCGCACTAGCCCCTTTCAGGCTGTGTTCATGCAGCCAACCCCAGTCCTCTCCCTGCGATCTCACCTCCGAAGCCCGAACCTCAGATCCCAGCCCCCACCTGCCCCGGTGGGTGAGCAGACAAGCCTCTCGGGCTGGTGAGTGCTGGTTGGCACCGATCCTCTGTGTAGGAATCTCTCTGCTTTGCCTTCTGCACCCCTGTTGCTGTGCACTCCTCCATGGCTCTGAAACTCCCCCCCCGCCACTCCCCCCAATCCCCACCGGTGAAGGGGCTTCCTGGTGTGTGGAAACTTTTCCTCCTTCACAGCTCCCTCCCAGAGGCGCAGGTCCCATTCCTATTCTTTTGTCTCTTTTCTTTTGCTCTACCCAGGTACGTGGGGGAGTTTCTTGCCTTTTGGGAGGTCTGAGGTCTTCTGCCAGCGTTCAGTATGTGTTCTGTAGGAGTTGTTCCACATGTAGATGTATTTTTGACATATTTGTGGGGAGGAAGGTTATCTCCACGTCTTACTCCTCCGCCATATTGAAGGTCCTCTGGGGTTGGTGGCTTTTCTTTGATTCTCAGTGACTTTGGTAAAAAAAAGTGATACTTTTTTGCACCAGTCAACAGTCAAGCGAGCCTCCTGCCTTATAAATATGGTCTGAATAGTTCACGCATGTGCAGTCATTTTAGGTTTTGTTTCTCTATAGATTTTCTGGGCTATGAGTCATTTTTTTTTTTTGCGGTACGCGGGCCTCTCACTGTTGTGGCCTCTCCCGTTGCGGAGCACAGGCTCCAGACACGCAGGCCCAGCAGCCATGGTTCACGGGCCCAGCCGCCCCGCGGCATGTGGGATCCTCCCGGACCGGGGCACGAACCTGTGTCCCCTGCATCGGCAGGTGGACTCTAAACCACTGCGCCACCAGGGAAGCCCTGAGTCTTTCTTATGAATGGTTTCAGTGAAAGATAAACTAGGTTATCCGAAATTTGGTTATTAATATAATTGCATTAAATGTAATTTCTCAAAAAATTAAATACATTTTCATTACAAGAAATTATCTGAGGTTTTTTAAGTACTTAATTTAACTTGCTATACACATAGCATCTGGCCATGATTTTGCATCAAAAATAATAAAGAATAAGGACTTGCCTCTGAAGTTTGTAGTTTGATTTGTAAGTAGAACTATCTAGTCATATAATTGGTAGAAAATTGAAATCCCAAAGAGGATTGTGTTCCATGAAAAGGAGAGACTATGAAAAGAATTTTTTTTCTTCCTGTTTGGTTCTCCCAGCATGCTTTGCTGGTGTCACAAACTATGGATTTTTCATATATAGTACTTACCTTATTTCCATTATCAAACTCTCCATTATCAAAAAAAGTACTTTTAACAAACAGTAGCTGCTCAGAAATGATTGTAAATGAATGAATCTATCATACCCTAGAAAATCAGTTCATAGTCCTGAATATTTTAATGAGAAGCATTGAAATATTATGTGTATTGATGCAAACTTATGGACACAGTAAAGTTGCATTTTATACTTTAAAATAGATCTGGTCCTAATTTATTTATATGTTTAAGAATTTAATTCTTACTTAACCACTTGACCTACTACTGTCCACTATTCTCAATTATTTAACAACTTAAACTAACACTTAATAAGTATGTATATGGAAGCACCCTAACATAATGCAGGTGTCTTCCTAAGTGCCAATTTTATGCCTCAACATTCCCTTCAATTTGAATGTGTTAGTAAGAATCTAATTACACTGGTTCATAGCTGATGGAATTACGGAAGGTTTCTCTCCTACATACTTATTAGACCTCAATAAGTGTTCCCTTACAATCTGTCGCTATTCAATTACCAAGTAATAACTGTCTTAATGAATCTAATTGAAATGCTTATTTCAGACTCCTGTCACACACAAAGAAGGAGGCTTCACTTGGAGTGCTTCCCCTGGGTGGAGCCTGACTTGTTTATCCAGAAAGAAGTGACTTCACTGGGAAAAGGGTCAAGGGGCAAAAGGTTTTGCAGAGTTTCAAGGGCATTCATTTCTCCATCATTCAAGTATCATAAAACTTAAGCCCCTTCCCATAACCTTGCTACTCAAGCCCATGCCTACATGAATCTTCACCGAGTCTTCAGCTTGCATTTTCCCCTTACAGTGAGAAATGTTGGTTTAGCTTTTCTCAATGAAGACAGAATAATAATAAAAATGTAAATACCAATAGCTAATATGCATAGAGTACTTCCTAATGCCAGAGCTGCCTAAACACTTTACATATAGAAACTCATTTAATCTCCACAAACCCCCTAAGAGGGATATATACTGTTATTGTACCCATTTGACAAATGAGGAGACAGAGGATAATTTATTTTTTCCAGAAGGACAAATCTGCACAGCTTATCGGCTAATAAATGGCAGAGATTGTGAAGCAACCCCAGGTCAACTGGCTCCACTGCATAAACTCACAAAAGCAAGACGTGAAATGAATGTTAGAGCTTAGTTGATGCAACCTCTTGTTACTCAGGAAATTGAGGGTTCAGCCTTACACAGCAGAGGAGGGTCTAGTTCCTGACCTCCAGTCTTGTGCACTCTGACCTAAACTATGCTGCATTGTTTAAAAACAACAAAATAGTTATGAAACCAAAACAACAACAAAACCCCTTGAGTTAGATGTTCTATTTAACACTCCTTCCTGCCTCCCTCCCCCTTTCTGTAATTGTTGTTTGGATCAGCAACTGGGTTTTAAAACTCATTTATCTCAAGGTGATGATAGAATTTGTTTGGAAGAATGTATAAGAGGACAGCCCAAAACATACCACAGTGTTTATTTTTCTTAAGGAAGAAATTTAAATTGTATTAGTCCAAACAGGGATGTGAGGTTGATTCAGGGAATTGCAGATCACTGATAGTTTACAATTTCTATGCAGATTCTGTGAGGCTGCGCCATTGAAAACCACCCTTGGAGAACTGGCTTGGCTACAGAGCTGCTGACACACGTGTGCTAAGTCCAGAGACTCACTGAAAGTCAAGTTAACCTCAGCAGGATGTGGTCCTTCTCAGTTTGTGTCCTCATAGTCATGGTGATGGGCAGTTATCACATCAGGGTTCAGTTCTGGGACATACGCTGCATGGATTTTCTTCTCCAAAAATGATAGTGTGTGGCTTCCCTGGTGGCACAGTGGTTGAGAGTCTGCCTGCCGATGCAGGGGACACGGGTTCGTGCCCCGGTCCGGGAGGATCCCACATGCCGTGGAGCGGCTGGGCCCGTGAGCCATGGCCGCTGGGCCTGCGCATCTGGAGCCTGTGCTCCGCAACGGGAGAGGCCACAACAGTGAGAGGCCCGCGTACTGCAAAAAAAAAAAAAAAAAAAAAAAAAAGATAGTGTGTTCAAGAGATGCCACAGTGATTGCAAGGATTTCTGCTAGGAAAACGTCTCTGTGGAATTTACAAGGATTTTAGATACACACACACACACACACAAAACTATCTGACAAGAATAACAACACTTTATATAAATTAGCTAGGTTTGCTGAAGCAGCGCCTTATATACAGGTGCAGTTTTTCTCCTTCACCCGTGGTCCATCTCAGTGGTGATTGGTGTCATTGCTCCAGTTATAAACGGCCAGAAATGGGAGTGCTCAGGCCTGTTCCTGACCCACGTTGTCATCTGTGCAGCATTCTTCTCATTTTAGTCTGTGATATTTTCCTCCAGTCATCTATGCTTGTCCATGCTGATTCTAGGGGCTTGCTTTAAGACTCCTTTTGCATTCACTCAGGAACAGTTTGTAAGGAGCAAAGGGTCCTCATATCTACCCAGTGAACATAGCACCAAAATTACAGAGACTTCTAACAGAACAATAACTTCTGTGGAAAGAAAACAACACTACAGGTGTAAGGTATTTACCCTCTTGAGGAAGCCCTGAGTTCCTCCAGCCAGCCAGTGGCATCACTTTGGGTTCCAGGAATGTGCCAAGCACTGTACTAGGTTCCCTGGCTCAAGACCTTACAGCCTATAGTTTATGGAAAGCTCCCAGGAAGGTCCTTACAATGATGTCCATGGGAAATTCACAGTGGGGAACAGGGAACACAAAATGGAGAAATGCGAGTTTAACTTAATCCTGTCCTTCCTGAGCAGAAAAAGCCCAGAACAAGGCTTCATATAGATCTCCAGCAGGCAGGGACCAGTTCTGTGCAGAGAAAATGATTTATGGAACAAAATTCAAGAATTGCCAAGAATTTAAGTCCAAAATTGATTTTTTTAAAGCAAATGGCTACTTATACGTATAGAAGGATCATGTGAATTTGAAATCTTTTCATCTGAAATCTTAAAATATTTTAAATGTGAAATTGTGTAGGTGCACACTATAGTTACAAGCAGTAAATTTAGTAGAGTATGTGGACATTTTTTTTCCACAGGGGAATAGATCGTATAGTCCTTACAGAACATACATAGCAATCTGTATTTTTATTGGCTTTTTTTCAAGAGAGTGCACAGTTTGGTGTTGAACATTTACAAGGGTCGTTTACTTATCAGATGTGACTATTTTTACTCTGTTGTTTCTTTAGGGTACACGGTGTCAACAATCTTTGAACGGTTGCCAGAGGACCGCAGTCTTAAATGCAGTCTAGAGAGTGATTGACCAGGTTTGCACGTGCTGCTGGGTTTCTCCTTTATTAGCGGCCGCAAGCAGCTCTTCCTGAATCTTCCGCCCTGGAGAATTTCACTGCATCTGTTTCCATTCTCTTTTTCTGTCTCTCCCTCCTCTCTGTGTCTCTCTGTGTCACTCTGTCTTTCTTTGTCTCTCCTTTTGCTTCCTCTTGGCTCGTTAATTTTCTTCATAAAAACATCAGAATCAATTCTGAGACTCCCTACTTTTGGTCCAAAGAGTTGATATGGATAGAATTGAATGATCTAAGCTCTGGATTTGAAGATCTTGATAACAAACGTAAAGGAAATAATCCCAGGGTATTAGGAGAGACACACAGTGTAAAGGGAACCTGGGCTGAAGAAGGAGAATTTCTCTCATTCATTCAGCATATATTTACCGAGTATCCAGTCTGTTCTGAGGGCAAAGCTGTGAATGAAACAAAGTCCTGACTCTGGAGCACGCATTCTGGCTGGATAAGACAATCAGATAAAACACCAACAAATAGGGAAATTCTGGTAGTAATGAGTGTTACGAAGGAGATAAAAAGTGCCATTAGGGCTTAGGAGGAAGGGGTTATTTCAAGTAGGTAAGACTTCCTGTAAGAAGTTAACACTTGAACTGAGATCTTACAAGCTGTGCAACTTTAGATAAATTATTTAAACTTCCTGAATCTCTCAAGGATAAAATTAAAGTACTCAGCTCTTAGTTTATTGTAAGGATAGAGAAGAGGAAACTATATATAAAGTGGTCCAACGAATAGTAGCTGTTATTGTCATTGACAAAATACTGTGTCAGTTAGGGTCAGAACAAGAAACTGACAACACACTCAAATTAAGATTTCTTGAGTAAAGGTTAACAGAAAAAGAATTCATAACATTCTTTTGTAGGGAAATGAGTGCAATATCTGGGGTCTAGTAAGAGCAGACAGCAATTCTCATCTCTCGACCCAAAGGAGAGAACGTAGTGTGGTTACTGGCACTTAGAGGCAGAGAGAGCCACATGGAGCCAGCAACCAAGCTGAGCTCAAACCTTCGGCTCTGTGGCTTTGAGACATTTGAGGGTCTATCAGGTGCAGGGCTGGGTTAGGCCGTGTCAGGTGTTACAAAGATGTACTCGATCTGGAGTCCACCACCAACAGGCTTACAGTCAAGGGTGGGAAATGACCAGTACATGTGCAGTTTGGTTGCAACGTAGAAAACAACAAGGGCCATGAAGGGAGTTCAGAGAAAGACTAAGGAGTCCTTGGGGTCAGATTTCTTCCAGCCAACAGATCTAGGGAAATGCCATAGAGGAGGTGGCTGTGTTTGCCCTGGACTTTAAAGGATGCACAGGATTCACACATGCACTGGTGCATGGTGGTGGGAAAACCCTACACGTGCAGAAACTAGGAAGTTTTGTTCAGCTGGAGCCTCTGGCACGCAAAAGGGATTTAGATTTTGTCATGTCTGTGAATCTGTCCTTTCAAGCTATACTTCCCCTTCCCTATGTCGTTGACCTTCTCATTTTGCTCTTGTCCTCTTTTATAAGAGGAGGATTGGGGTGGAAGGGCAAATGGGAGTGAAGTGAGGCTCTCCGAGGTACCAGAAATGTGCGCTCAGCCTCGATTTCCCAGCCTCTAACTCAGCCTATTCCAGAGATCAATTGACAGGATGGGAAATAATGAGGAAACGAAACAAAATAAACCCAGAGCAAAGGCTATTTACTTTATCCCTTAAACCCAATTCTGCTGCTTCTCTCCCCGTCTACCAAGAACCAAAAGCAGAAAACATGGGAAACAGAAGGGAGAGAGATTTTAGAGGATGTTAGCGTGGGCTATCTCCTTCAGTCTGCCACTACCAGTTTCTGTGAAAACCTGTTTCATTTCACACCCCACCAGTGTGCACCCCTTGCCTCGTACTTAGGTACCTGTTATTGGCTACAGGGCAGCAGTACTTTCCAATGTGCTGTACAGTTCCCCAGATTAGAGGCTCCTATTATGCACAGGACAGCGCTGCTTAGGGAAAGATAGATAAACTGTCCTGGACCTTTTTGTCTGTTTGTTTTTTGTCTCTTCATTCACCATGGAACCCCACTTAAAGTGGAAAATTTAAGCTCAGTGCATTCCCACCAGTTTCTCTAGGTGTTTTCATACTGCTCAGCAGTAGACACTCACTAAATGTTCATTGAATGAATGAATGCATGTTTGCAAAAGGGTACCTGGGTTAGAGAACTATCATAATTATTACAATGTGTGCGCTCTAATTGCCATTATTTGTTTATTTATTTATTTATTTTTGCCTGCATTGGTTCTTCGTTGCTGCATGCGGGATTTCTCTGGTTGCGGTGTGTGGGCTTCTCATTGCCGTGGCTTCTCTTGTTGCAGAGCACAGGCTCTAGGCGTGTGGGCCTCAGTAGTTGTGGCATGCGGGCTCAGTAGTTGTGGCGCATGGGCTTAGCTGCTCCGCAGCATGTGGGATCTTCCTGGAGCAGGGATCGAACCCATGTCCCCTGCATTGGCAAGTGGATTCTTAATCACTGCGCCACCAGGGAAGTCCTCTAATTGCCATTTAAATTTTTATTCCTGGCCCTAAGTAAGCCTTGAATCCAATGGTGGGAAGTGGGAGACGGGGGAAACTACTTTGTTCATATTTGAATCTCCAGCAACTGGAATATATGGTCCATAATAGGCCCTCAATGAATTCTTATTTGGATGAATGAATAACTAAATTACTGAATGAACAGTATTGGCTTCTAAGTATGACTTAGGGAAATGATAGGAAATAATGAGGACCCATCATTGAAGCCATGTTGGGAAGGGCCTGGTATACAAATAAGGAAGTTGGGATTTATTACTTATTCTTTTTGTTGTAGGAAAATACTGAAGCTTTTTAAGCAATCAGGGAGTAATTTAGTAACCAAAAGCTGTTTTAGAAAAGCATGCTGATGGTCACGTAGAAGATCAGTTGGGGGGTGAAAAGACTGAGGTGCACCTAAGCTTTTGTTGCTTTCAAAAAGTGATAATGAAAACTTTAATGACCAAAGGGCATTTTAGTCCAGACATAGATGTGGCTGCCTTAACTCTGTTTTCTATTAACGGAAATAAATATACTTTACTGACCTTACACAGTCTAAGAGTGCTGTATAGTTTTAGAAGACAAGTCCCTATGAAATTAGTGTAAACACATTTAATGTATTCAATTATCTATCATTTCAGTAAATATAAAGTCACAAGGAACTTCTAGATCCTTAATGGCCACCAAGACTATCCTGAGACTAAGAATAAGAAATGCTCCCCTTCTGAGTGTTTAACATCACTTTGGGAAAGAGAGTTCTTTGATTCCTACGGTCCTTTAAAGTGTTGGACATCCAATTGCATGATTTTGTAGCCACTCTAAGATTCGAAGGGTTGGACTTATAGAAGCAGATTGTTTTGTTTCTTTCTGCCATCTGTGTTGTGGGCCCCTGATGGTCACAACTTAACTTACAGCTTCAGTCAACCACTTGGGATTTTCTCCAACAGAGTTAACTGAAATGTGTTGGCCTATAGCTGAGGCTACTTCAGGTCTATCAACCTGTGCTTTTTGCACCTCTAAAACATACAAACACCTCTTTGTTACATATCATCATAAATTTTGATTGCTCACTATGACAATATATGGCTGTAAAATTTTTACAGCTCCTTCCATCAAGCAGTGGGGGTCTTTTCTCCCCTCCCTGCTGGATCTGGGCTGGCCCTCTGACTTGCTCTGACCAAAGGAAGTGACAGACATGATTCTGTGTGATTTCCAAGCCTCTGCTTAAAGCGGCCTTGGAGCTTCCACTCTCACATTCTTGGGACTCTACACCTTGAAGCAAGCCTAAGATAGCCTCTTTGAGGGAGAGACAGGGAGAAAGACAGACAGAGATCCTGTTACAATAGAGGTCCAGTCATCCCAGACATCCCAGCTGAGGCCCAAGGTATGTGAGGCCATCAAAGACCAGCCAGCCTCACGGCCAGCTCTACCAGCTGATGGATTGCAGATGCATGAGAAACCCCAGCCAACACCATGTGGAGCAGAGGTGAGCTGTCCCAACTGAGCCCTCCCCAAATTGCCAACCTATAGAATTGTGGAAAATAATCGTTGTTGTCAGCCATTAAATTTGGGAGGTTGTGGTAGACAGAATTTTAAAGATGCTCCCCCCAGCCAAGATTCTCATTCCCTTCTTATTTAATCAAATACTAATATAGATACTGCTGTGAAGGGATTTTTAAAATATAATTAAAGCCCCAAGTAGTTGACCTTGTGATAGGGTCCTGATGCAATCATTTAAAGTGCTGAAGTGAGCACTTTAAAAGCAGCGAGTTTTCTTTAGCTTTTCTTAAAGGTTTTCTTAAAGATAGAGTGGTGCCACATGACAAGGAATTACTGACAGCATTTAGAAGTTAAGAGTGGCTTCAGCCGACAGCCATCAAGGGAGCTGGGGCCTCAGTTGTACAACCAAAACTGAATTCTACCAACGGCCTGAAAGAGTTGGAAGCAGATTCTTTCCTAGATCTTCCAGGTAAAAGCCCAACTCAGCTGAGAACTTCTTACAGCCTTGTGAGACCCTGAGCAGAGAACCCAGTTCAGCATACCCACAACACTGACCTGTAGAATCATGTGCTAATAAGCATCTAGTTTGTGCTAATTTGTTCTGCAGCAATAGAAAATTAATACAAGTAATTTATTTCAGATGACAAATACACATACTAACATTTTCATGATGCACAAGAAAGACATAACATAGAGCAGGGAATTTTAATTCTGGCTGAACATCAAAATCTTGTGGAGAGCACTTTGAACATACCAATGCCTGGGCCCACCCCAGAGATGCTGACTTAATTGATTTAATTGTTCTGGGATGTGGCCCAAGCATTGGTAGTTTTGAAAAGCTCCCCAGGTGATTCTAATATGCAGCCAAAATTGAAAACCACTAATATAAAACAAATTATGTATGGGCAAATAGATAGATGAGAGAGATTTCCACCTCATCACCCCTCCACTGTGAGATAGCTACCTTAAGCATGTTGGTGACTCTATCAGTTAGGGTGCTTTCAACTGGAAGAAACAATATCCCATCAGCCATGGGACAACAAGAATATTAATCTCTCCCTTAATAGGAAATCCACATGAGGGGCTTCAAAGTTGGTGAGTTCAGCAGCTCTATATAACCATCTTTCCTCTGCCTCCTTCAGCATGTGGGCTTTTCTCCCAGTTTACTTAATGGTACCAAGATGGTAGCTGCTGATTCATGCACCATATATCACTTGCCACCATCCAAAGGAGGGGAGCTTCTCCTCATGTATTCCCTTCTATTAGGGAAGGAAAACTTCCCCAAAGCCTTCCCAGACTTTTGCTAAGGTTCTACTGGCCAGAACTGGGTTACGTTTCCATGTCCTCACTGTCAAAGTGACTGGAAAAGAAGTACATGGCATGTTAAGCCTCTGTAGTGGGAGGTGGGCTCTCCTAGCAAGTTCGCAGTAGGAGAAGATGGGTGGAAGGTTACTGGGTAGACTACCAACCACCTCGATTCTTTCATGCACACCCTTATGCTCATATAAAGATACGTCTTTATGTATCTCTATATACATGTACACACATGAATAGAATTACATCGTAGATGGTCTTTACTGTGGTCATTCTCCCTCTCACATTCTATTATTGTTATTATAATAGTTTTAACTTATTCCATTTTAGTCCAATAACAAAGGTTCACACCTGGTATTTATCCTTTAGTAATTTTCTCAATGCATACATAAATCATCAAAAATGCATATACTAGGACTTCCCTGGTGGTGCAGTGATTAAGAATCCACCTGCCAGTACAGAGGACATGGGTTCGATCCCTGGCCCTGGAAGATTCCACATGCCGCAGAGCAACTAAGCCCGTGTGCTACAACTACTGAACCTGCACTCTAGAGCCTGTGTGCCACAACTACTGAGCCTGCGCTCTAGAGCCCATGAGCTGCAACTACTGAAGCCTGTGTGCCACAACTACTGAAGCCTGTGAGCCTAGAGCCCGTGCTCTGCAACAAGAGAAGCCACTGCAGTGAGAAGCCCGCGCACCGCAACGAAGAGTAGCCCCCGCTCACTGCAACTAGAGAAGGCCTGCCCACAGCAACGAAGACCCAACACAGCCAAAAATAAATAAATAAAAATTAAAGTAAATTTTAAGAAAATGCATATACTTATGTGTTGGAGAGGAGGTGTCATGGTTTATTTACCAAAAGAGGATCATATTGTATATTACAGCAGTTCTTTCAAGCCAAATACATGCAAAACACAGGTATTTTTCTTACTGATCTCTAAATATTATCTATTACTGCCCAACTTTTCTCAGTTTTCCCTCTCATTCATCTCTCCTTTCCACTCCTTCAACTTTTATCAGAGTCCAATTAAAACTGAGTACAAAGTAGCTTACCTCATACTTTGTTGTTTGGGATGTGAGGGCAACATAGTTATGAAGCAAAATATTTTCTAACTACTCCTCTGCCTTTCAACTAGTCGCTTGCACTTAGAAAAGCTTTCTGGATATTTGCAAACGAATTAACGGACAAAGGATTAATCTCCAAAATATATAAACAGTTCATGCAGCTCAATATCAAAAAAACCCAAAAACCCCAATCAAAAAATGGGCAGAAGTCCTAAATAGACATTTCTCCAAATAAGACACACAGATAGCCAAGAAGAACATGAAAAGCTGCTCAACATCACTAATTATTAGAGAAATGCAAATCAAAATTACAATGAGGTATCACCTCACACTGGTTAGAACGGGCATCATCAGAAAATCTACAAACAACAAATGCTGGAGAGGGTGTGGAGAAAAGGGAACCCTCTTGCACTGTTGGTGGGAATGTAAATTGATACAGCCACTATAGAGAACAGTATGGAGGTTCCTTAAAAAAGTAAAAATAGAATTATCATATTTGGTAATTGACCCAGCAATCCCACTACTGGCCATCTATCCAGAGAAAACCATAATTCAAAAAGACACATGCACCCCAATGTTCCTTGCAGCACTATTTACAATAGCCAGGTCATGGAAGCAATCTAAATGCCCATCAACAGATGAATGGATAAAGATGTGGTACATATATACAATGGAATATTACTCAGCCATAAAAAGGAATGAAATTGGGTCATTTGCAGAGATGTGGATGGGCCTAGAGACTGTCATACAGAGTGAAGTAAGTCAGAAAGAGAAAAACAAATAATGTATATTAATACATATATGTGGAATCTAGAAAAATGGTACAGATGAACCGGTTTGCAGGGCAGAAATAGAGACAGAGATGTAGAGAACAAACGTATGGACACCAAGGGGGGAAAGTGGCGGGGTGGTGGTGGGATGAATTGGGAGCTTGGGATTGACATGTATACACTAATATGTATAAAATGGATAAGAACTAATAAGAACCTGCTGTATAGCACAGGGAACTCCACTGTACAGTAGAAATTAACACAGCGTTGTAAAACAACTGTACCCCAATTAAAAAATATATATATTTAAAAAAAGAAAGAAGGGCTTCCCTGGTGGCGCAGTGGTTGTGAGTCCACCTGCCGATGCAGAGAACACGGGTTCATGCCCCGGTCCGGGAAGATCCCACAGGCCGTGGAGCGGCTGGGCCCGTCAGTCATGGCCGCTGAGCCTGCACATCTGGAGCCTGTGCTCCGCAACGGGAGAGGCCACAACAGTGAGAGGCCCATGTACTACTAAAAAAAAAAAAAAAAAAAAAAGAAAGAAATGTTTTCTGGGTTTCTTGATATTCCCATGTAGCTTTTAAGATCCTTTATTCTCTTTCTACTTTCCCAACGAAAGCCAGTAATTAATTTTGTCCCTCCTAAGCTTCTGGAAGATGCATTCTCTCCTAGGGGAATGTAAGACCTTGGGATGATGTTTTGCATTTCCAAAGATGCCATATTTCCCCGTGACTTTTGTTACCCAAATGGTAAAAGTTCCCTATTGCAGGATAGAGAGGAATTCATTCTTTCCAGACTCCCTTCTTTTCCCATGTCTATTCCAACATGGAAAGGAGTTTCTTCACAAACCTCTAAAATACAACCATTCTGCCAAAGAGTTTTGCTTTGCTTTCTTATGTTGTTGGTTGTTTTTAGTAGGTATGGCCTTTTCTGTTATCTTTTAATCAGATGTGAACAAAACCAAAGAGTTGTTAAACAAATTTGTATACATAGTAAACCTGAGTCCTTTCTGTCTAAACAACTCCCTAAATATACTGATGTCTGAGTAAAGGAGGGAAGAAAAGAAGCAAAAGATCTGATCATTGGAAAAGACACAAAACCATCCAAAAAAGATTACAACAGAATTGTGACCCCTGGTCACCTTCAATTCAGGCACAGGGCAACAACTTTGTCAGACCAGGGATGATCAGCTTCTAATAAAATGTGAATAACGCCTAGAGCAGCCAAGGTTTCAAAAAGTTGTAACCAATGTGTTTTCAGTGTGCCCAGGCCACCAATTTTAGATTTAGAAATTAAAATGATTCAGTTGAGGTGATTTCATATGTAAAGATGAAGAAAGTACTCTTCCTTTACAAATGGCTTTTCATTCCCTGGCATTAGGTGACCAATCTAAAACCAAAAGACGCAAGTCCAGTTATGTGATTAATTTACATTTTTTCAACAATGGGGGTAATTTTCTCTTTAGTGGTTTCATTCTCCCTTTTGCATTGTAAGCTTATTTTCAGAGAAAAAGAACTTCCCATTGAATTGTCTTGGCTATTGATACTCTATATAAGTTAGAGCACCAGAAATGCCAATAAAAAATATGGCACACAGCTAAGACCTTAAATGCCACTTTAGAGGTTGAATTCCATTTTAGTCTGGCTACACTGGTTAAGATTACCCAAAAAAGTTCTTTAACCCCTTTAAGGTGGTCCATGCTATAATAGAGAGGAGGGGACAAAGTCTCTTCTTCAAAGGGAGAACTTGTTCAATTCAGAAAGTTCACTTTAAAAAAAAGGGAGGGGGAGACTTCCGGGGAAGATGGCGGAAGAGTAAGACGCGTAGATCACCTTCCTCCCCACAGATACACCAGAAATACATCTACACATGGAACAACTCCTACAGAACACCTACTGAATGCTGGCAGAAGACCTCAGACCTCCCAAAAGGTAAGAAACTCCCCACATACTTGGGTAGGGCAAAAGAAAAAAGAATAAACAGAGACAAAAGGATAGGGACAGGACTTGCACCAGTGGGAGGGAGCTGTGAAGGAGGAAAGGTTTCCACACACTAGGAAGCCCCTTCGCGGGTGGAGACTGCGGGTGGTGGAGGGGGAAAGCTTCCGAGTTGCGGAGGAGAGCGCGGCAACTGGGGTGCTGGGGGCAGAGCGGAGAGATTCCCGCACAGAGGATCGGTGCCGACCGGCACTCACCAGCCCGAGAGGCTTGTCTGCTCGCCCGCCAGGGTGGGCGGGGCTGGGAGCTGAGGCTCGGGTTTTGGTCAGAGCACAGGGAGAGGACTGGGGCTGGCGGCATGAACACAGCCTGAAGGGGTTAGGGCACCACGGCTGGCCGGGAGGGAGTCCGGGAAAAGGTCTGGACCTGCCGAAGAGGCAAGAGACTTTTTCTTCCCTCTTTGTTTCCTGCTGCGCGAGGAGAGGGGATTAAGAGCACTGCTTAAGGGAGCTCCAGAGACGGGCGCGAGCCGCGGCTGAAAGCGCGGACCCCAGAGACGGGTGTGGGATGCTGGGGCTGCTGCTGCCGCCGCCAAGAGGCCTGTGTGCAAGCGCAGGTCACTATCCACGCCCCCTTTCCGGGGAGCCTGTGCATCCCGCCACTGCCGGAGTCCCGGGATCCAGGGACAGCTTCCTCGGGAGAGCGCACGGTGCCCCTCAGGCTGCTGCAACATCACGCTGGCCTCTGCCGCTGCAGGCTCGCCCCGCCTCCGTGCCCCTCCCTGCCCCCTGGCCTGAGTGAGCCAGAGTCCCCAAAGTGACTGCTCCTTTAACCCTGTCCTGTCTGAACCAAGAACAGACGCCCTCCAGTGACCTACACGCAGAGGCGGGGCCAAATCCAAAGCTGAGACCCGGGAGCTGTGAGAATAAAGAAGAGAAAGGGAAGTCTCTCCCAGCAGCCTCAGAAGCAGCGGATTAAAGCTCCACAATCAACTTGATGTGCCCTGCATCTGTGGAATACATGAATAGACAACGAATCATCCCAAATTGAGGAGGTTCTTGGTGCTGCAGCCAGGAGTCAGTGCTGTGCCTCTGAGGTGGGAGAGCCAACTTCAGGACACTGGTCCACAAGAGACCTCCCAGCTCCACATAATATCAAACGGTGAAAATCTTCCAGAGATCTCCATCTCAACACCAGCACCCAGCATAACACAATGATGAGCAAGTTACAGTGCTCCACACCCTATGCCAAACAACTAGCAAGACAGGAACACAACCCCACCCATTAGCAGAGAGGCTGCCTAAAATCATAAAAAGTCCACAGACACCCCAAAACATACCACCAGACGTGGACCTGCCCACCAGAAAGACAAGATCCAGCCTCATCCACCAGAACACAGGCACTAGTCCCCTCCACCAGGAAGCTTACACAACCCACTGAACCAACTTTAGCCACTGGGGACAGACACCAAAAACGACGGGAACTACGAACCTGCAGCCTGCAAAAAGGAGACTCCAAACACAGTAAGATAAGCAAAATGAGAAGACAGAAAAACACACAGCAGGTGAAGGATCAAGATAAAAACCCACCAGACCTAACAAATGAAGAGGAAATAGGCAGTCTACCTGAAAAAGAATTCAGAATAATGATAGGAAAGGTGATCCAAAATCTTGGAAATAGAATAGACAAAATGCAAGAAACAGTTAACAAGGACCTAGAAGAACTAAAGATGAAACAAGCAATGATGAACAACACAATAAATGAAATTAAAAATACTCTAGATGGGATCAATAGCAGAATAACTGAGGCAGAAGAACGGATAAGTGACGTGGAAGATAAAATAGTGGAAATAACTACTGCAGAGCAGAAGAAAGAAAAAAGAATGAAAAGAACTGAGGACAGTCTCAGAGACCTCTGGGACAACATTAAATGCAACAACATTCGAATTATAGGGGTTCCAGAAGAAGAAGAGAAAAAGAAAGGGACTGAGAAAATATTTGAAGAGATTATAGTTGAAAACTTCCCTAATATGGGAAAGGAAATAGTTAGTCAAGTCCAGGAGGCACAGAGAGTCCCATACAGGATAAATCCAAGGAGAAATACGCCAAGACACATATTAATCAAACTGTCAAAAATTAAATACAAAGAAAACATATTAAAAGCAGTAAGGGAAAAACAACAAATAACACACAAGGGAATCCCCATAAGGTTAACAGCTGATATTTCAGCAGAAACTCTGCAAGCCAGAAGGGAGTGGCAGGACATATTTAAAGTGATGAAGGAGAAAAACCTGCAACCAAGATTACTCTACCCAGCAAGGATCTCATTCAGATTTGATGGAGAAATTAAACCCTTTCCAGACAAGCAAAAGCTGAGAGAGTTCAGCACCACCAAACCAACTTTACAACAAATGCTAAAGGAACTTCTCTCGGCAAGAAACACAACAGAAGGAATATACCTACAATAACGAACCCAAAACAATTAAGAAAATGGGAATAGGAACATACATATCAATAATTACCTTAAATGTAAATGGACTAAAATGCTCCCACCAAAAGACAGAGATTGGCTGAATGGATACAAAAACAAGACCCATATATATGCTGTCTACAGGAGACCCACTTCAGACCTAGAGACACATACAGACTGAAAGTAAGGGGATAGAAAAAGATATTCCATGCAAATGGAAACCAAAAGAAAGCTGGAGTAGCAATTCTCATATCAGACAAAATAGACTTGAAAATAAAGACTACTAGAAGAGACAAAGAAGGACACTACATAATGATCAAGGGATCGATCCAAGAAGAAGATATAACAACTGTAAATATTTATGCACCCAACATAGGAGCACCTCAATACATAAGGCAAATACTAAGAGCCATAAAAGGGGAAATCGACAATAACACATTCATAGTAGGGGACTTTAACACCCCACTTTCACCAATGGACAGATCATTCAAAATGAAAATAAATAAGGAAACACAAGCTTTAAATGATACATTAAACAAGATGGACTTAATTGATATTTATAAGACATTCCATCCAGAAACAACAGAATACACATTTTTCTCAAGTGCTCATGGAACATTCTCCAGGATAGATCATATCTTGGGTCACAAATCAAGCCTTGGTAAATTTAAGAAAATTGAAATTCTATCAAATATCTATTCCGACCACAACATTATGAGACTAGATATCAGTTACAGGAAAAGATCTGTAAAAAATACAAACACATGGAGGCTAAACAATACACTACTTAATAACGAAGTGATCACTGAAGAAATCAAAGAGGAAATAAAAAAATACCTACAAACAAATGACAATGGAGACACGACGACCCGAAACCTATTGGACGCAGCAAAAGCAGTTCTAAGAGGGAAGTTTATAGCAATACAATCCCACCTTAAGAAACAGGAAACATCTCGAATAAACAACCTAACCTTGCACCTAAAGCAATTAGAGAAAGAAGAACAAAAATACCCCAAAGTTAGCAGAAGGAAAGAAATAAAAATCAGATCAGAAATAAATGAAAAAGAAATGAGGGAAACGATAGCAAAGGTCAATAAAACTAAAAGCTAGTTCTTTGAGAAGATAAACAAAATTGATAAACCATTAGCCAGACTCATCAAGAAAAAAAGGGAGAAGACTCAAATCAATAGAATTAGAAATGAAAAAGAAGTAACAACTGACACTGCAGAAATACAAAAGATCATGAGAGATTACTACAAGCAACTCTATGCCAATAAAATGGACAACCTGGAAGAAATGGACAAATTCTTAGAAATGCACAACCTGCCAAGACTGAATCAGGAAGAAATAGAAAATATGAACAGACCAATCACAAGCACTGAAATTGAGATTAAAAAATCTTCCAACAAACAAAAGCCCAGGACCAGATGGCTTCACAGGCGAATTCTATCAAACATTTAGAAAAGAGCTAACACCTATCCTTCTCAGTCACTTCCAAAATATAGCAGAGGGAGGAACACTCCCAAACTCATTCTACGAGGCCACCATCACCTTGATACCAAAACCAGACAAGGATGTCACAAAAGAAAGAAAACTAAAGGCCAATATCACTGATAAATATAGATGCAAAAATCCTCAACAAAATGCTAGCAAACAGAATCCAACAGCACATTAAAAGGATCATACACCATGATCAAGTGGGGTTTATCCCAGGAATGCAAGGATTCTTCAGTATACGCAAATCAATCAACGTGATACAGCATATTAACAAATTGAAGGAGAAAAACCATATGATAAGCACAATATATGCAGAGAAAGCTTTCGACAAAATTCAACACCCATTTATGATAAAAACCCTGCAGAAAGTAGGCATAGAGGGAACTTTCCTCAACATAATAAAGGCCATATATGACAAACCCACAGCCAACATCGTCCTCAATGGCGAAAAACTGAAACCACTTCCACTAAGATCAGGAACAAGACAAGGTTGCCCACTCTCACCACTCTTATTCAACATAGTTTTGGAAGTTTTAGCCACAGCAATCAGAGAAGAAAAGGAAATAAAAGGAATCCAAATTGGAAAAGAAGAAGTAAAGCTCTCAGCGTTTGCAGATGACATGATACTATACATAGAGAATCCTAAAGATGCTACCAGAAAACTACTAGAGCTAATCAATGAATTTGGTAAAGTAGCAGGATACAAAATTAATGCACAGAAATCTCTGTCATTCCTATATACTAATGATGAAAAATCTGAAAGTGAAATCAAGGAAACACTCCCATTTACCATTGCAACAAAAAGAATAAAATATCTAGGAATAAACCTACCTAAGGAGACAAAAGACCTGTATGCAGAAAATTATAAGACACTGATGAAAGAAATCAAAGATGATACAAATAGATGGAGAGATGCACCATGTTCTTGGATTGGAAGAATCAACATTGTGAAAATGACTCTACCACCCAGAGCAATCTACAGATTCAATGCAATCCCTATCAAACTACTACTGGCATTTTTCAGAGAACTAGAACAAAAAATTTCACAATTTGTATGGAAACACAAAAGACCCCGAATAGCCAAAGCAATCTTGAGAGCGAAAAATGGAGCTGGAGGAATCAGGCTCCCTGACTTCAGACTGTACTACAAAGCTACAGTAATCAAGACAGTATGGTACTGGCAGAAATACAGAAAGATAGATCAATGGAACAGGATAGAAAGCCCCGAGATAAACCCATGGACATATGGTCAACTTATCTTTGATAAAGGAGGCAGGAATGTACAGTGGAGAAAGGACAGTCTCTTCAATAAGTGGTGCTGGGAAAACTGGACAGGTACATATAAAAGTATGAGATTAGATCACTCCCTAACACCATACACAAAAATAAACTCAAAACGGATTAAAGACCTAAATGTAAGGCCAGACACTATCAAACTCTTAGAGGAAAACATAGGCAAAACACTCTATGACATCAATCACAGCAAGATCCTTTTGGACCCACCTCCTAGAGAAATGGAAATAAAGACAAAAATAAACACATGCGACCTAATGAAACTTAAAAGCTTTTGCACAGCAAAGGAAACCATGAACAAGACCAAAAGACAACCCTCAGAATGGGAGAAAATATTTGCAAATGTAGCAAATGACAAAGGATTAATCTCCAAAATTTATAAGCAGCTCATGCAGCTCAATAACAAAAGAACAAACAACCCAATCCAAAAATGGGCAGAAGACCTAAATAGACATTTCTCCAAAGAAGATATACAGACTGCCAACAAACACATGAAAGAATACTCAACATCTTTACTCATTAGAGAAATGCAAATCAAAACTACAATGAGATATCATCTCACACTGGTCAGAATGGCCATCATCAAAATATCTAGAAACAGTAAATGCTGGAGAGGGTGTGGAAAAAAGGGAACACTCTTGCAGTTCTGGTGGGAATGTGAATTGGTACAGCCACTATGTAGAACAGTATGGAGGTTCCTTAAAAAACTACAAATAGAACTACCATATGACCCAGCATTCCCACTACTGGGCATATACCCTGAGAAAACCATAATTCAAAAAGAGTCATGTACCAAAATGTTCATAGCAGCCCTATTTACAATAGCCCGGAGATGGAAACAACCTAAGTGTCCATCATCAGATGAATGGATAAAGAAGATGTGGCACATATATACAATGGAATATTACTCAGCCATAAAAAGAAATGAAATTGAGCTATTTGTAATGAGGTGGATGGACCTAGAGTCTGTCATACAGAGTGAAGTAAGTCAGAAAGAGAAAGACAAATACTGTATGCTGACACATATATATGGAATTTAAGAAAAAAACATGTCATGAAGAACCTAGGGGTAAGACAGGAATAAAGACACAGACCTACTAGAATGGACTTGAGGATATGGGGAGGGGGAAGGGTTAGCTGTGACAAAGCGAAAGAGTGGCATGGACATATATACACTACCAAACGTAAGGTAGATAGCTAGTGGGAAGCAGCCGCATAGCACAGGGAGATCAGCTCGGTGCTTTGTGACCGCCTGGAGGGGTGGGATAGGGAGGGTAGAAGGGAGACGCAAGAGGGAGGGGATATGGGAACATATGTATATGTATAACTGATTCACTTTGTTATAAATCAGAAACTAACACACCATTGTTAAGCAATTATACTCCAATAAAGATGTAAAAATAAATTAATTAATTAGTTTAAAAAATAAATTAAAAAAGGGAGGAGATCAGTGGGAGGGGTGAGGGGGGGAACCACGGGGAATTTTGGAAAGGAGTGTGACTTTTCTGACAGCCTTAACTGGCATGCTGTCACAGAGGAGGGGATTTTGCTCTACTAATTATTTTGTGTTTTCACGAGTTGTCATTGCCGTAACAATCTCATTGTCCCCAGAGCTACCTGTTCTCTATTCACGCACTTCTTAGCTTTCTGTTATTCTGGAATCCAGGGAAGAGAAGACAAGGAGAAAATGGGTCTTTCCAGATTTCTGTGTCTGTGCCCTTTGCGAATGAGACCAAGGCTGACGCATCTTCTCCATTCTGAGGTCCTGTTCTGGACTCTTAGAATCTACTCATGCCCTGCTCAGCTGCTGCCCGGGCTGCTGTGCCTGAGTCTTAGTTCTTTCCTCAGAAGCCTTTTTTCTGCCTTTTGGGATTTTTCACAATTTTCATATTTCACCACGTCAGTCCTAGGATCTCCAGCTAAAAATGAAATACACTGTTTAAACACCTTGGAAACCAAAGGACACCAAGGTCAATAACCACTGGGACATCTCTCTCCCAGCTAAATCAAACCTTCCCTGAGTTTGTTTCCAGCGGTGGACCAATGTCACCTTTTCTTGAGACCAGAAAACTAATCAAAGTCAGGGGCTGTCTCCAGGAGTTTTTTTTTTCCTTTTTTAAAACAAACTTAGAAGAATCTAAATTAAAGACACTTCTCCAAAATATATGTTTGAATGAGGCACATTTCAAAATGTTAGTTTTAATGATTACAACCAGTTTTTAGGATTTTGTGTGTTTCTTTCCAGACTCCCTTCTATATGTATACTTAACATTTAAAATAATTTGAATTCCATTGCTTTCTTCAGTTAAATTTTTTTACCATTTTCATTAAATAAATTTATGGTAAATATTTATGTAAATTATGCCCGCTTCAAGGGTTCAACTGTTTCTACCTCTCTGGAGATGGGTTGAACAGGTAATTGGAAATAATAGCTTAATAAGTCCCAGAATTCAGACGGGCTTATTCAGGGGGCAGCCTTCACTTGGGTAGTCTGAGAGGCTGTCATCAAGTCAGGTTGAATCTTAAGGTTTGACTTCAATTTTATGAGTTGCTGTAGGTTCGTAACTGAGCAACAAACAATCCAGATTGCTTAGACCAGCTAATGGTCCTGTCTCTCAACCTGAGATGTCCTTGAATTTTAGAGCCTAACTCAAATTCCAAATGCACACTAACGCCTGAGGCTTTCAAGTTTGCAAAAGTACCCCGTTTCCATTTCCTTTTTACACTTTCTAATGCTCTCTCAAACCTATGGCATGCTCCATTCAGAATGTTAAAGAATTCTCTAATCCTCTTATTTGGGAACCTGATTTGCAAATGCTAAGTGGTATATGCTTCTGCTATGTTTATTAGCATTAACGTTTGCAATTGTCTGGTCAGTCTCTGCCACTTGACTTAGAATAAAACCCCTGAGGCAGTCATCAAATTTGCACCTTCAGCAGACATTTTCTATGTTCTTATTCCAAGCCTCACAGAAGGCTAGGCAGCTCAGATCATCAGAAAACATTTTCCGTTAAGATAAAGTGTGATTCCTATAGGTCTCCCAACCATAGGGAAAAGTGGAAAAATTATAACCGTGTTTAACTCCCAATGTACAACCCCAGCTCAACATGAAGAAATTCCAAAATAAGAAATAAAGTGAATTCACCCCCAAAGACTCTCTGACAGTCCACAGATGTAGATCTGGCAGGATGCCCAGAAACTTAGATGGGTACAATTTGGACACATCAGGTTAGTTTCTTTTAACATCTCTAAATTCATCCTCTCTGGTTGCTTTCAGCCTACAGTACTGCATCAGCTTAATCCAGGGATTTTTTTTTTTTCCAAATAATTGATTTGGCATGTTCATTATGATAGCCAATCATGTGACTGATTCACTAAATGTTTCATTTTTCACTCGGTATTTGGCACATACCCCTGGATACTGTAATTATTCTACCCTTTTTGTCTCTCCTCATTATACATGAAACGCTGGAGAGAGGCCATCTTTTCTGATTGAACACTGATATTCCCTTTCAGCCCTTTCATGGAGAGTGTTGGTTTGTGCACAGGGCCTGAGTGTGAGAATATGTGAATTAGCCCTGATTTGTGAACTGGCTGTCATCTATATTTCCATAGCTGTCACAGCCCCGCTGATCTCAATTTCTGCACCTGGAAAATGGGAATGAAAAATGTTATTCCTTTCCAACAAAAAGCATGTTGAGAATTAACTCACAGAGCTCAAAAGCACCAGGAAAATGTAAGAGGAAACCGTTCACCAAAGCCAAGTGCTGACCCTCTCTCAGGTCCCAATGGATGTGCTCATCATTGTTTCTAAACAAGAAAAAAAAAAAAAAACCCAAAGACCCTCAAACTAGAACTGTGATTGATTGGTTGATCAACTGTGAGTTCAGTGTTTATGAGACGCAAGGGTAGATATACAAAATGTACAAGGCAGATCTCATCTTTTGATCAGAATCAAGTGTCCTTTGGAGTTGTTACATTCAGAGCCACATTTTGACCTCTGACAATTGTGGCAGCAGCAGTGGTGGCTTTCCAGATCAGTGCTGTCCAATATAGTACTTCAGTGGCATTGGCTACTGAAGTACATTGACTACATTCCAACTGCTCAGAAGCCATATATGCTAGTAGCTACCATATTGGACAGCACAGAGTCTCCACCAGCATAGAAACTTCCACTGGACAGGGCTGTCTGACACTGACAAATCTTCCCTCTCACAACTTCTCCAACTGGCCCTAAGTCAATCTTTAGAGTAGCTTCAGGTGAGTCCATCTCACACAGATGAATAACAGTCTGAATGAACAGTGCATATGAAACAAGTGCCATATTTTCTTACTTTCCTTCACCCAAACCGAGCACAAGAGGCTAAGATAAGCCAAAGTGTATGCTACAAAGAGATTTATCAACCAATAATCAATACCTAATTCTAAAAAGAATTGTATCATGGGACAGGGTCTAGAAATAGTCTATTTTCCTTAATATGTGAGTCCCAGTTGATTCATGGTCTGAATATCCAGGGTTTGACTGCCCTCCCCCAACCTCTCACCTCCTGATTCCTCTGTGAATTAAAGATTGATTTTATTATCCATCCATTTCCTCCTTGTTTATGGTATCACATCTATGTGATAAAGAAGGCAACATTAGCAGAAATTTAAGTGTTTTGCATGCTATATATGCAAAAAGGGTAAACATCAAATATAGACACAAGCTAAATGGCTTAAAATGCATTGTTTTCATGCCTTATTTTATTGCCAATCTCATATATACCTCACATCTAACAGGGAACAGGGCTCACACATCCATAAAAAGCTTACAGACCAAGCTATTGAAAGAGTAACATTTAAGTGTAGCATTCATAAAATAGCTAATGGTGCTATAGAGTTGACAGATACCATAGAAGTGTCAGAGAAATGGATGTTGAACCATCTCCTTTTAAAATGAGAAAACTGAAATCGAGAGTGAACCCTTTTACACTGTTGGTGGGAATGTAAATTGATACAGCCACTGTGGAGAACAGTATGGAGGTTCCTTAAAAAACTAAAAATAAAGCTACCATATGATCCTGCAATCCCACTACTGGGCATATATCTGGAGAAAAACATGGTCCAAAAGGATACATGCACCCCAATGTTCATAACAGCCAAGACATGGAAGCAACCTAAATGTTCATCAACAGAGGAATTAATAAAGAAGATGTGGTACATATATACACAACGGAATATTACTCAGCCATTAAAAGGAATGAAATAATGCCATTTGTGGCAACATGGATGGACCTAGAGATCATCATACTGAATGAAGTAAGTCAGAAAGAGAAAGAAATATCGTACAATATTCTAAAAAGAAATGATACAAATGAACTTATTTACAAAACAGAAACAGATTCACAGACTTAGAGAATGAACCTTTGGTTACAGTGGGGAGAGAAGGGTTGCAGGGGAGGGATACTTAAGGAGTTTGGGATTGATATGTACACATTGCTATATTTTAAATGGATAACCAGGACCTACTGTATAGTACAGGGAACTCTGCTCAGTATTATGTAACAACTTAAATGGGACAAGAATTTGAAAAAGAATAGATACATGTATATGTGTAACTGAATCCCTTTGCTGTACACCTGAAACTAATGCAACATTGTTAATCAACTATACTCCAATATGAAATAAAAGTTAAAAAAAAAAAAGAGAGGTATAGTGCTGCAGTTACTTGATGGGTAGTGGAATCGGGATTTGAACCCAGCTCCCAGACCTGGACCCAGGGCTATTTTGGACCCCTTCTTTGCCCTCCTCTGACAAGGAGGATGAAGGAGATGAGCTGGGAGGGGAGGAGAAGGGAGAAAGTTGGCTTCTCTCAGATGGCAGAAAGGCGAGTTCTCCTGGTACCTGGCCAGCACCTAGGCCACACAACGCCCACTACTTTGCATGTGAGACACCCTTTCTTCTTAGCCTGAACCAGCATCTCTTGTGTTGCCATTTCCCAGAGTAACCTAAATGCCAACCAGTGGGATCTCTGGAAGCAGAGTAAGGGTGGTGTGTCTTGGTTAATTCATTTTCTTTACAATGCTTTCCTTATGAAAACTCCAAGTTCTCTAACTATTTGTCTCAAATGGCATCTAAGCATTTATCTTGAGGATTCGTAGATGTGGTTTTAGGGGTCTGTAAATCCCCTGAAAACGGAAAATGAAATTCAGCTCTCAGTCCGTACCATTAATTAAATTATCAAAGATGTCCATGATTGAAAAAGGCTAAACTTTCCTATAAAGGAAGAAGAGAAAGATGCACTTTTTAGAAGAAGAAAATCACTGAACCCAGGAAAACTTGTAAAATGGCCAGAAGGTATAATAAACAGCAACTTAATAGAAATAGACCATAAAAATGAAAGAGATTACAATGCTCAAGAAGCCCAGGGAGAAGCAAGGCTGAAGATACATTTCCCTTAATTGTCTCTTCCTTCATTCATTTGTCTAAACCCAATGACAGCAGCCACTAACTCATGCCATGCTAAGGAAAGAACTAAGTGGAATCATTACTTTACCTCCCATTTCCATATTTGAGGAACGTTATTTCTTACTACATTCTTATTCAATTCAAACAATGGAATTGAGAAATGCCCTATACCAAATAGCAAGAAATGTTCACAGGAACCTGATTTACCAGCTATAATTTTAGACTAAAATATTAAAAATTTCACACGAGAACACAAATCATGAATTTAAAAAATGCCTGTTGAACTAGCGATACGTGGACAAGGTGAGCCACTGGGATGTTGGCCTGAAGCATTTGACTGTTGCTGTAGTACAGTTCATCTGGTTTTCTGAATTATACGTTTTTCAGGGGCTCTGCCCAGCCTTCCAAGATGAGAATGGTGGTGTAACCACGACCTGACGGCAAGTATTCCAGGTAAGAATATTTTGGTATATTTTAAAAGAAGCTCTCAAGGATGTTGATTGACTTAAAAATATTTTAAAAACATGATACCTTCCAGACCTCTTCAACATCAAGAGGCAGGATATAATGATTTGTATATTTTATTTTGACTTTACATGCGGTGTTAAAAACCCAAAGTACATATTATTTACACATCCACAATACAAGTTTACAAGATATCTATACATGTTAAAGTACTCTATAAAACAGTATAGAGCCACTTCACTTTAGGGTTACTTTTTATGCCGTACCATTAAAAAAGATACAATCTGTGTTTACCTTTGCACAAATGGATAAAGCATTTAAAAATTAAATTAACAGGATACAGACTAGATTTTATGTTAGAAATTTCAACATAAATACTGATAGAACTCACATTACAAACTACAAGGCAGCACAATGTTACAAAATGTTATCCGGGTTCACATAGAGTTACTGTTCCACTTTCCGCACGCTGGGATTAATATTGGTAAGGTGAATTCAAACAGGTTTGTCAGTGATGGACTGAGCAGTGTTTATCGTTGGTTGGTTTAATTTATTATCAATCTGTAATACTTTAGTTTCAAAGCTGAAGTGTTTCAAGAACAGAAGTTTTAGCTTTCGAGCTTCCAGAGACCTCAGGGAATTGCGTTCTTTATTAAACAATATTCTCAAAGGAAAAGAATAACTGCATCCGTATTCTACATTCTGCATCAAAATGCTCTGGTCTTCTGCAACCCATCTCCCCCAAGTAATAGATATCATCACAGGAAAATGGTTGAACTTATTTGTCTGACTAAGGAGCATTCCTCTGCCTTGATACTTTCTAGATGAGGTTCAATAAACCGTGGCGTGCGGCATATTAACCGAAATCATCATCAGGGTCGCACATCATCAACTCTAAGTGGCTTCTGCAAAACTACAAATAAATGACTCTGTATGGTTTCCGCAGGTGTCACATTACCCAGGAAACCTCTTTTGACTTCACATTATCACTGTTTCATCCTTAAGAAAGTAGGAGTGGAATGTTTATCATGGCAAAGGATGTAATGCAGCTATTTGGATAGATTGTTTTACAATTAACTGTTCTAGATTGTTAGGATTTTTTAAAAGTCTTTTCAGGTGCTGGTTGAAAAACATTTACAACTGGCACTCAGTAAATGATGTGCTATACTGAAAACACTTGACATATTTGAGTACTTCTATCATTCTCATGAATAAGGCACAAAATGCACAGATTTAGGTAAACTCACACGTAATATGTACAGTATACTGTCATTACCTGCATGACTTAGGAGAAAATTCTCACATCACACAACATAGACAACATGATTGCACCACTGTTAGGTTTTCACAGACTGTTTCTGCTAAGCCAATTACAACCCTCTCACATTCCTTTCTTTTGTCTTCTGTTTTGTGTGTGTGTGGTTTTTTGTTTGTTTGTTTGTTTTACCTTGGGGTTAGGGGGAGTTAAAAGAAGAGGAATTTTACTACATGGGAGAAACCAAACACAATCAAAATAAAACCTCGTTAGTGTGTCCAAGGTTAAGTAGAGGGATTTGGGCTTGGATTCACAGTGGACAGGTGAATTTTACTACTGAATACTGGTAGATAAATCAAGGATACCTCTTATCATCTCCACCTCCTTAAGCTGGCAAGACTGTTATAGAAGTTTTAGTGAATAGCAGCACAAAATTACTTAGAACACTTACATTCTGGCATTGGGTAACACGTAAGTCAAGTTAATCATTTTGACCGTCAAAATCAGCCTCGGTTTTCTTTCTTTCTCAAAGCTGAACCCAATGGACTGCTGTGGGAAGAAGTTATTGTCTCTTGTTCAGTCATGTGCGATGTAAACAACTCCATAGCACTAAAAGATGCAATGGGCAGCTAAACAAATCCTAGTGGGGACAGAACACACACACACACACACACACGCACGCACACACATGCACACGCAACACAGTTCCTTGGTGGCATGAAAAAAAATGCCACACATAAAAAAATGCTACAGTTTGGGTCAAAGACTGAATTTTTAGCAAATTGTTTGGTAATCTACAACTTCTTTGAGACATTACCATTGTTTTTTTAACATTTGTGCAAGAGGCAAGGTGAATGCATACATATTAAAATGTTCACATTTAATGGGAAGACCACACAGAATGGCAGTCTAAGTTGAACCCATTTTCAAGTATTTGCTCACAGACAGATTCTTCTGAGCACTGTATCAGCTCTTTATACTGGTTACAGGTAGCCCCTCGGAGCCACATATCTCTTTAGTTTCAAACAAAAGAAATGGAATGACCAGCACCTTCCTTTGTTTTCAGGCAAGTACACAGAAGCCTTGCTGCAGTAGCTACGTATGGCAAGCTCTGATGTTGCCAAAGTTAGGAAGAGTTTCTTTGGCCACTTGGTTCTCGTAAAATACAAGCGAGTCTCTTGTCTTAAGGTACCCTTACAACATCATCCTCTCAACAACATGGACAGGATAAAGCCACATGGGGAAGAGCACATTTGAGGCCTAGTAAGTATATTTGTTCAGTGGTCTGACAGATGTGGTTTGGGGAACAAATGAAGGCTTTGGTGGTACGTCAGGTTTTAAGGACGGTGTCCTCTTTAGTCCCGTCCTGGGAAGGGTGCCATTACTGGTGTAGCTGCTCTGTCTGGAGAGGGAAGGCTGTAGATGAACACTCACCGGTGTTCCCTGAACATAGTCCACCTTCGCCCCTGCGGGGGTGGGCATGTAGCCTCCACGGTTCATACTAGGCTGTCTCGATAACAAAACACCATTTGGTGAACTTAAGTTTTTAGGCATAGCAGATATAGAGTGCCTCTGGGAGGAATTTTTATGATAACCCCTTTGTCTTTCCAGAGAAGTCATTGGGACGCCAGGAGTGGTGGGGACGTCCACTCGCTTGGTTGGGCTATTTCTGGGGAGAGTCGAGGGAGGAGAGTAGAGTGATGCCTCACGGTTAGGGACCTTGGGCGGGACCTCAGACATAGGTCCCACGGGATCCAGCATTAGGGTCTGGTGGGCCATTTGGATGTCTCCCATGATGGCTTTGGGGTTACTATTTGGGTCATTTAGATGCTTCAGGAGATCGTTGAGGGTATTTCTGGAATCCACAGAACGCCGGTGATCTCTTTTACTGGATGACTTTGTAAGAGGGTGGTCAATGTTTTGAAGTTTCTTTTCAGCTTTGTGAGCATTGGAGTTTGAGAAAGATGTGTTGTAGTCATGGGTAGCATTAGGAAGAACAATGGCACTGGGGATATGTCCATGACTTAGTGGGGAATGGGGTGGAGGACTAGAAGGAAAAAACTGGGGGGTTTCTTTCCTTGAAGCCCCATGGCTGTGGGCCTTGTCTGAGTGGCTCTTCATGGCCTGCAGGGTCTTCTGGTGAAGCACAGGTGTAGACTCAGGTGTCGGGAGAGCAGCCAGCTCGGGAGGTTGGCCTCGATGGTCCATGACTATGGATTTCGTATCTCCATTGGGTGGCAGCTCTTTCCGACTGGTCAGCAGGTTACTATACAATTTGGGAGAATCTATATTCTGTTGGTATTCCTTGACTGGGCTGTCAAAGAGACCATTCAGCTTGGCAAAACTTCCACTGGAGTCTGTGCACGACTGGGCAGATTCTGCATCTTTATGGATCTTTCTGTTTTTCCGAACAAACATGTCACGATAGCAGTATACTGCCACACCTGCAATGAATGCACCCAAAACAAAAGCTGCAAAGACACAGGTGATGAGGACATTCATGTGGACCATCTGGTTGGACTCTCCAGATTGGACTTCCCATCGTACACCTGCAATAGACACACAGGAAAAGAGTCTGAGTGAGGAGCTTCTTTAAAACAATATTAGCCAGCAAGTGGCTCCCACTGAACCAACACTACCTTCATGTGGTCCATATGCTTAGCTTGGAGGGTGAGGTGGACTCCAAAATTCCATATTTTTTTCTTTAATCCCAATAGGATCCCCAGAGACATTTATGATCACTACAAATACCAGGATAACTCTTATCTTCCACTGATCTGTATTTGTCTTTTCCCCTCCAATCCCTCTTAAATAGTTGTTACATAAAATTCAAAATTTTAAGAGTTTCTACCTAAAAATTAGAGCTAGAAGGTATATATTTTCTAAGTGGCCCATTTTAAACTCATGTTTTTTTCTCATGATTTTCTCTTAATTCATAAATCAGGATTAAAGGGCAGCTACTGGGATTAGGGAAATGTATGAATTGGTATAAATATATACTTTGCTAAAATAATTATGCTAATACAATTATGCTATCTTAATTAGAATGAAAGTATATAGTTTGTTCACAAACTAAAAGCATCTGCTTGGTCACTGTTAGCTACAAATATAGCCTTTCATGTTTACTTTGATTTTTTTTTTTTCATTCCATCTTGGAGTGAAGCACTCTTGAATTGCCTGCTATGAAAGAAATCCAGACAGTCTAAGGTAATATACTATGTTAAGTAATATTATCCAATTGTCTTAAGATATTTAAGAAATATTTAAATTAGACTAGAAAAAGAAGAGTGAATTAGTTTATAATTATTGGGATTTTTAATGCAACCACAGACATCTAGACATGTTAGTTTAAGAGGTATCCAAGTCTGTTACATGCTACAAGCACAGCTATCCCAGAGTAAGGTAAGTCAGAGTGATTGAAGATTCTGTTGTTCTAGGTTAGTACTAAGGCCTTTGAACATTAGTTGTTTTTAACCAATGTTGAGGGCTATGGAATTCAGTGGCATTGTGAAAAACAAAGAAAGAAATGTAGAGAGAAATGGAATTACTAAAGAAAATAAAAGAGGAAGAATGATTATAAAATTGTTTACAATGAAAACAAATAAAACCAAAATCAACAGATGTAAATCATAAATGACAATGCACTGCTATAAAAACTGATTGGAAACCTGATACCACAGTTTAGTAAGCACTAAAGAATAGATTTTTTTCCCAGAGTGATCTGTCTAACAAGGTAACTCAGCAGACAGCTCTTTGATAAATGCTTCTATTATGGGCTGAAAATGCTAGTTATGGACAAGCACTCTGTTAGGTTTCAGTGCTTGTGGCATTCAAACAACTTCGCGCCTCCCATACTTTTCAGATTGCATTGTAAATTGCAGCTAAACAAAAGTCTGGGAAAGGCTCCCCAACAAAACATCCGATATCAGGATATTTTCAATTAATGAGTTTTGTTTTCGGATATCACTGGGGTGATCCTCGGAATTCTCTGATACCCAGCAGAGTGTAGCTTTTTCAGACAGAAGCCGACACGGATTAGATTGTCTGAGTGGCTGTTTTACCAATTCCTTCTTCAACAGCTTTCCACCTCTTTCATCTGCTAAGGAATGCACACTCCACGTAACCACAGAAAACCGGTGTGAGTGTGGCCAGTGGCGGCGATGGTAACAACAGAGGCAGCTCCGTCCTGCTTCACCTCCACACGTTCCTCAGAGATATCAGGAATCAGGTTTCCACTCAGTGAGAGATGAATTCCCTGGTGAGGCCTTACCCTTTGGGATACCTGATAAAGGATCAGTAAAATCAGAAGTGTTTGGGTCATCTTGAACTACAAATTTCCGGGAGCTGGTCAGTTTAGGTCTCCAGGTATCAATCACCTTAGGTGTAATTTCTGGGATACTTGCCATTGTGGTAACAGAAGATGAAGATACCTCCATGTCTGTGGTGGCAAACAGATTTTTATTAACATGGGTAGTGACAGCGGATTGCTTCTGACTGGTCTGTTGTATTTTCAAGTAAAGTTTAAGCAAATTTTATGAGAAAGCCTGCTCTAGGATTTCATAAAAACACATCCAAGGAGATTATACCAAATCCTTTTCTTGCAAGGGAAAAATATAAGCTAAAAATGAACAATAAAGACATATTGAGCATATTTCGAACTTGAAGACACTGAAAATACTCCTCTATGAAGCCTCTGCAGTGATTAATGACACTCACGGAAAAGGTATGATGAATCCCAAAGACTCATTTCTAATTTCTCATCCTTTTGTGAGACAACATCACTTCTTTTTGTGTATATTTTTTTTAAAGCATTTTCATAGACGGTTGGAAACTGTATTGCCTTCACTGGGGAACCTACAGTGTAACGTCCTCAGAAAACACCTGATTAGGTCTGCATAAACACTTGATTTTAGACCTGACAAAGAGGCTGTCCTGCTTTACCACAGACATCTCGTCTATCTGTAGATTACTGACTGCACTGAGGGCTCACCATCCATGGTAAAGCACTGAAGCAGGGATGAACCTTGTCCATGCCTTCCAAAATGCCCGAGGAGTTTCTTCCAAAGAGTTAGCAGCAACTCATGCAAAAGAAATGGCATTCACAAGCTGAATAAGGATGTTCTGATACACAAGATCTTCCATCCTTTTCTCCCCTCTGAGGAATGAAACTGCTGGTAAGTTTTAAAACCAGCAACAGGATCGGGAGTAACTTAACCTCTTAGTGTGTCCATTACTGATTTCTGCCAAGTAGATTTTCCCTCAAAATGTAAGCATATGATCTTAGGTTAAATGCTTGGAGACCCCAATTCAGACTGGTGCAACGGTCACAGATGAAGATTCCAGAATGGATGCAGACAAGAGGGGCACAGGAAGCCCAGCGAACATCTTAATACATCAGAAACCAGCTTCATTCGATGGGAACATTTTTCACACTACTGAGACCACAGCATTCAAAGGTTTCTGGGATTACCACAAACCATTCAGAAAAGATCTCTCAAATTTATAAATACACATTTTGGGGAAATGTGTATTTGTTTACTAGGTCTTAGGAAAGGTGAGGAGAAAAGGGGTAAATAATGAAATTCTGCCATCCATTAAATACAGATGGCCAGAGGGAACATTCACAATGCACAGGGGTGAGAGAAGAAAGCTTGGGTGGACGGGCGTGCAGCTGGAATGCAGCCTATGTTAATCCATTGGATTTTTCTTAAAGGATGTGCCTTGGTCAATGATGGGCTGTTAACATGCTACACAGGGTGAAGTGCTGAATAAGAAAAAGTCTTTCGGACCATCAGGGGGGTTATGAGTCAAAGCACAAAAAATGAAGGGCTGCCAAACTGTGCAAAAGGAAGGGAGAAGGGGCTGAAAATGCTGAACTGAAGGAAAGAAAAGGTTGTTAATTCAAAAAAATGAAAAAAAACTAACCAGATGTTGGACCGCCAAATATTTTGTAATCTGGTGTAGTTGAAGTAGGCAAAATTTCTAAAAGAATTAAAGGAACAAGTAATCAGTAAAAAGTAACCAAAAGAAAGCAAAAATTTATGAATTCCAATTAACTCAAAAAGTCAAAAGAAAGGACTATAAATTAAAAGATTAACCTACTGCTGAGACTACCCTTCTCTAGATTTCCTACAAGATTGTAAATGGTGAAGGAAAAAAAAAAGTAAGATTCCTCTCTAATGTATCCCCATGACCAAACAGCTCAGCTTTTGTGAAGTTTAAGTTAAATGCTAGGTGGCATGTGTCCTGAGTCATTATAAAAGGCTGATTGTAAAATAATGTTCACGTGCAAATGTGGTCAAAAAGAAGCACCAGGAGGGAAAGGAAGATTCGGTCTTACCATGGCAGTCCCCTAGATGGGCTGTGTTGCCATATTCCGTGTCCTGTTCAAATCCTCCAGCGCTGTGGTTATGGAAAGCAAAGAAGTCTTCAGTTAACAGCCTTCATAGGAACATAAGTGACAACCAGAGCAGAACCAAGAACACAGATGGATTAGTAAGAATGAGCAGACAGAAAAAAAGTGGACATTTCAACATAGCTTGCTAAAACGAGTATTTCTATTAAACCTTTGGTAACTAGAATGTTTAAGAGAGCAGAAGAGAATTGGTTCTTTCTCCCCATCCATTTCCCGTAGGTATTTCACTGTCTACAATTTCCTTTCCCTCTCACAGCACCAGGTTTTCTTTTTTTCCTTCTCCCATACAAAACAAACAAACAAAAAACAAAAACAGAAAAAAGGAAAGAAAGAAAGAAAAGTAAAGCAAAAAAGAAAAGTAGTGTTATTGGAAGTTTTCTAAAATTTCTAGCTTTAGAGTCCCTGGAGAAGATAGAAGCACATCTGGAGAAGATCTCAGCTAATGTGACAACGTATACTTACAGCATCCCTGGGGTCACTTGACCACAGGTCCCTGGGCTTAACCAGCCACAGTACGGGTCTCGAGATGCAATACAAGACCTGTATAAAACCAAACAGAATGTAACTTGAATTTTCTCATCATCAAAGGTAATGATGCTGTAAGACCCGGGATAAGGAAAGAAACATCAGCTTACTTTTTACATGATCCATAACGCTCACAGCGACTGAGGGGGATGCGGATAACACAGCTAGAGAACGCCACGTATAAAGCATGATGATCTTTATCCAACTGGAGTGAGATGACCCTTCTGTCCTCCTCATTCTCAGCATTGCACCTATATTGTGGGAGACATTTTGAAGATATACGTTTAGTAAGTCAAAAGCTACAGGAACCATACGAGGCAAGTGAGGTTTGGTTTTTGCAATTATTGAGAGCTGGGGAGGCATTAAGGAATACTCTCAGTAGCAAACCAGGCAAGCACGTAGTTTAGGAAGTAATAATGATGTGATTCATCTTCTACTGCTCTGCATGGCTGGTTTAATTTCAGGCTGGACAAAGGGTTTTTTAAAGATTGGCTTCCCGTTCTGATGATTGCAGGGAACTGCATTTGTGAAGAGCATGTTAGACTATAGGGAAGAAAAAGGATAATGTTTTAATGCATTTAAATCTTCCTGTGCTAGATATTTCTGGATCTCTCCTTAGTCTTCTTTGCTCCATTTCTCTCATCCATTTCTTGTTTGTTTTAATGGTCCACATAATTTTTTATATCAGTGGTTAGAAGAATTATGGTGTACTGTGTGTGTGTGTGTTTGCAATCAACTGTCTGCTCCATGTAGCATCCTGAAATATATCTGCAAGGTAAGAGGGTGGTGGTAAAATATTCTCATTTTCCATAGGTGACAAACAAGGGCTGAATTATTTTTAAACTCATCACTGTCGACCCTCCAAGCCCTAGTGGACTCAGGAAAACAACAAACCCGGGTTTTATTTCAGTGAGGAAACAAAACAAAACAAAACAAAACGCTAATATGCCAAACCACTGCTAATTTAGAGGGCTGAAAGGAAATGACTAGATGAAACACACACTGGAAGTACTAAAAAGTGTTCTCGTATAATATACCTACTTTGCATGGTTGTACGCTTCAATCTCTTCCAGTAACACGCTGTCATTCAAAGAGAAAGGACTGGTCTTTGCCAAAACTTTAAGTACCATGCCAGCTTCTGAGCCAACAAAGATGACTGTGTAGTTCTGGTGGGGTCCAGCAGAATGGTCAACGGCAATGGCCGTCAGTCTGTACCTGCCAGAGGAGGGGAGCCAGGTCAGGGGGGCGGGCAACAGGAAGGGAAGCTACTGGATGGGAGAGGGCCCGTGTTTCTGCACAGTCTTACCTGATCCGAGTCTTTGTGAACCAGGGCTCGTCGGCAATGGGCGGCACAGCAGAGTCCATCAGGGGGTGGGATTTAATGAACGACAGAGTTTCATCCGGGAAATCGATGGAGGTTTTATAAGCTTCGGCAAGCCCATGCTTTGCACAACAGCCAGGCCTGAAAGGAAAATAGTGTGTTTTGTCCCCCCTCACAGTTTGTATCTAGGGATTAAGTGTCCATTGTGGAAGAAGAGGTCAAGAGAGAAAGGAGAGTGAACCAAACCAGAGGAGCGATGCTATTTCCCTGAACTCTGCGGGCTCTCCATATTCAAGCTCTCAGAATCACATTCACTGATTTTCTGTCTGTAGTACTGCACAGGGACCCTTCCTGGAGTGGGAGGTTGGCCCAGCTGCTCTCTGAGGATGGATGCTTCCCGTGACCAGAGGGTTTTGTCAAAGACAAAAATCCTCTCCTTTTTCTTTCTTACCTTGGCTTCGGTACTTTGTCTTCAGGGACTGCTGTCCAAACAGAATCTGGAGTTTTCTGTTCTTTAAACCGTCCTCTGAATACTTTTTCAATGTCATCCATGCTAAATGCACAGACTGCAGAACCAGGAATGCTGAAAAAGAGGAACAGTATCAGGAGACAATGGGCCTGTTCTCGGTTCCCACAAGTGAGATACGGAAGGCCTTTTGAAGTGCCAGGGATCTGTTCTCACCTGTTGAGCTGTGTGGTAAACACCCCAACCACAGTGGGGACGCCATTGATTTGTATTATGTCTGTGACAGACTGCAGAACATCAAAGTAGAAAAATGAATCTCCGGGGACAGAACAGTTAAGCCGAGCCTTCAGAAATGAAGTCCAGTGTTTCTCCAGGACCCGCTGGGAGCCACCCATGTCGTTTTTACATATGCGGGCCACACGGGAATATACAGCCTGCCCACGGGACAAAAGCAAAGCAACGGGGTTATGGGCACGGAGGAAGAACAGGAACAAAAAGCTGCCAGATACGGGAGGGATGAAACATGCTAAAGATACATGTGGTTCAAAAGACTCCGGCAGCCTTCTCTCTAGAGATCTGTATAGTAAGAATGTAAACTAGATTTATCTGTGAGAAAAAAGGGCCATTTTCCTGCTCTGCCAAACAAGCTCCATAAGAAGTGAGCTATCGAACGGCACGGCTGAATGGAAACCGTTCCCGTGCTTTGTTCCCCACTTAGCTTCTCATATTGTTAACAAAATGCACCATCCTTAAACCTGGCATAGAAGGGGCCGCAATATTTTAGAATCATATGGCTTGTACTGAAGTATTCAACATTGAACAGGGGCCCTTACTTTCCATCCTGCCTTTTGATGCTGAGAAAGAATAGCTATCAATAGATTTCTAAAGAGTTAAAGAAGCATCCATAGCTCAGGGGAGCCTGCAGAACATTCTCTGTAGTAACAGGAAAAAAAAAAAGAAATCTCAAGGCCCAAGGCTGCTGTTCCCACTCTGGCCATTGTGCAGGTATTCCACAGCAATTAGTCTCAGGATAAGCAACTCACCTCTCTGCACTTGGCCCTAAATGCTTTGAGTGCTGGAAATATGCAAAGACCTTACCAAAGTGGGCTCAATTCCATGCAGTATGAGTGCACAATCATATACTTGCCTTGCCTAAATTATTATGTTCTACAGCAATTTCTCGAAAGAAGAAATAGACATAGTTTCCATATTCTATGGCATGAAGAAAGTGTGGCTCTGAAAGAGAAATTGAAAACAAACTGGTTCCTAAAGGATAATTCAATTAGTATCAGACCCTGACTGCCAGGCATGACTGACAGATGTCACATTGCTACACTCAAGCCAAGGAGAACTCTGATATGCCAGCGAGTCTGTGGAGTCCCAGTATGGGTGTGTTGAAGCTTCAGGGAACCCGGAGTCTTTAATGTTAGCTAATGGACTAGAAAAAGCCTACAGGGAAATGAACTACAACAAAGGTCTTTGTTTCAACAGATTTATTCATTAACCTGTAGTTAACTAGGGAAGGAAACTGCTTACGTTGCAAATAAAAAATCTTGATTTCTAGACTCCAGAGATCAAAATAACTCTGCAGATACGAACTAACAATTCCCAGGGTTAACTTTCCAGGGTAGGTAGATGGAAGTGGGCAAGGATTATTACATGCATTTAGAGTTAGGCAAATGGCACACAGAATTGAGATCTTTTTTTTGAGGTCACCTAGGATAAAAATCTACTTTCCTGACATGGCTACTGGTCTCCTCATTCCCCATTAATGCTCCCGTTCACAACCAAGGCAGCTTGTACTTGGGTCTAAATAAACAATATAAAGTCATGCACTGAAGTTCCTGATGCCCAGGTCTCCTGTTCCCACTCAGCCGTGTTACTTCCCATGGTGATCTCACAAAGCTGTTCTTCAAAGATACCTTTGATCCACTTGGAATCATATTTTATAGTACGAAGGGCAGATCCATCGCCCATGCTTCGATAAATAACAGCATCACTGGCCAAGAAGTCAGCCACTGTGGCAGAATACAGCTTCCCATCTGAAACCAAAGTTATAAATTAGATAAAATAGCCATAATTATCCTAAGTGTGTTATCTTATATAGTGTATTATATCCTTTGGAGTGATTTCACCTACATTATTGCTACATATACAAATAAATCTAAGCCCAATGCTCATAATCAACCTGTGACAGGTTGACCCATGGTATTATCTAAGTTTACAGATGAGGGATTGAAGCATCAAAAAGTTAAGCAACTTATTCAGGGTCACTGGCCTAGTTAATTAACAACAGAGCCAAGTGTCAGAATACTTACAATATGCTCACTTTTTTTTTTGGTACGCGGGCCCCTCACTGTTGTGGCCTCTCCTGTTGCAGAGCACAGGCTCTGGACACGCAGGCTCAGCGGCCATGGCTCACGGACCCAGCTGCTCCGCGGCATGTGGGATCTTCCTGGACCAGGGCACGAACCTGTGTCCGCTGCATCGGCAGGCGGACTCTCAACCACTGCGCCACCAGGGAAGCCCAATATGCTCACTTTTAATTCCTCAGTTTTGAAAACTTGTTCATAGCTTTTAGTCTTTGAAACACCTGTGTTAAGGTAGCTATCCTAGTTATGAGCTTTTTTCTTCCTTTAAATTCCTTTTGCACCTTCAATGTTATTAGTCATTTATATTCATTACACTAAAGAATCTTACCAGCAAAAAGGGCAACATTGGTTTGTCTGGCATCAAATGGGCACCTTGCCAAACCACTGATTTCTTCCCCATCATACTCCAAGGTATTCAACTACAAAAGAAAAATAAATAGCTAGTGTCATATCTGTTCAATGTACATGTTTGAAGGCAATACTGCTTTATTTGCACTGAAATTCTATGGGAAGAATTCTGTCTTTATTCCTCCATAGCATTAGAGATACAACAAATTACTGGGTCTATAGGAGAAAGGATTTGACGCTAATGACATTCCAGTAAAGGAAGAAAAGTTGATTTAAAAAAAGCACATTGTATAAAATATACTTACCCTATAGTATCTACACATGGGATTAAAAGCATTGGTGCCACAAACAAAAACCATCTCATCGTTTCTCGGAACAAATACTTTAATAAAGTTGTGGCATTCATCCTAAAGAAAGTAACAATTACATTAACATTAGACATTCCATATGCTTACACTGTGGGCTCAAGCCCCCGCAGAGACTCAATCTAGTAGGCACTTGTTTGTTTCACTTACTTTATGCTTGCCTTTCATAGCACAGTTTTCTCGATCCTGTTGTCTTGACCGCCATGTCAGTTTCTGTATCAATCAAGCAAACCAAAGTTCAATCTTTTAAATATTGAGGGGAGAGGGACATTACCCAAGTTCTGAGGGAGTGCAAATAAATTTGCCAACTACGCTTGCTCACCTTGTTTGGTATTACTTCTGTTTTGGGGATTTCATTTAAGTTTACTGTATAAACTTGATCCCTGTTGGAAACAAGGCAGTAAGTCATATCATGTGAATACATAAAAATGTTAAGCTGATTCTTATTTTATTTTTACAGATCTGCTTTTATTGTGTTTTGGAGATCATTTGGATTTCCTCTGTCTCCAGCAAAGTCAACAAAGAGTGCTTTTTCATTAGTGAGTTGCTTTTATATATCACTGTGGTTAGGGAGCAAAGAAAGCTCTTCAGGCATGGGTCAAACTGCTACTTGGTATTAGCACAGACATACTTCTAATATTTGCTTGAATAATTCCAAGTTAAAAAGGAATAAAGAATGATTTTTTTCTCCTGCTGCTTTAGGAATAAAGAATGGTGTAGGATTTCTTGATGGCAGTAATAAAATAAGACTGCTAAAGGTTTTTGCTATATTTTGTTCCTGGTACACAACACTGACTCTTCCAGGTGACTATTTTTGGCTACGTGCAATTTTTGATCACAATACATATTAGTTTTTCAGGAACTAGACACATTTATGCAAGCACCACAAGAGAAAAGAATTTTAATCTAATAAACCAACGAGAGGAAAATTACCTGCCAGCAATATAAAGTGTGTCTCGAATTTTCAACATCAGCTGAAAGTCCAGCCTATGCTGTGATTCATTGCCTGAAGGGCGTCCTCTGAAAACCGGATATTGCCTTGAATCTGCAAGTAAAAGTGGGCTAAACCATCAGTCAGGATTACGGAGCTGAAGAATCAATACACAGCATTGATTAGCTGTATATACTAGTTGTAAAAGGGTTTTAACTAAATTCCTCTCTTAAGGTCTTGAATATGAATGAATAAAGGACCGTGAATGTCAGCAAATGGTCTTTTTCTTTTAACTGAAAACATATAACCTATATATGGGTTGCTTTAGAAAAGCACCTAACTAAACTGTCCCATTTTCTCCAGACACTAGGAAATGATTATGGATAAATTAGTATGTAAAACATTAGAAAGACATAAAACTCTCTCTCTCTTTCTAAAAATGAATATGCTCAGAAAATCAAAACCTAAAAAGCTTCCTTCTTAGAAAAGGAGAATGTTCTTTAGATTACTTACAGTGGTAGTCAACAGTATTAAGGGGTTCATCGTCTTCAGGAAAGCTGACTGCTCTCAACTGGGAAATCATCAGAAGCAGCATGTAGGCACAAAGCAGGAAGAACCTCATGGTGGGCCAAGATGAAATCAGAGCAGCCCCTCCTCAGAAATCCCACTTAGCTACGGGAAAACAGAAATAGTTTGGAAAGATCTCTATGCTGTGATGAAACTGTTTTGTCATTTGCAATCAGCTAATTTTCACCACCAGCTCTCCAATGCACCCCCCTCCCTTAAGAAAGATGGCAGTGGTGGAGGAGGTATCTCTGAAAACACAGGCCAAAGATGGAATCATGCCAAGTCTGATTAAAGCATCTGGTGAGCATATTGAAATTTTAGGCCAATTTGCAAGAGTTTTTGAGGTAACTACATATGTTATCACAGCAAAATCACCAGAACCACAAACAGAAATGCTGGTTGCTGATAAGAAGATGGGGAAAGTTGGGATTCGAATTTTAATTAAACTCCAGTCTGCTTCCCTTCCCCCATCCCTGAAATAAATCCAGTACAGCTCGTCTCTGCCCCCTCCCCCCTAAAATGCCCAAGCTGCCTCGAGAGTATCCAAGGAGCTATCAGTCCTGTTGTCCCTCACAGCCCCTTGAGGCTTGCCAAATTCCCAGCATTATTTAAGCCCTACCCCTAAATTCTTAAGTAGAACAGTTCCCTAAGCTTAGAAAGAGCAACATGAAAGTAATGACATGAATGACCTTGAATCAGGGTGAAAGAGAATTAAATGAAATGAAATGATTTCGTGATCAATCAATCAAGCAGAGAGGGGCCGGGATGAAGCAGCACAGCTGACACCAGATGACTGGGGAAGCCTATATTTTTACATAAAACCATTTGGACACAAACCAATACCCTAAATATGCCTGTCCTCTTAGCTTTATTAAGCTTTAGAGCCATACAGGGCCTTAGGGACCATCTAGTTCAACCCCCTCATTTTTCAGATAAGAAAACTAAGACCTGGAAAAATTAAGGGACTCGCTGAATTTCATGGAGCTATTTAGGGAAGGATCAGAGTCCAGACTCACATCACCTGAGTCCCCATCCAGGCCTTTTTCATCAAATTAGATAATGAGATTAAATGGCTGGGTTTTTTTTTTCTTAGAAAATATAGCACTCCAAAAAAATCTTTGGGGGTGGTTAATGAATACATTCATTATCTTTACTGAAGGGATGTTTCATAGGTGTAGGCATATGTTAAATTTTAACAAGTTGTACAATTACATATGTGCAGTATATTGTATGTCAGTATCTCAACAAAGCTTATAGTGTTAATTGTACAATATTAGCTGCAAAAATCTTTAAATGTTATTAATTTATTAGAAAAATAAATTAAGGCCCTACTGGGCCAATGGGTATTTTTGTGAAACTGTAAAACTTCTGCTTCGCAACAATATCATTCCTTCTTCAACAGAAACTGTCACTTATAGCTACTATACTGAACAATAAAACATTTAGCTTCAGCCTCAGTCTCATATATCTAAGAACTTTAGGTGTGATCATGAGAATCACTTCAAATTCTGGGGGAGTACGACCACTCAACTAAGTACTGCCCATGACTCTTTCATCTTCTTAATGTCAAAAACACAGATGCACACACATGCATTCTTTACAACACTCTCAGTATTTGTCTTTCTAACTAGAGTAGAAGCCAAGTATGTATATGTGGAATTTAGAACGCTAGTTTTTCAAAAAGAGAGAAAAATATTGCAATACGATTTTTCTCAATGGACAACTAATCCAGCAGTAAGTTAACACACTTAAAATACTATATCGTTTATATGTGGAATCTAAAAAAAATGGTACAGGGCTTCCCTGGTGGTGCAGTGGTTAAGAGTCTGCCTGCCAATGCAGGGGACACAGGTTCGTGCCCCGGTCTGGGAAGATCCCACATGCCGCTGAGCGGCTAGGCCCATGAGCCATGGCCGCTGAGCCTGCGCGTCCGGAGCCTGTGCTCCGCAACGGAAGAGACCACAACAGTGAGAGGCCCGCGTACCACAAAAAATAATAAATAAATAAATAAATGGTACAAATGAACCTATTTACAAAACAGAAATAGAGTCACAGATATAGAAAACAAACTTATGGTTACCAAGCAGGAAGGGGGACTAAATTGGGAGATTGGGATTGACATATACACACTACTATATATAAAATAGATAACTAATAAGAACCTACTGTATAGGACAGGGAACTCTACTCAGTACTCTAATGACTTATATGGGAATAGAATCTAAAAAAGAGTGGCTATATGTTTAGGTATATGTATAACTGACTCACCTTGCTGTACAGCAGAAACTAACACAACATTGTAAATCAACTATACTCCAATAAAAATTAATTAAAAAATAAAAATAAAAATGCCCTGCAAAAAAGCCTGGAGGACTGGGCCCTGCAGCAGCATCATTCTATACTCTAGTTGAAAGAGTGTGGACTTTGGTGGCAATGGGACTGGGGCTTGAATGGAACTCCACCACTTACCAGCTAATCGACCTGGGAAAGGTTCTTCAATCTCTCTTAGCATTAATTTCTAAAAGAACTACAAGCTTGGCACCTACAGCTTCTGAGCAAAGTTAATCTTCCTTACCCACTTCCCACAGGACACCATGTTATTGTTAAGGTCAACTTGGTCATATAACCAAGTTGACCTTAACAATATGAGCAAAGTCTGGGAAAAAGATATCCTAAAATATTAAAGCTATTTGGCCAGTTTTTTCCCCCACAAGTGGATAATTAGTTTAAAATACGAAACGACTGTTTTTAGAATAAATTTTACAACTTGAGCCTATTTACCAAACCTAGAAAAAAAGTAAAAAGCAATCACCAACAATCCTACCATCTCAACCAAACAACCGTAATGATTTCATTCTAATCTTCTTGCCACACACACATATTTTCAATCATGATAAAATGACCTCTTTCAATCTACCATTTTTCCTGAAGCAGCATCTTCCTGTCTTGCTTTTCCACAGTGTTTTCCCATTTATAAAGACCCTAAAGGAGATGTGGTATATATACATATACCACATATATATACATATACCACATATATATGTATACAATGGAATATTACTCAGCCATAAAAAAGAATGAAGTAACGCCATTTGCAGCAACATGGATGGACCTAGATATTATCATTAAGTCAGACAGAGAAAAACAAATATCATATGATATTGCTTATATGTGAAAGCTATAAAAAAAGATACAAATGAACTTATTTACAAAACAGAAATAGACCCACAGACATAGAAAACAAATTTATGGTTACCAAAGGGGAAAGGGTGGGGGATAAATTAGAAGTTTGGGATTAACATATACACACTACTATATATAAATAAACAACAAGGACCTACTATATAGCAGAGGGAAGTATACTCAATATTTTGTAATAATCTATAAAGGGAAAGAATCTGAAAAGGAATATATATATATGTATAAGTGAATAACTTTGCTGTTCACCCGAAACTAACACAATATTTGTAAATCAACTATACTTCAATAATAATAATAAAAAAAGACCCTAGACATTGAAGCAGTGTAAAAATATGAAATGTTGCCCTAGGAATTAAATTCTGCTATTACATCAATCCCAAACTGGATGTTTCTGCTGGGTATCAGAGGAAAAAACCAGAAACACCAGTGAATCCTAAAGAAACACAGAAATATCGGCATGAACCCAAGAAGGTAGTTCTGTGAATCTTTCTCCACTAGGACAGGTAACTGAATGGTTCACATTATGGGGGCACAGCTTCCATGCCCCAGACAGCAAGGCAGGGAGGGGCTCTCACCAGGAAGAGTGTCTTTCACAGCTGTGATTCCAGCATTGCGACTGAGGGTGGAATCACTGCTGACTCACTGGCAAGCACCAAGTGCTGGCTGAGCCATCATTTCCTGTAACTCATTCATCTGACACTGCAGAAAGCAATTTCTCCCTATACCCCACCCCTCATCAATCTCATCCTCCAAAAATAAAACCCCACCACTAATTACTTCCTGTCCCTGCATAAAGCTTTATTGAAAAAATTACTTTCAGGTTTGCTACAGAACTTATAAATGGAAGCATTTAATGTAAAAACATATATCAAAACAAAGCTGAGTAGGGGAGGTAAGAATCTGGAAATACCCAAGAAAAATGTACCAGGAAGCAGATTTATTTGCATGTAAACCCCTCAGACTACTTTGTTCTCACTTTATTTAAGGAAATATCCCAGGATTCCAGGGCTCGGTGAAACCATCAAACCAGTTATGTGGAATGAAGGCAAGACATGAGGCAGGACAAAATGTTGGAAAAGAACCTAGACCTTGAGGTTACAAAGATCTGAGTACAAACTTGCTTGTGCCATTTACTTCCTGGCTCTGGAACCTTGTTTAAGGTGAATTAACCCTTTAAACCTCAGTTTCCTCATGTGTAAAATAGGAATAATTACCTTTACTACCTCATAGGTTCTTCTGGGGATTAAATGAGATAATCTATACAAACCGTCTAACACAGAACCTGGCCTATAATAAATCTCTAGTAAATCTTATTGAATATTATCATGACTATTATTGTTAGATCTTATTGTGCAAAAGGGCCAAAAAAAAGATATGTTTACTCTTTCATTTTATACAGCTATTTATTTACAACAGTTTATGTACATCATCATAACAATAATAGAGGTATTCTTAGAGGATAAGGTACAGCTTCATAGACATAGATGCCTCCAAGAAGGAGGAGGGAACCACCTTCCTTACGTGTAAGCTTATAGTAAAGAACATACCTATATGAGGTTATTCCTTTCAGTGAGAGAGCAGGGAATCTGAGTATATTTTGGATTTTTTTTTTTGTATGGCCTTCCCCCTTACATTCTTGATTTTAATCCTAAATATAATGAGGATAGCTCTTAAAAGGAGTTCAGAGCTGCCAAGATAGCCAGGGCTTGAGTGACAGAGACTACAATTTTTTACACAAAATGCTCAACATTCAAGCGGCAATTACTAGACATTCCAAGAACTACGATTAAGAGAGAAAAAAGACAATAGAAAATAGGACCACAGGTAACCCAGGTATTAGAATTCTCAGATATAGTTTTAAAAAGTAACTATGTTTATTTTGTCCAAGAAAAAAAGATGACAAGATGGAGAATTTTACCAGATACCTAGAATCTATTAAACAAGAATTAAATATAAATTCTACATCTAAAAAGCACAGAACTAAAGCTTCTTAATAGATGTGTTTAGCAACATATTTCTTACAGCTGAAGAAAAGATTAGTGAACTGAAAGATAGGTTAATAGAAAATACCACACAGAAACATGGACAGCAAAAAGGTTGGAAAAAACTGACCAGAGAGTAAGAGACACACAGGATCTTGTGACAAGCTGTCACATATGGGAGTCCCTGAGAGTGAGGAGAGAGAGAAAAATGGACAGAAGCAATAACTGACAAGATAATGGCTGTAAAACTGATGAAGGACAATAAGGCACCCATTAAAGGAGCTCTAAGAACTTCTAAATACAAAGAGAAAACACACTTAAATATATCATAGTCAAGATGCTAAAAATAAAAATTGTTTAAATGTTAAAAGCTAAGATAGTTTACCTTCAAAGAAGCAGGAATACTGACGGATGACTTATCGATAGAAATGATGGAATTCAGTAGACCACAGAATGACATTTTTAAAGTGCTGAAAGAAATTACATTTCAAGCCTAGAATTCTATAACCAGTGAAAATATTCTTCAAAAATGAAGCAAGATAAGATGTTTAAGATAAGCAAAAACTGAGAGATTTATTGTTAGCAGGCCCAAACTAAAAGAAACACTGAAAGGAAGTTCTTTAAGCAAGAGAATTTATATGGTTGGTTAATACAAGTTCTTTTTATGGTTACAGAATAGTGGCCAAATTTGAAATTAATGAATCCCAGATAGAGAAATTGATCTATAGTCTGTCTCTCTTAAAGCTATATTAGTTCAAAGGAAATGAGAATTCAGAAATGCAGTAGGCCTACTTAATTTTCTCCCCAGTCCAAAGAACCCAGAAAGAACCATGTTGATTTTATTTATTTTTTTTTGCAGGGGGTGGTTTGCGGGCCTCTCACTGTTGTGGCCTCTCCCGTTGCGGAGCACAGGCTCCGGACATGCAGGCTCAGCAGCCATGGCTCACGGGCCCAGCCGCTCTGCGGCATGTGGGATCCTCCCAGACCGGGGCACGAACCCGTGTCCCCTGCATCAGCAGGCGGACTCTCAACCACTGCGCCACCAGGCAAGCCCCATGCTGATTTTAAATCCCTGGCTCTCTTCTGGAAATGCTACTTCTCAAAGAGGAGCTGTTTAGACTCTCATACTCCCCCCTACACCTCAGCATCTGACAGTGGTGTTGCTTCTGCCCAGTTTCCCAGTATTTCTTCTAGACTTTGGGCCTCCATCCTTTTACAATAAAATCCTGTGCTTACTTGAGGTTCTGCCCCTCCTCCTTTCTTTTAGCTGATAAATTCCCAGTCACTTTCTCTAAGAAAAACATTTCAAAGACTTTAGCAGTCCTGGTCCATGGTTCCACTCTTGGAGTTATCAGCTATAGCTTCTTCACCTCAAAAATCATGAAGTCAAGCACTGCATGCTTTGATCCCAAACTTCTGTCCCTCCAGCTGGTTTGACTGCTTTCACCAGACTACTCTTCCTTCTCATCAGGGCCTTCAGTCTGCTAACTGCTCTCCTTTCTTCTCCTAACTTCTAATCCATTATTCATCCCCAGTCTTGTCATACCACTTTATCCATCTTATATGGAATATTCGGTAGTCAACCACTTCAATAATACTTTTGCCTGTACTCTAGACTCCCTCATCCCTTGTTACTGTGTCAGACTTTCTTGCAAAGTTTCTACCTAGGATGAACACAGCCTTCTGCACCTTCCCCAGAGCAGCTGAGCTGCTGTAGGGAAGACAACCACGGTCTGCGGCAATTTGGTACGTACCAATGTCACAGAATTCTTGACCACCAACTACAACTCACACTATAAAACTGTGGGGATCCCATGTTTCTCTACTAGATTTGCCCACACCCCAAATCAGTAAGTTTAAACTTTCCCCATTCACCTCAAGGCCCTCATCTCTTCTCCCTCCTCATAGCTACTTCACATAGAAAATAAAGCCGTAAGTTAGGAGCTTCCTCAATCCTTCCCCCTTCCCATTACCAAGGACATCAACCTATATGCTTCGTCATGAAGTTTTTCCTCCCTCTCTCCTGTTTTAAGAGGATTTCACTCCCCAACTCCCCTCCATGGGCTTTAAACCCAACCCCTTCTGTTTTTCCTGGAACAGAAAAAAGCATGGATTATATTCTTCTCTTCCGGCATGTTCTATAAAATTTTATTGCTTAAATATTATCCATCAGCACTTAAGTTTGCCCACACCCCTCTCATCTCAAAAACAAAAAAGGTGAAAAAGCTCCTGTCACCCCAGATCCTTCTCTAGTCACCGCCTATCTCTTTCTTTCCATTCGCAGACACTGACAAAAAGTTTTTCATTCTCACTGTTGTCATCTCCTCACCTCCCACTCAGTCTTCTACTGCCTCTGTTCTAGCTCCTCTCTCAATAACGTCTTTTAGTAAAAACACTGATGACCTCCAGGTAGCTCAATGCAATGGATACTTGCCAGTCCCATCTCATGTAATCCCTCAGTAGCTTTAGACGCAGTTGGCTGTCCACAGCTTTTTAAAGCACCGTGGTTCCTTGCCTTGCCTTTGACCACATTCTTCTGACCTTTTCCCTACTTTTCTGTCTGCCCCTTGTTTGTCTCCCATTCATTCTGTAGATGCAACAAGAATGACTTTTTCAGAATATAAACCCCATCATAGAATCTCATAATCCTCCAGGAACTTCTTATTACTCTTAGGAGAAAGTCCAGATCTTTGCAATGAGGCTTTAAGGCAGTTCCTGCTCTCAGTCCTGGCTCCCTCTCCAGCCTTATCTTGAGTCTCTCTCCCTCTTTACTCATGCTTCTACCACCCTGGCTATGGTTCTGGCCCTGGAATATGTCCTATGTTATCTACTTCCACCAGGCCTTTGCCCCTCCTCCCTCTGGATGGCCCTTCTTGCCTCCCATCCTTGGCCTAGTTAAGTCCTCCTGTAGTTCTTCAGACCCTGAAGAAGAGTCAGTCCCTTGGGACAAGCAGGTCTCACAGTTGTCAATACTTGATACAACTGTGAATAAACTGTAAATGAAGGAAGAAACAAAAGAACTAGTCATGTGTCCTGAAAACTACCAGCTCTGCGAAATAACTCCGGGCAAGATTAGCATTTTGGATTCCTGTCTGATTTCGATTTACTTAATACTGTTAAACAAAACAACAATAACAACAGAGAGCAAAAGACCCAGGGAGGATGAGCACCCTAGGTTCTGCTCCCAAGTAGCATTCATTCTTTTATATGAGCGTGCTGTGAACTACAGGAGAGAAGCGGGGTGGGCCGGGAGCTGCAGCAAAGGGCACCATTCACTCCACAGTCTATGAAATTCCAGGGGGCACTGTTTACATTGCAGTCCATGAGAAGGACGGCCCATGGAGTTACAGGAGTTATAGGTCTACGGCCTGACAGCCCCACATGACAAAACGGAAAAGGAGCAATGGGTTTAAGTAGATTGAAAAAGAACAAAGAGAAGGAAGTTAATTGCTATTCCTTGGAACCTTACCAACACACGGAGCGTTGACATTGAAGGTCAACTACAAAAGAGAAGTTTATGTTTATAGAGCATTCACGTTTCTAGATACTAGGCAGTGCATTCTGGGTAGGGCTATGGATTTTAATCTGTGCTCAACATCAGTATTTAATGAGAATGGTGTGACAACCAGGCTGACAGCATAACCTCTGGAGTATAAGAATGTGAGAAGAGGAGATGATGATACAGATTCCAGAAGACCTCTTAGCAGAGTTGGGGCAGGGTACTCTGGGCACTTCTCAGCAGCGTGGGTAGCTACTTACATCCAGGCTCACCAAGTGATTCTTGACTGATGGAGTCTCTTGGGAGAGCATCAGCTCTCTCATTTAAGGAAGCTCTACTGTCACCCCCACTGCCACCATCCTCCCCTCGGCCCGATCCTCTCCTGCACAAGGGCTTGGGGACCAGGGCACCATGTATGAACAAAATATAACCTCCCTAACCCTGGGCCAGGAAGAGGTTTCTGAAAGGCCCTTGACTTCGAGACCCTTCCTCCCTCTGGGAACTTGGGTGCCCAGGTGAGAGGAAGAGGCTTCCTGCACTGTTCTGTTAATGACACTTTAACAACTTAAAACATTGCCCTCTGGCATGTTGAGAAAATGACAAAGCAGCTCTCTGACTCACCCCCTGCAACACAGCTGAAGCCCTGCTGACACACCAGAATCTGTAAGGATGTACATTCTGATGGAGCAGGGAACAGTCAGTCTGGAGGACTGGGAGCTTGAAAGCATAAGGAATGTCAGGGCTGCTTCTCCCACTGACACCGGCAGCAGGAGAGGAAGGGACCAGGCACCAGTAGATCTGGGGTCATGGACTTGCTATGTGACCACGGACAGGAAACCTCACTTTTTGGGCTTGAGTTTCTTCATGTAATAAAAGGGAGATAAAAAGAAGATGTGGCACATATATACAATGGAATATTACTCAGCCATAAAAAGAAATGAAATTGAGCTATTTGTAATGAGGTGGATGGACCTAGAGTCTGTCATACAGAGTGAAGTAAGTCAGAAAGAGAAAGACAAATACCGTATGCTAACACATATATATGGAATCTAAGGGAAAAAAATGTCATGAAGAACATAGGGGTAAGACAGGAATAAAGACACAGACCTACTAGAGAATGGACTTGAGGACACGGGGAGGGGGAAGAGTAAGCTGGGATGAAGTGAGAGAGTGGCATGGACATATATACACTACCAAACGTAAGGTAGATAGTGGGAAGCAGCCGCATAGCACAGGGAGATCAGCTCGGTGCTTTGTGACCACCTAGAGGGGTGGGATAGGGAGGGTGGGAGGGAGGGAGACGCAAGAGGGAGGAGATATGGGGATATATGTATATGTATACTGATTCACTTTGTTATAAAGCAGAAACTAACACACCATTGTAAAGCAATTATACTCCAATAAAGATGTTAAAAAAAAGAAAGCCTATTAAAAAAAATAAAATAAAAGGGAGATAAATTCAAAGTGTAGGAGCACTTTTTCTCAGAGTCCATGAGCTCCTTCTGAGGGCTGGAGGGCAGAGTCCAACTTCCCTACCTGCTCAGATAAACATCCTGGTGTAATACCCACCGCTCCCACGTTCTTTCCCCTCCACATACCAGCATCTCAAGTGGCTCACATCACAAACAGTATCTCCCTGATCCTGAGGCTGCCTCCTTTACCTCCCTGTCTCTCACCCCTTCCCCAGCCAAACTGCTTTGAAGAGAAGTCTCAGCCCAGTCTCCATTTTCTCACTTTTTATTAAATTTTTAACTCACTTCAGTCTAACTTCAACTCTTGTCCATCAATCACCTTACGGTCAAATCCAACTCAATCCTCTTTTTTTTTTTTTGGCCGTCCCTCGCAGCACGCAGGATCTTAGTTCCCCGACCAGGGATCGAACCCATGCCCCCGTGCAGTGGAAGTGTGGCGTCCTAACCACTGGATGGCCAGGTAATTCCCTCAATCCTCATTTTAAATCTTCTTTCATCTCCCTGAAGTATTCAGTCATGGTGGTCCCTCCATCAGATCTTGAAACTCTACTGTTGGCTTTCATAGTTATCTCCTCACCTCTCTAGCTACTCCTTGTCAGCAACCTTCCCAAACTTGTCCGAACATGCCCACCCTTAGATGTGGTTCTTCATGGTTCTGTTCAGGCTCTTTGAAGATTCACCCACACTACACACACCTTCTTCACTACCACTGATTAATTGATGAATCCTCACTCAACATGCCCAGCAGAGATCATACGTCTCTGCTCCAGATCCAGCTTGCAACTCTTTTGCTAGCTATTTCGGCTCCTAAAATATAGGCAACTTAAATTTGGAAGGTGCAAATCTGAACTTCAGATACTCTGTCTTGACTTGTACTCCTGCTAAATTCCCTACAGAGGGCAGGCTCTGAGCTCCAAGTGCTTGGGTTCAAGTTCATGCACTATCACTTACCAGCCATGTGACCCTGGGCCTGTCACTTCACCTCTCAAAGTCTCAAGTTTTCACGCAATAAAATGAAGATAATTTAAGCACTAATATTACAATGATTTAATGAAATAATCTGTGTAAAGCACGTAGCCAAACCCTTTGCACCTGGTAAGGATCCAACGATTATTATTATTATTGTTGTTAGTAATATTTTTAAGATCCTACTCAGTCACTGAAGCCTTAAACCTGGGAGTCATCCTAGATCTCTCCCCCTCCATCATCCTGTTTCCAACCTGTCAGTACATCCTGTTGATTTCTCTTTTCATTGTTCTAGAATCTACCCTGAACTGGTTTCTGCCCTCCTAGGCTTTTAGTTTATTCTCCACAAAGCCACCAGAATGATCTTTTCAAAGCACGAATAGCTTCTTGTTACTTCCTTGTCTAAAAACAATTTTATGGTTCCCTAAGGCCTCTATGATAAGGTCCAAATTTATTTCCAGGATTTACAAGGTCCTCCACAATTTGATTCTTGCCAGCTTCTCTGTTTCAGCTACTAATGCTTCCCAATCTTCATCCTAAAGCAGTGTCTTCTGCACATACTATTCTCTCTCAAAATTCCTTCCTGGAAATTGTCTACTTACCAGATCAAAATGTCCCTGGCCTTTGCCCCTTTCCCATTCTTCCAACTACCCCAAATCCTGCTCCCCTGGGCGCTCTGTTCCCCTCGGGATGACTAATCATACTATGACACTGTGTAAAGACTTCTATTACAGAACTCACCACCTCATCAAAATGTTACTTATTTTCACATTTTCCCTACTAAACTGGGCTCTGCTCGAGACAGAGAGCACGTTGTATTTGTCCTCTTTATCCTTTGCATGAGGCACAGGGCCTGGAATGTAGGAGGTCCTCAGTCATTATGTAAAGGATAGAGAAAAAAAGAAATAGATGGAGGCTGTACACGTGGCTGACTCAGCTGTGGGAACACCTCGTCACCATCGCCCCAAACACCTGGAGTCTTGGGTCTACCATTTCGCTGCAACAGCAGTAGCACACAACCCTCATCAACCCCAGGCGTTTCCAGGTGCTCCAAATCTAAGAGGTTTTTGCAAATGGCAACAGATGCCTCCTTTCACACCCTCCCATCTTTAACAAACTGCTCTTTGATCGGAGGCATGGGTAACACAGGCCAAAAGAGTAAGTGATTTCCGTCACCCCCCGCTGAAATTCCTCCTCATTTTGCAGCTTTCCCAGAACAAGGAAAGGAAAACTGAGCTGTTCCTGAAATTAAAGAGTGGAGTATATGGAACTGGCAGAGAAGGAAGTCTGTTGACTCCCCACTACCCAACAAGGAAAAATAAAATAAAAATCAACCTGCCTAATGGCTGACTGATGCTGGAGATTCTGCAATGGGAAATTCTTTTCTTTGGCTGACGGGCTTTTTTCCAGTTATAAAGTATGTAGTGCTGGAGCGTAACATAAGCCAGAAATCAGTATGAATACATTTGTAAGATCTTTCCTTGGGGCTAGATTCTGATAGAAAAGAAAGAAAGGTGGCAGTAGACACCATGGAAGGCAGAAAAGGGCACACTGCAGGGTACGGAAGCCTGTTGTGTTCGTTATTAATGCCTTGCTTTTATAATCAATGTCTTCCTAAAAGTTGGGTCAGTTTTGTTTATTTTAATTATATTTTACATGCATGAGGAAAGCTGGCTATTTAAAGACGTTTTCTGAAAATTAAAGCAGCTCTTATGTCAGGTTTTCATTTTAAGTCTAGGTGTTCTTAAAGCAAAGCATACCAATATCTCCAGCAGTAATGTTTCTGGTCAAATATTAATAATTCACAAAGGAACTGCACTTAAAAGGAATTGAGCAGGAAGGGACAGAAAACAGGATCTAACCTGCCTCTGCCAAATTCTAAGCAAATCTGAACAGGAATCCCAGAATTTGACCTCTGATCGGAACCATGGCTCTGGGGAGCATAATTCTAGTGACACCTTGCCTACAAGATTTTGCCTGTCCATCCTAACTCAAATCAGGTAACATTTTAAAGCTAAACTGACCTAGAAACAATCTTCATTTAAAGTGAAAATAACAAAAGAAACTAATGAGGGGATGAGCCCCATAGCTAAGCAGAGAGAATCTGCTACCCAGGCAGATGACAAAACACATCAACTTCTTAAGAGATCAAGATGAGGACTAGCTTTGTGAAAATATAAAATATAGCAACCGCCTGCAATTGAAAAAAAGAAAAAAAGAGAGAGAGAAAGCAGAAGGTTGCTGTGGCAGAAATGAATACAATGGTGTGTCCTTTTTCCAGGGAGGACTGCAGGGCTTTCAAGGCTAACTAGTGACAAGAGACATTAAAAGCTTTTCCTGTGTTATCTCCTCCACACGTGTGGTCCCTGCCAGGCTCGGCTGCTTCCCTTTGGCCTCCAGGAAAGGAACCATTCTAGACAAAGGAAGGGCTCCTGGTTCCAAGGGATGATTGAGATGCCAAAGGACTCAGCCTGTCTTTGGAACATTGGCTTATTCTACTAGATTACCTGCTGGGGCTGCCATATGGCCTGCGCAGACATTCTGTTCGGGCTAATAGGGCCTGGGTCCATGCCTGGTTCTGCCCTCTGGGCTGGGATGACAGAAGTAGAGCATGTTTGCTCTGTTTCTGCTGACTTGTCTGATGCCACCACTGCAGAGCCATAGCTTTCAATATCCTGTATGGTGCCTGTTTTAGGTTTTCAAAGAACATGAACAATACCCAGGCGAGGGAGGACTGAGGATGGGCTGCTGCTACTATTCCTAGGAGAGAATAAGGAGATAAATTAAGGGACTCAAGGTCCAAGAGTGGTAAAGCTGGTGCAGAACCCAGATGTCATGAGAGTCTATGGATGTAAGTTTCTCATCCCTGCCAATGACAGGAATTTGCTCTACATGAAGAAGCTAATGTTTTCCTGTCTCATCTTCTGCAAATCACCTCACCAGTGGTTCCCAGGTGATGTCATGATTTCAAATAGCTGTTGAAGGGTTAAATTTAACAACCCAGAGAAAGCAAAGTAGACTTAAAAAAAATCTGTAAAGCCAAAAATTCCTGGTCCAAGCACTATGGTTTCCAGTTGCCAAAAAATATGGCCTTTGTATTTGCCCTCTGTATTTGAAAACACAGTAACAGCTGCTTGTCTGTGGCAAATGTGGAGACTGATTACTAACTGTTCAGAAAGATCTACGATAAAGCACTACTATTATCTGCATTCCATTAGAGAATTCAGTTCTGACTTGTCTTTAAAAATCCACTTCCTGGGTGAAGAGTACATGGGACCCTACTCTTGTTGCAACTTCCTGTTAGTTTATAACCATTTCGAAACAACTTCTAAAAATGTTATTTTGTTCTACTGATGGAAATGAGGTCCCCTGGTGAGGGTTCAACCAACAGACCTGGACTAATAAATTGACCCAAGTGAATTTTTATGGCCAGAAAAAGCTCTGCCAGGGCCCAGCCTGCCTGGGCCTGAGTCAGTTCACCTGTGACTCACCTGTAGACCTTTGTCTGGGCTCTGTTATCTATGATATCTATGAGCTTTTGAAACCTCTGGGTCCACCGAGGCAAAATGGGAGTCTAGGTAAATCGATGCCAACGGCTGAGTTTTACTGAATCTATTCAACACCGAGCGGGTATGAGAAAAGTTGGGCCCTTCCTCCTCTGGGGTGGAGCCTGAGTGAGTGCTGAGCAGTGCAGTGCCATGATTGCAAACATGAACTCTGCAGCCAGAATGCCTAGGGAGGAGACCAAGCTTGGTCACTTAAGTAGCCTCGGGCAAGCTGCTTAACCGCTCTGTACTTCAGTTCCCTGTGAAGTGGGGATAACTAGCAGCTCCTCTCAGAGAGGTGCTGTGAGGCCTGAGTGAGTTACCTAAAAGAGCAATCCCTGAGCTCCTGCAATCATGTTCTGTAATCAGGTGAGTGCCAGGAAGCCAGGGCAAGGCTGACCGCGGCACCACCTTGAGGAAGGGCTGCGTGGTCCATGCTATTGCTGGAGATAATTATGCCTCAAAGGTTATACTACCCTTATCTACATTTATTCTCGCCTCTCCTTATGGGGATGCTAACTTCATCCCAGGCGTCAAACATATCAAACACACCTAGAGATAACAGGGGACTGAGCAATCTAGATTCTACTCTAGCAGCCAAGAGGCCACACCTCCTCTAGCTTCAGCTTCCTCATCTATAAATGAAGGGTTGGGCTAGAACATCGACCATCTCTAAGGCCCGTCTAAGTCATTAGATTTTATTGATTCTGAGTTTGGTGCCTGGGTCGAAAAAGGCTCTTTACCGAAAGTAACAGGATTCCCAATTCACACTTCTAAATTTTTCCTACAGCGCTGGCGTTGCCTAGGATACAAAATGCATGTGTCCCCTCTGAACCCCGAGACAGGAGAGCTGTGATCTCTGCCTCTGATCTATAACACCAAACCACAAATGGGCTCTGTAGTACAAACCGACTGATGTGTTGAACATGGAATGTGTCTCCACTGGTGCTTATGAATGTGGATGTGGCATTCTGACTCTATGCCAGATAGAATGGCAGAAGGTGCATTTTTTCCCCTCCTCCCAATCACGTGGTCTTGGAAATACTGCCTTTAGGTGCTGCCCTCTAGCTTCCCTGGACCCAGGGGTGAGGTGGTGCAGCCCCTCCCACTGGTCAACAGATCATTTCCAATTTCTTCTTTAAATTGTGTGATATGGGCTTCCCTGGTGGCGCAGTGGTTGAGAGTCCGCCTGCCAATGCAGGGGACATGGGTTCGTGCCCCGGTCTGGGAAGATCCCACATGCCGCGGAGCGGCTGGGCCCGTGAGCCATGGCCGCTGAGCCTGCGCGTCTGGAGCCTGTGCTCCGCAACGGGAGAGGCCACAACAGTGAGAGGCCCGTGTACCGCAAAAAACAAAACAAAACAAAACAAAACAAAAAATTGTGTGATATGCTTGTGGGAAGCTCAGGTCACATACACCAGGAACCTCTAGGTTTCTTAGCCCCTCTCTGTGTCCCCAAATGTACTTTGTAGCTGATCTGATGGAGGTATTTCACTAGCTTCTGTGTGTGAGGGTGGGATCAGGAGCTCCCAGCTCTCAGTGATAGTCATCCCAGACCAGAGAGTTGGGCAACGAGCTTTCACTTTGATAGCATCTTGCACTTTTTAAAGCAAATATACCTTTTTTTTTTTTTTTTTGCGCTACGCGGGCCTCTCACTGTTGTGGCCTCTCCCGTTGCAGAGCACAGGCTCCGGACGCGCAGGCTCAGCGGCCATGGCTCACGGCCCAGCCGCTCCGCGGCATGTGGGATCCTCCCAGACCAGGGCACGAACCCGTGTCCCCTGCATCGGCAGGCGGACTCTCAACCACTGCGCCACCAGGGAAGCCCTACCTTATCTATTTTGGTCCTTAAATGTTTAGGACAGAAATTATTATCTTCATTGGACTCATGTCAGCTTCAAGACAACAGAAATTAGGTCTGTGCCGTTCT